>NC_091821.1:139636347-139941070 GCF_038994185.2 Dermacentor albipictus
CCATTACAAGGAAGAGTGTAGATACCAGACCAAAGCTCCTTTTGAAGTCATTTGTCACATCGTCTTGTGTTCTACCACATACGTCCCTCCTTATTCTGTTCGCTGCATTTTACCTGATTAACTTGAACTGTGTTCTGAATAAAAACATTCACCTTACCTTGTGTTGGTGCCATCCATCTGCACGGGACACTCGTACAAGACGGCCTCTGGATACTTCGTATGGCAAACAGCAATACAGCTATATGCTGGCACCTTTGGCTTTGACTAGGAAAATCAGAAGAAAATAAAAAGTATTCACATTTAGATGCCTGTTAAATGCTCCTGTGAGTGGGCAAAACAAACGGAAAGAGAAAGCTAATGTTCGTTACAGAATATATATTTAAGAGAGCACGTTGTTGGGCGAGTCGGTCGTACATACTTAATACTTTAAATATATATTTAAGAAACGCGGACTCGCTGCACTACATTGAAGTGCGAGCGTACATTGATTTTCATTCTTTTTCTTTTCTAGCTGCACGGGCAAGGTTCTCGAAGGCGCTGTTATCCGTGCATGATATAGATAGCTTAAACGGTTTATGCACGGTCGGGTTGTTTTTTTTTGTGTAAATACGGTAGAACATCAAATAATCGCCAGAACTATTCGCCGCGAACTACTCTTCGCAAGGTCATATAGGCCCGAACCAGTGACATGTGAATGCTTTTACGGCACGCATCGCCCACAGCATGTGGCTCGACTCACTTTGTAAACGAAAAATGAATGTTTCCCGACAGCGAGCCGTAGCGGTGCCTGCACGTAGAGACGGTGAAAGCGCTGCCACCTCGCGAACGCACCGTTGTTAGGACACCGTTTTCTACATCGTCGTTCAGTGTTATATCATAAGGGCGGACAGCACATTCGTGCACAGCATTTCACGTCTCTAAAAAATGTACTTACCCAGCAACGCAATCGCAGTATGCTTGGACGACGGCCCCTGCTCCGCCTTTAGCAAGCGCTACGACTTGCTTGTAGTGGCCAGCTTTCATCGAGCACAAACATATGCTGCGCAACACAAGTTCGGTCCCTGTTGGTTGTCCGCACATCAAATACTCGATCCGGCGAATGTACCTTTCCTCTTTGAACATCCAGCCTTTATGCAGCTGCCGGTGCGACTCGCCGAAATGGCTGTCGATCATGTTGTCAGTCACTGGCGGCACCAACTCCAAATCGCAGCTCCACTGACCGCCGGAGTCGTGAAGTTTCTTGAAGTCTTCAATAGAAAACATGTCGAAGAAAGCTTCGCAAGAGTCGACAGGCGGTTGCGAAAATCAGCGGTGACGATGCAAGCGTACTGTGTAAACTTTAAACAGCAGCAGTCGCACCACAACGCAAAGCAACAGAGAGTGTCATGCCGCCGCGTCAACCGAGAGCCACCGTATTTGCTTTCGGCTCTCGCCGCTAGAGGCGCTCTCCCATCGTGAAAAAGGTCAATTGTCATCTGTCCATATCTGTCCTGCGCACCCCACCATAGAGTGTTAAACCATAGAATAAAGAACAACTTTAACTTATGCACCCCGCAATGCCGATGCTTCCAGGCAGTCATAGAGTTTCCTATGCAGGCAGTATAGTAACTATGCTTCCACGTCACCATGCATTGACATAGAGTTTCACACATAATTTCATACAATAATTCCATGTACCATGCAGGTCACCATGGAGGAAGGAAAATCTAAGGGGCCCTGACGTCACTCTTCATGAAGCAAAGTGACACCGGAAGTCGGCGTTATTCCTCCATCGTGTTGCTCGTCTAGCCATGGAGCTTATAATGAACTAGAATAATGTCATTCTGGTGCACTATAATAGAGTTAATCCTCTGGCGTTACTCCTATCCTCCACATGCGAGAAATGAAAGCAAGAGAGGAGAATCTGGAGGGGTATACCCCTCCAGATTCTCCTCTCTTGCTTTCATTTCTCGCCTGCGGCGCGCTACCATATTACAGGGTTGCGCCTATGGTTGCGCGCCGTAGCGATCTGACCAACGGTCCAGTCGCGGTGTATTCCATCGCGAACGTATGGCATGCCCATCTGCAATTTGTGAGAACTAACACGCATGCTGGTCGTGGCTTCATCGGAATCATTTTGCTTTATTGAACACGTTTCGGGCGGCCACTCACAGCGGAGGTGTAGCCACAGCTGGTGCATCGACGAATATACATTGTCCAGCAGAGAACGTCGTTACGCATTTATATAAATACACCGACTGCGGCCTGAGGTGTATTGTTCTCACGGTAAGTGAATCTTCACGGAAACAAAGTTCTGCGGTGCCCAACAGACGCGTACGGTTATAGCGCGTTGAACGTACGCCTGCACGTACGAAGAACGTACGTGCAGGCGTACGTTCTTCTGTCGAATCTTGTTCGCACTTATTAATAAGCGCATCCGCTGTCAGGATTGGGGGCTCAATCCCATCGCTCGTAACCCGTTGTCAAGATCGGAGTCAGGCATGAATTAGAAGGTAGCTGGCCCATGCCGTCGTCCAACTTATCCACGCTGAGGACGTTGATGAAGGGAAGGACTGCTTCTCATCGAGAACGAGGAATATGGGTTTATTTACAGTATCTACATGCAGTTCATCAGTCTAGCATGACTGCGAGAGAAAGTACATCAGTGTAACATGACTGCTTGAGAAAGTCCTCAGTCTAACATGACTGCTTTAGAAAGTACGCTGAGCAGCCGCACAACAGCGATTTATAAACACCCCTCGATCCCAAGGTGACGGAAGCGTTCGTCCAGTCATTGTAAACAAGTCGCCTCTCTGCGGGATGGTTTACACACACACACTCACACACACACTTTGCGAGAGGTTCACGGTCCGGAGCCGACGTCAGATGGACTTCGTAGAACTCGGGGCTTGAGTCAGGAAAGGTGCCTTTTATTCCCCGAGCTGACCACCGCAGCGCGGCCGGGTGCCCATTGTCTTGCGTCTTGGACGGCGCGTGGGAAGGGGCCTTCGTAGACGTTCCCGCGGCAACTCCCCCGCTCATAGCAGAACAGGGCGGCGTTGGTGGGGTCGGTAACAGTAGTTGGCCCGCCGAACGCATTCAGTCACAACAGCGACGAGGCTAGAGCGTAACGGTGGCGTTCCTAGAAAGTTGACGCCGCTGTCGCAACTGGCTGGCAAAACTTGCACCTCAGCTGGGCCGTTCTTAAAGGGCCCCTGAAACGGTTCGGACAAATTTTGTAGGCGCGTAGGGTACAGCTTAAAGGGACCCTGAAACGATTTTGGCGATTTTCTACAAACGTACTGAGTCGTTAGAGTAGGTTCTTCTGATCATTAATTGATGCATCTAAGTGCTCTGCGTAAAGCGTGTAATTTATTATAAGGTTTTAAAAATACACATCGCTGCCGATCGCAGCGCACTGCTCGGCGGAATTTTAAGCCGCCCCTACCCATATGATGCAAATAACCCATATTACGTCATATGGCGAGCTATCTGATTGGCTGACCAGGGCGCGTGGTCGATAATTTTTCCAACTTTATGGTGAACAAATGATGCTCGTAATAGTTGGAATGTTAGTTAGTTTGTTTTTGTAAAAAGAAAATAACTTAAAGAGAATACACAAGAATAGTTTTTTAGTACACTTCAGCACTTCCGGCACACAGCAAGTGTCGTCTGCTTGTGTTACAACGTACTCCATTTTGACGAGAGCTCCGCGATCAGAGTCGGTCTCAGTCTTTTCGCGAGCACTATGATTCGACTTTGTTGCCTTGTGGACTGCAAACCTAGCGACCTGCAAACCGCGAGTCCAGTATTAGGGCAAACGCAAGCGCAAGGGGACAGGGTCTGGCCTCTTGACTGTGCCGGGATGAGCCACGAGATGAGCAGAAGGGCAAATGTGAACGGTCTGCACGGTGCAGCCACCTGGTGGCACAGAGCTCAACCATACACAGTAGCAGCAACGAAGTGTATTCTTTGCTGCTGGTGTGTATTTTTCGCAGGAGTGTAATCACCAACACGTTGATTTATAAATGTTTAAAATGCTTTACACTTGGTTAGAGCAATATTAGCGCTTTGTTTGACTGGTTAAGCGCTGCGCCAGCAAGTGTCTGGACCGTGCAGACCGATCAGGCTGCTCACGTACGTCTACGCTAAAGTTCCTTCATCAGCTTGAGTTTATGCCTCCAGTCATTTGCCGAAATGACCAGCTTGCCTGTTTTTAGCGGAGTACCGGACACGTTCGGCGCTACGACAGAATGCTCGCAACGCACGCTGCTTCGATAGCTCTCGGTCGACGGCCAAGCGGCTAGCGGAGGGGTCTCGCGCGGGAGGGGGCGTGCTCCTAAACAACCGGAAGTGAACGATGTGACGTCGCATCGTGACGCTGAACCAGTGAAGGCGGAGCTTAGCGCCGCTCTCTCGGCGAGCGAGTTGAGGAGGAAAAGCATAGCTAGGGAGGAGGGTAACTTCTAATCGCTTGCAGCTCCATTAATACGTAACGCTTCACTTAATTGTGGTGCGAATGTTCTACTTAAAGGGCCCCTGAAACGGTTCGGACAAATTTTGTAGGCGCGTAGGGTACAGCTTAAGTAGAACATTCACACCGCAATTTAAGTGAAGCGTTACGTATTAATGGAGCTGCAAGCGATTAGAAGTTACCCTCCTCCCTAGCTATGTTTTTCCTTCTCAACTCGCTCGCCGAGCGAGCGGCGCTAAGCTCCGCCTTCACTGGTTCAGCGTCACGATGCGACGTCACATCGTTCACTTCCGGTTGTTTTGGAGCACGCCCCCTCGCGCGCGAGACCTCTCCGCTAGCCGCTTGGCCGTCGACCGAGAGCTATCGAAGCAGCGTGCGTTGCGAGCATTCTGTCGTAGCGCCGAACGTGTCCGGTATTCCGGTAACCACAGGCAAGCTGGTCATTTCGGCAAATGACTGGAGGCATAAACTCAAGCTGGTGAAGGAACTTTAGCGTAGACGTACGTGAGCAGCCTGATCGGTCTGCACGGTCCAGACACTTGCTGGCGCAGCGCTTAACCAGTCAAACAAAGCGCTAATATTGCTCTAACCAAGTGTAAAACATTTTAAACATTTATAAAAACAACGTGTTGATGATTACACTCCTGCGAAAAATACACATCAGCAGCAAAGAAGAATACACTTCACTGTGTATGGTTGAGCTCTGTGCCACCAGGTGGCTGCACCGTGCAGACCATTCGCATTTGCCCTTCTGCTCATCTCATGGCTCATCCCGTCACGGCACAGTCAAGCGGCCAGACTCTGTCCCCTTGCGCTTGCGTTTGCCCTAATACCGGACTCGCGAAACGCCATTGCGTTAGTAATCTTCCGGTGTAAAGTGACGGCCACAAACGCGCAAATCCTGGCGCCGATCGGATAGCGGCAGTCCGATGCCCAGCAGCCAGTTCGCTCGTACGCTGCCTAGCAGAGGGACACGATGTCGCAGCTTGACATATTGCCAGTCGCTACGTTTGCAGTCCACAAGGCAACAAAGTCGAATCATAGTGTTTGCGAAAAGACTGAGACCGACTCTGACCGCGGAGCTCTTGTCAAAATGGAGTACGTTGTAACACAAGCAGACGACACATGCTGTGTGCCGGAAGTGCTGAAGTGTACTGAAAAATTGTTCTTGTGCATTCTCTTTATGTTACTTTCTTTTTATAAAAACAAATGAACTAACATTCCAACTATTACGAAAGTTATTTGTTCACCATAAAGTTGGAAAAATTATCAATCACGCGGCCTGGTCAGCCAATCGGATAGCTCACCCCACTGACGTCATATCGGTGATTTCCGTCATATTGGTAGGGGCGGCTAAAAATTCCGCCGAGCAGCGTGCTGCGATCGGCAGCGATGTGCATTTTTAAAACCTTATAATAAATTACACGCTTTACGCATAGCACTTAGATGTGTCAATTAATGATCAGAAGGACCTACTCTAACGACTCAGTACGTTTGTAGAAAATCGTCAAAATCGTTTCAGGGTCCCTTTAAAGGGACACTAAAGCGAAACAATAAATCAGTTTAGACTAATGAAGGATTGTTTGAGAACCCTGCAGGCAGTCATTTCAAAAAAAAAATAATTTGATTATTAGATGAGAAAATAAAGGTCCAAGTATCAGTATTTGAATTTGGCGCCGAAACCCCAGCGCCGGTACGTCAGCGTGACGTCAGGGATTCCAAAATATATTTTCGCATTTGGGCCGCGTTCACTGAATAAAGGTTCCCGAAACTTGCCATGTTTAATATTTAGTTCCTTTAGAACACAATGTAGTCAATCTATGCCACTGTATGTAATTAGTAGGCCCTAGAAGATGCCATCAAAATTCAAGACGTCACAGCCCCCAGGTGCGTGAACTTAAGTCGTCGCCACCCGTATTTCGTTCTTGCGCTTTTTCTGGCTTACCAAGCGTCTTACCGTTGTATAAGAGTGGTGTTTTTGGTGTTGTAGAACGGTAATTTACTGATGCAGAAGAAATCATTTTTCACTTTAGTGTCCCTAAAAACACCACTCTTACGACGCTAAGACGTTTGGTAAGCCAGAAAAGCGCAAGAACGAAATACGGGTGGCGACGCCTACTTAACACTAAATTGATTTATTGTTTCGCTTTAGTGTCCCTTTAATGTTGATGTCGCGAGGTGCTACGTGCTGCGGTTGGCTGCGAGCACGCGCACTTTAAAACTGATTTTAAATATGTTCTAAGCTGTAATCGCCGTTTTTATTTTGCAGACGATGTGTGTGTGCCCCCATAAATCGATCTCACACGTTAACTTGACTTCGAATTTTTGTGTCAGTACTCCTTTAAACATACCGGGGCCAGAAATTGCCATCTATAATAGTTAATAGTTTTATAGTTACCTTTCCTGTTGATGCCGCTATCAGACATGTCGCTGATTCTACCCTCAACTACAGTGCCCACGTTCGGATGGCGCTGTTTCTTCTGATTTCGCCATATAGCCATAATACGCTTTTGAAGAAGTAAATTTCGGAATCCCACGTTGCACTGACTTGTGACGACACGCATGCGCAGCCGTTTGGAGAGAAGTACTTTTGTTTCCATTGTGTTGTTTATTGCTCCCCTGCTTGTCATGGTTCTATGCTTGAGACAGACAAAAGAATTAAACAAGACAACGCAAAATTTCAATGCTGGATCGACTTAAAAAAGAACTCTTTGTTCCTATTTAAATGGCGCGCCGTTCTCGCCGACAAGAAACGTCACGAGCACATGAAAATTTAATTTAAACGCTCTTTCTGCGCATGCGTGAGGAGCAGTAACAATGAGAGAGAAATGTGGGAACTTTCGGTGTTTCACCCGTTTCGCCTAGGTACTACGAGGGAGGGGCCGAGGAGGCTTCAAGTGGCTGACGAGTTCTATGGAGATTTATACAGTACCCGTGGCACCCACGACGACAATGGAATTTAAGAGAGAATAGTCTAATATAGAGGAATTTGAAATCCCACATGTAACGCCGGAAGAAGTAAAGAAAGCCTTGGGACGCTATGCAACAGGGGAAGGCAGCTGGGGACGATCAGGTAACTGCAGATTTGTTGAAGGATGGTGGGCAGATTGTTTTAGAAAAACTGGTTACCAATGCCTCATGACCTCGAGCGTACCGCAGTGGGCGGCAGAAAGTTAGGTGGGCGGATGAGATTAAAGGGACCCTGAAACGCTTTTGACGATTTTCGTTAGAGTAGGTCTTTCTGATCATTAATTGACACATCTAAAGCGTGTAATTTATTATAAGGTTTTAAATATACACATCGCTGCCGACCGCAGCACACTGCTCGGCGGAATTTTAAGCCGCCCCTACCCATATGACCGAAATCACCCATACGACGTCAGTGGGGCGAGCTATCCGATTGGCTGACAGGGGCGCGTGATCGATAATTTTTCCAACTTTACGGTAAACAAATGATCTTCGTAATAGTTGGAATGTTAATTAATTTGTTTTTATGAAAAGAAAGTAACATAAAGAGAATGCACAAGAATAATTTTTCAGTACACTTCAGCACTTCCGGCACACAGCATGTGTCGTCTGCTTGTGTTACAACGTACTCCATTTTGACAAGAGCTCCGCGGTCAGAGTCGGTCTCAGTCTTTTCGCAAACACTATTATTCGACTTTGTTGCCTTGTGGTCTGCAAACGTAGCGACTGGCAATATGTCAAGCTGCGACATCGTGTCCCTCTGCAAGGCAGCGTACGAGCGAACTGGCTGCTGCGCATCGGATTGCCGCTATCCGATCGGCGCCAGGATTTGCGCGTTTGTGGCCGTCACTTTACACCGGAAGATTACTAACGCAATGGCGTTTCGCGAGTCCGGTATTAGGGCAAACGCAAGCGCAAGGGGACAGAGTCTGGCCGCTTGACTGTGCCGTGACGGGATGAGCCATGAGATGAGCAGAAGGGCAAATGCGAATGGTCTGCACGGTGCAGCCACCTGGTGGCACAGAGCTCAACCATACACAGTAGCAGCAACGAAGTGTATTCTTCTTTGCTGCTGATGTGTATTTTTCGCAGGAGTGTAATCATCAACACGTTGTTTTTATAAATGTTTAAAATGTTTTACACTTGGTTAGAGCCATATTAGCGCTTTGTTTGGCTGGTTAAGCGCTGCGCCAAGTGTATGGACCGTGCAGACCGATCAGGCCGCTCACGTACGTCTACGCTAAAGTTCCTTCATCAGCTTGAGTTTATGCCTCCAGTCATTTGCCGAAATGACCAGCTTGCCCGTGGTTACCGGAATACAAGACACGTTCGGCGCTACGACAGAATGCTCGCAACACACGCTGCTTCGATAGCTCTCGCTTGGGGTCGACGGCCAAGCAGCTAGCGGAGAGGTCTCGCGCGGGCGGGGGCGGGCTCCAAAACAAACGGAAGTGGACGATGTGACGTCGCATCGTGACGCTGAACCAGTGAAGGCGGAGCTTAGCTCCGCTCGCTCGGCGAACGAGTTGAGGAGGAAAAGCATGGCTAGGGAGGAGGGTAACTTCTAATCGCTTGTAGCTCCATTAATACGTAATAACGCTTCACTTAAATTGTGGTGTGAATGTTCTACTTATGCTGTACCTATGCTGTACTTATGCTGTACTTATGCTGCACTACAAAATTTGTCCGAACCGTTTCAGGGGCCCTTTAAGAAGTTTGCAGGGACAACATGGCCACAATTTGTACATGCGCTACCGGCGCAGTTGGAGAACTATGGGAGAGGCCTTTGCTCTGCAGGGGCGCTATTCTGGACATTCCGCCATTTTCTTCGATGCGTGACGTAGGCGCGACGCAAACAAAATGGCGCTGGTGTCCCGGTTTTGCCTACGTAACGTGACGCCAACTTGACGTTTCGCCTAAGAAACTGAAATGAAGGCACTGAATGTAGCGTTATCGGTAAAGCAAAACAGTTTTCCTCCGCAGTAAAAATAAAGCAGCTATCTCAAAGCGTATGATTATTCTGTCGAAAACGCTTCTTGCTTCCGTCGTCTGCTGCGTACAAGCCGTCGTCTGCTTCAGTAGCTCGGATGCGTGTCCCTGGAAAATGGAATGAGTCATCGCATGTTCGTGCCAACGCGCTTGTTTTCTTTCTTGAGACAACATACGCGAACTACCAGTGGTGATGCGCGCACGTTCTAGGCCACGTTATCGCTATTTCGTGAAACGCAAGTGACTCAGCCCGACTCGGCTGGCTTAGAAACGGCCGAATATCACCGATAGCGTTGCGCGCGCCAGAGATATCCACTAGAGCGACGCAAGCGCCGGCGCTGCCATCTCTTGTTCATTTCGCTGGTTACTCGCACCGCGGGAGGAAACTTCAAGGCGCCGCCTTGCGTACATTTCTTTTTGTAAGTTAGAAAAAGGCCGTTGTCATAACTTTTGATTGTGCGAAAAGGCATTAATCTCGATTACAATACAAATGCAGCAGTGAAAAGTGGACAACATTGCTGAAAGTTTGCTATATTCAACCAATATTATTTCGTATTTACGCGTTCTTTTAAAAAACGATGGCCCAAAACACAAATGCCAACACCACCCGAGAGCGATGCAAATACTATGAGCACGCGTTATGAACAAAAGATTTTCGTGGCGCCAAACGACGGGGAAAATGTGGCGATACGCATTCCTCTCGGCTGCCATTGCATATGGCTGCCCATTAGCATAATTCGCGCGGCTCGTCACAGCAAAAATTATGGCGGAAAATCTCAGCAATGGCGGCCCTGCGCAACGTCACGCATCGTCAAAATGACGTTTACGAAACAGCCCTTCCTGTGACGCTCCTCATGAGATATTCCTTCAGCCAATCAGCAAGCTGGCATGGCGCATATCTTGAATCGCCACCACATATTCGCGCAATTGCAGATGCATTGCACTGGCTTCTGCACGCTACCGCTCACATTCTTTTTGAAGCGCTAACATCACAATATATCTGCCAAGGACAAAAAAAAATGTATTAGTCCATAACATTTGCAGCTCCACGTCACGTTTCGTCATCTTGATGAAAACGCAAAATTGCATTTTGCAATACTTCCGCTTCCCGGCACAAATTTCAAAACACGTGATCTTTCGACAGCCAATCAGAGAGTAAACATGGCGGATAATGGCGGCCGTGCAGCCGCCATGCGTGTCGAACACATGCGTTTCCCCGCAGGCCGGCTGAGGCCGGTGAACAATAGAAGGCAGCATCCACGTGACCCTGCGTTCCCGGATGTTGGTTCCCTAAGTTGGTTTCCAATTGTCCCTATGGGGCCACTGAATACCTAGTGTGTCACGTGATTGGGGAGGTTTCTTCCCTGTATTATTGCCGGAATATACAACAACCCTAGTGCGTGCAATGACGCAAAACCACGTGCATCCAAATGCCGCCTCTCCGCTTCGGAATGGCGCACGTATCGGCGATGACGATCGTCGCTGCGAACTTTGCAGCAAACTATTCATACAGGGGAAGAACATGCTGCAACACATCAGGAACGTTCACAGAATGGCCGTGGGTGTCAAGAAATTGATGAAATGCGACGTATGTGGGACTTCCCTGCTTACAATGGAGAAGTATTCGGTGCACCAGATCACTGCGGACAACTTCGAGGCTGACTACGTGCACCTGTGTTCCGGAACAATAAGGGTGAGGAACAGTTTTATTAAGTTTATTCTCAGTCATCGTGAGCAAATGACGTTTAAACGCAATATTATATGTCGGACTTTTTTAAATTTCTTGTGCGCAGTGTGCCTCCAAAAGCAGCTAGTTGTTTATACCTTGCGGGCCTTTGTTTTTTCTTTCTGCATCTGTTTCGCGAAGAGCAGCTTTTGCGCAGGTGCCCAATTTATTTCGTTGGGGTATGTTGAACTTTGTATCCTCGTTAAATATAATTTGTTTGTTTTGTATGGTCATGTGTGCGCGCTCCCAGCGATGCGCTACATGACGTACGTTTGGCATGGTCTGCTTTCCTGCACAGCAAGTGGAGTGAAATTTGACGTTTGTACATCTTTTTTTTCTTTTTTTTTAAGCGACAGGAGTAAGCTGTTCTGCGTTCTGACGTTGCTCTGTGCCACATGCGTGCGTGGCCTAGTCTTCGCCTCAATCACTTTGCAATGCGGCAGAGACGCAGAACCGGGACCATACTTGAATTTGCGGATGTCGCCGGGATGGTTTCCCAGCGTATTGTTGGCAAACTCTTTATTAGTACATTTCATAGAATAGAGCGAAATGTGACGCTCGCGCACCCCCCCCCCCCCCTTTTTTTTTTCTTGAACGAGAGGAGGGATTTGCTCTGCGTTCTGACGTACGTTGCTCTGCGCTACTTGCGTGTGTGGTGCAGTCTTCGCCTCAGTGCAGGCCGCAATAGGTCCGAATGCAGACGACGTATGTCCAGGACCACACTTGCAATTGCGGCTGTCAGCGGCTTGCTCTCCCGGCGTACTTTGGGAAAATTCTTTAGTAGTACCACAGTCCTTCAATTGAAGGACTCTGGTTGTAGATTTCATAAAATAGAGCCAAATTTGACGCACGCGCAATCGTTTTTTCTTTAAGAAGAGTGTGTTAGGAGGCTACTTGGTAAGACATCTTTTTGTGAACTTAAACTGCGCTTGGCAAAAGACACCAATGTCGAAGAAGACGGGACGAACGCAGACTAGCAACTGGTTTATTGAAATCACACATAATGCTGCCTCCTCGAACCAGGCGCATGCCCAAGCCAGATCATAACCGCGTGACGATGGAACACTCCCTCGCCAAGCCCCTATCTACAGTAAAAAAAATCAAGCTCTTCTTGAAAAGAAGGAGCTTTTCAAGAAGAAACTGAGAGAAGGGATTCACACTGCTCTGGGGCGTAGCTTGCACCACGTGCTCTCAGTTCGTCTTTGTCTTATCGTAACAGCATTGCTGTGAATGTACAGTCTGATTCAATATTGAGGAAGGAGTGAGCATAGATCATGCTTAAGTTTCATATTTGTTTCTTATTAAAACAAAACTAATATGATAAATTTTTTGAAGTTATGGCGCATTGCATATTTGAAATTCAATTTTAACAGAAATTTGAGCAATATCAAGGGTGACCTCATGACACAGTCGAGTTGAAGGTGAGGGAGTAAAATAAATGCTACATTACCCGTGTACAAAGCCTTCAAAGTGATTATTTTTGTTTGCATCTCTCTCCACAAAGTACTTGTCACCATCTAATGCTATTTTGTGCTTTTATTACAGAATTTCATGAATGGAAAGCAGAAGAAGAGGGTAGCAAAAACTGCTGGTTCATTTTGCCCAGGGACTCCAAAAAGCTGGCCAGTGGAGAGACAAGGATCCACTATTACTGTAATAGATCAGGCGAGGCAAGGAAAAAGGAAGGTCATAGTGACCGTCGGGAGAAAAGTCAGGGGAGCTGTAGGTCTGGTAAGATATGTCTTTCATTTATTACCGTCACAATGGACAACACTCAGAGTCCGACACCTGAAGGCACCACCATAAAAGTCAGGTATCAAAGAAACCATTATGGTCATAAACCAGAAATTCAGCACTTGAGAATGAGTGACAAGGAAAAGGCCAGTGTAGCAGATAACCTAGAAAAGGGTGTGCCCATGAAAACCATACTAAAGCGAATAAGAACATCCGTGGCATCCAAGCTGAGGCCAGTGCACTTGGCAGAGTGCTCAACATTGCTGCTCCTGAACGTTGTCACACTAATGACGCTGTCAGTGTAGACACGTGGGTGCTTGTAATGAAAGAAAAAGGTGAAACACTTGTCCGCCTGTACAAGGCACAAGGTGCAGTGGACCCAAGTGGTACATTTTCTTCAGCAGACTTTGCTCTTGTTCTGATGACAGAGCCTCAGAAGGAGCTACTAGAAAAATTGGGCCCTGCAGGGACTCTGTGTCTTGACTCCACACATGGAACTACAGAGTACCAGTTTGAGCTGACCACTCTTCTGGTGCTAGATAAAAAAGGATCAGGTGTAGCTATAGCTTATTTCATCTGCAACCAGATGAACGAGCAAACTTTGACAGCATTCTTCAAATCTCTGGAGTCGGCCATGGCCCAAAAAGTGGCCGCTAAGACATTGATATGTGATGATGCCTCGCAATTCTACAAAGCATGGTCCAGGGTCATAGGTGCCGCAAAACAGAAACTTCTCTGTGCCTGGCATGTGGATAACAACTGGCGTAAGAAGACAGTCGAGTGTGTAGAGAAACAGCTAAGGCCACATGTTTACCATAGTGTGTGGCTACTCTTAGAGTTCCTCGCGGAAAAGGCATTTGAAGATTATTTTAAGCAATTCCTTTCTAGTCCGGAAGAAAAACTGAGGGACTTCCTCAAGTACTTCAAAGACCACTATGCAGTTAGGCCGCAAGAGTGGGCCTATCGCTTTAGGACTAGAGCAGCTGTCAACACTAACATGCACCTTGAGAGCAAGCACAGAACGTTAAAGCATACTATGCTGGAGAGAAAACAGAATAAGCATGGTGACAAACTAATTTCTGCCCTCATGGACTTGACAAATCATTTTTTAATGAAAAGGGCTAGCCAGATGATGAAAGGGGCAAAGGGTAAGGAGCTGAGAACAACTCAGAAGAACCACAGGTCTGGCAGTGAAATGGCAGCTTGTGCCAAAATAAATGAAGATGGCATATGGACTGTGCCATTTCAGTCTATTAAAGGGCTCTCATATAAAGTGTCAAAAGTGAAAGATGGTGCTTGCTGTCCTTTGAGGTGCAAGGAATGCGCAGTGTGTGTGCAAGCACAGTCACTGTGTGGTCATCACTAATCCAACTAGCAGCAACAAGGCCCATGAGAGCTCACCCAAAGAAGCATGTGAGGCAAGTCGGGCATTGCACATTGTACAGAGTATAACAAAGCTGGAAGCAGCCAAAGCAGTGTCAAGCTCAACACTTCTAAGAGCAAAAATGGACTCAGTCAGACAGGCAATATCAGATGGTGAAGTCTCTGAGGGTGTGGCTGAGAAGGCAAACAATTTGTTTGAGCCAGTTTTCATGCTTGTGGAAAGTGAAAGTGACCCAAAAAGAAAGATGCCAGACCATTCAAATGAACCAGCCAACAAAAAAGTTGTGCACCTGTTAAGATTTCACTCTACAAAAGCCGCTAGATTGTCGCAGCCATCATCTAGCCTTTCAAGGCCCACTGAAGCTCGAAAGGAAGTCCTTAAATAAAAGCTTAGGGACAGCAACATAGAAACTGAAGAGATAACCACGTCAGCAGGGCACGATTACTGGTAACAAGCCTCCAGTGCAGTTAGGAAGAGAGAAGTGGTGCAGTAGTGCTGTGCTGTCATGCCTTATAGAAGCAGGTTGAGGGCTCGCATATAAACAAATCATGACATGTGGTCTCTGATGATTAGCCCGTCTGTTTTTGTCTGTGGTGTGCAGCCATATGTCACAGCTGGATGGTATGTGTGTTAGAGCACGAGAGATGCCTCCATGCTTGTTGTATGAGCTGCTGCTAAGTGTTCTGTGAAAATAGGTACAGACCCAGTGGTTATCTCTGGTATGTGGCAGCTGTTGGATAGTAGTGTGTTCGAGCACGCCTCCATGCTTGTCATATGAGCCGCTGGTAAGTATGTCTGTACATAGATGTAAGGAAGCGCATTGGACAGTTTGTAGTGTTTCAGTGTGCAAAAGCCTCCAATCTGTTTTGCTACTTATAAATTTGTGTAAACACTCAGTAGTGCAGTAGTCATGATGTTGCACTGCTGAGCTCAAGCCTGCGGGTTCAATCCCAGCAAAGGTGGCTGCATTTCAGTGGTGGTGAAATGAAAAAAAAAAAAAAGCATGTAGTTGAATTCAAGTGCACATCACAGAACCCAAGGTGGTCAAAATAATACTGAGTCCCGCACTGTGGCATGCCTCATAATTCTATCTAGATGTTGTGTTCCATGTGATGTTCTTTATTGCCCATTTGAATAAACTTTTATTTTTCAGATTACCAAAATAGAGGGTATATGCAGTGGTGTTGTGTGCAGTCTGGATAAGTTGCTCTGGTCATGAGCACTCAATGAAAACTTCTGCATATTTGGCTGCAGCAGACAGTGTCATAATGATAGTAAAGACTATGCAGAAAGCTTTAGGCCACTCTACATATCAGATCAGTTTTATATTGCATCCTTTATGGTGCTTATGGTGGCAGAATAATAATTGGCAATGCTTCCTTACACATTTAATATTTTTCTTTTGGAAGAGCAACCTTGGAAGAATAATCTACAACAATGCTCCTACCTTCTCTTTCACTGTCTCCCCATTTCTTTTCTACACTTCAACTTCATTCTACGCACTATCTTATTCTCCTCTTCATCCTACATTGATGGTGTGGGAAAGTGAGCTAAGCGTGCATAAAGATTGCTGTGCAGAACTTAATTGCAGCACTGACGAAGACAAATCTTTGTCAAAAGGTTCATTACAGCTACATTCCCCCTCCAAACACTGTTTATCACTTCAAGCCTTCATATTCCTGTGAGCTTTTGTCTTGTTTAACAGTTGTAACAGTCATACTATTTATTACTATCAATAGCGAGCATACATTTTGCACTGCAAAGTGCTGTTTAGAAGACGTGTGAGTTTCTACTTCCCTTATGATAAATACTCCAGACATTCAGTCTCTAATTTATGAAAATCTTTCAAACATTGCCAGTGATGACCACCATATGGGTTAATGTCGGCATGGGACTGAGGCTTTCCCGCAAAAAGAACAGTTATGTTTTGCTCATATCATGTGACTGACAGTTTCTGCTGTAATTTTTGCACTTGTCAACTGCACTGTGAAGAGTTCGTTTCTGTGAATATGTGCTGGCCTGATTCTTCTTAATCACGCATTTCAGATCTTGTGCTGTGAGATGAGGAGGTGTAAAATAAAAACACCATGTAGATTTCACAATGCCTTTAAGAAACCACGCAAAGCTTGGAGATGAAGCATTACATGCAACTTGAACCAAGTGTCTGGACACAGCAAGTGAAAGTTGTTTTGTCATGAGTGAGGCTGTCGGCGTTACTTGTAACTGCCTTTAAATAAAAGTTTGTTTCAAAACAGTGGCTCAACTCTGTGTTCCCCCGGTAAAAAACAAAACCATTGGGATTTGCAATTCTCTTTTTAAACATAATTGACCAATATGAATAAAAAAAAACTTTATGAATCAAGATATAAGCTTGCCATACCATGAAAACACTTGAAACTCCTTTTGAGAAGTTTACTCATACGCGAACACATTATAGCAATTATTTTCAATCGTGTACCCACAATTTGCCTCGTCACCATGTCAAGTTTCAAGGCAGATTTTTTTTTAGACTCCAGGAAGCCGTATGCTTAATTCTATCCATTGTTTACTGCATTGCATTTGATTTTCTATAACAAATAAAATCGAATTCTCCATTGATTGCACCGACGCTCACGTTATAATTATATGCTATTATTTTTGACTATAGTCTTTTATATATATTCTTGGAGGGTGGGGGCTGCACTGGTGGCGTTCTACGAATTTGCGCCGCGTGTTTGTGCGGGTAAACTTAAGCGCAGAATTTTTTTTTGCGCGTTATGAAAACAATGCACTGCAGGTATTTTAATTAATGCAACGAGCTGTATGAAATATCAGTCAAGGGGTTGGAAACGTCGCTATAGAGAATCCCGACTATTTTCTTTTGCGTGTGTGTATTTGGAGTTGATGCACAGTTTTCTTTATTTACTTATTTTGGCTACATTGCGCCAATTGCGCTTCCATAGAATAAAGAAACGCGCTTCCGCGCGCTTGCCGACTCGATCGCAAGGGGACAGCCTGATCAACATCAATATCAGCAGCAATGGCGGATTTGCGCTTGCGGTGGCGCTTGCGAAGTTTTCAATAGTTTTCGCCTTATAAGTGATTCTTTTGCTATTTTAACGTGTGGAGGTTCATTGTACGTTTGTTTTTTCAAGTTTGGCATGTGTTTTAACACATGTGAAGGTGTAGTCTTTTCTTCTTCAGCGGATATATGTACAAGACCCCGTTCACCGTCTATCAGGTAAGATGTGTACGTATGCTACACGCAAGCGTAGTGCTTCATTAAGCCACAGTGCACTACAAAGTTAAGCATGAACGGTACACAAAATTCACAAGTTCTAAGTATTGCCAAGAACAACCATTGATTGGCGAAGTTCTCACAGGTGTTGCAGAAGTTGTTGGGCGCGGCAGTGCTGAACGTAGCGTTAGCGGCTTAAATCGTGTTTTTTTACTAGTAACAACGTGTCACTATTTCATATTATTGGCGGCGTCTCCAGGACACCAAATCGGTAACGGGGACACCAGAGCTAGAACCCGGACTGGTCCATGGGTTGGGGCTCGCCGAGGCCTGCGCGTGCTAGTAGTATATCTATGATGCCCGTAGGCTGTGTGTAAGTCGTACTTCCCGAATTTTCTGACGCATTTTAAGATCAGCTGTTCGCTTTCGCGGACAAGAAAGCAGGAGTCAGGGTGGTCCGTGGGTTGGGGCAACATAACCTGCTTCCAGTTTGGGACCGCCCTGCTTCCAGTCTAATGCTCTCCTGAGGCCTCTGTTTGCCGGTTACATGTGCCCTCCTGGAGCAGTACTTGTAAATGAATCCGATCTATCGTCGCAACGAAAAAAGCGCCCCGCGACTTCTACAACACCAGTCAGAACCTTGCCCATTGGTTTACCTATGTGTGGCCGCAAATACCTGAAACTCAATGCCAGTTCAACATATTTGTTGGCAAGGGTGTCAGGTCGTTGCTTTGTGTGGAATCGGCCTTTTCTCAATTCTTAAGAATTTAACTGGAATGCACCTGACCAGTGCTGCTCTGTGGTGCTTGCCACCAATCCCTTGGACAGGGAAGACATGAGTATCCCTGTGCATACACTTTATACGCAGTAGTGTGACCGCTTCCTTTGGGAAACTACCACGTTAGCGATATTGTGAGCGCAATGTGGCTTTCCTTCATCTTCCTCATCCGTACGTAGTGTGTCGCTTCTTCCTCGCCATAGCTCTAGCTCGGCACGAATAAAGCGGTTCCTTAGAAGTGCTGGGGTTCTGCATACCAAGGGCGTATAAGGTAACAGTGCTTGTGCCTTTAATATGTCGCATTCGATCATTTTGAGACGTGGTGGTGTTCATGCGTTAGCACAATTCCAGGACATCCACAATGTAAGAGGTACATGATTCTCTAATTGTATACTCTCTCCAGGCCTTTCTCACAACCTCAGCACAAGTAGTGGGAGCATAAAAAAACTGACAAAGCTGGTGCATGAATGTTGCCCAGTCAGAAAGATCTGGCTCTTGGATCAAAGCCAATTTTTTTTTACATTGTAGAGCCAGACGGGCATGCTTTGAAGTTTCTAAGAACTGTCCCACCATTGCTGACTCTGTTGTACATTTATCAAACCACTTGATTCTCACCAAGCTCAAGCTATGGTGACAAAGACGCGCCACATGCTTTACAGTCACATATTGCACTCGCAATACATCTGTTATGCCAGTTTGCCGAAATGAGCATGCACAGTAGTGACGAATTCACTATGCGTGCACAGGGATTTGCCTTTCCTGTCCTATGGGCTGTTGGCAAGCATCACAATGCTACACTCGTCAGGTACACCTCAGCTTTCAGTATGTTTACATTCGGTTGCATGAACATGGAGGGAGTGCGTTCGCTGTAATCAGTACCACACATTTTGCTAATGTAGGCTTGAGTGGCTTTCCCATGTCTCCACTAAATAGTCGGAATACTTCCATGCATGATAGAATGATGAGCATTTAACCTCCAGACATGCAGCAGTCTTTATACCACTGCAAGGCAGAAGCAGCCTTCTCACCATGTTCACGCTCAAATAAATCCCATTATTAAGGCATTTTATGGGCCTCCCAAACCGTCTGCACCACCTGAATGATGTGACTTGTTGTTGCACCTGGCTGTTCGTTTCATTTGGCATCCTCTGTTCGCACATATTCGTTTCCAATAATTCAAGAAAATTGCAGGGCTGGTTCGCAATCTTTTCTGTTTTCCTTATTTTTTTTATGGCCTTGTAAAACTGAGAAACGATAATGAAAAAAAGAAACAAAGGCTGCCTTCCTGTTCACCAGTGAAAGCATTGTTGCTTAGAAAGAGGCGCAGAAAAAGATGTATATGCATGTCGGACAGCCTGCACAAGGTTTTATCTTTGTCTCTTCAAACATTGCGTACCTGCGTCAGTGGACTCGCTGTTCTGTAGCATTATCCCTGGCAGCGGAAGCACTGTCCCAGAGCTCTAAAGAGTCATCGGAAGCACAGTGCTAAACCTTCATCCTTGAAATGTGAAGAACGTCACTGGACAGGACGAGAGATGACAAGGTGAGACTGATTGAGGCAATGTTGTGGTGATGGGTGCCACCTGGTTGAGCGCACAGTATGGTCCCCTGTCCTGAGAAAAGCTTTTCTGGGAGCTCTACACAGTGGAAAGGGGACCAGAGAAGTACAAGCGCACCAGGGGAGAAATGAAAGTCGCATTGTGAAGCATGGTACTGTCATTTCTGGTTGCTTCATGACGCAGTAATGATAGTCGCAGCACAATATTTTCAATTTATTCTGGCAACTCACGATATGCAAGTGAATGCTGCTTACTCTGATCATGTGGCTGCGTTTCAGTGCTTGGATATTTAAGGCCACGTTGCAAAATGCACAAGAGATTTATAATCGACTTCGTATACACAGAAAATACAAGAACAGTTCTAATAGCACTGAAAAGACAGAGCATTCATGGCGTCGTTCAAGCTCAGTGTCCGTGAGCGTGCACAAGAACTAGTCTAACTGATGTTATGACTGGCCTGTGTGGTCAACGATTTGTGTCGCGCCACCAAAGCAACAGCGAAAGGCTGGACCCTTTAGATACGCCGAGCCGCCTGCAACCGTTGGAAAACGCCTAGGAGGCCCCAATAGCAATAAGACCTTATCATTTGTGCAGGCATTTTCGCCTTCTTACCCACGGCTTGCACAACACCCTGATGTCTGCTTAGTCTCCACAGTGTTGTCTCCCTTCAGCAAGTGGGACGATTAAGCTTCGTGTGTGCATTCGTTATTTCTCTTTGTCCTCGGCAGGGAAGATGCCAGCGTTGTGTGCGTGTGTGTGTCTGTATGCGCATGTCAGTGCCTTTCCTTCTACTGAGCCAGTGGGGGTTAGAAAATTAGTTGAACACTTCCATGTATCGAGCGGCAGCCGCCAGCGTGGAGAGTGTTTTCTCTCTCCTTTTCTTGAGCGAGGGTATTCCAAACACTATAAAGGACGTCTTCGCTAATGGACTTCAGCCTTCAGTTTTTGAGCAAACTAGCATGTCTGTCGCTCACCATCGGGAAACTTGCAGAGTTGACCACTCCGTAACAATGTGAAGTAAACATTCATTGCTACTCGTTGAATTGTTGCCGTATCTCCTGCCTGGCCCCCTCGGCACTCATGAGCCGCTGCAAAATGCAGTCAGCGGCACGATCCGACAACCAATGGTAAGCTCCAGACCACCAAGCCCACGCTACTTCCACAGTCTTGGGTTCCCATCTTTAATACGGAGCAGCAACAAAAAAAGAATTGACATCTGTGAATAAGGTATGCGGATGTGGGCTGCTTCCCTTGAACATAGGAGGCAAATGCCTTCAGGAAGTTCAGTTGCACTTTGTTATATGAAAAGGCGTCTCACCAAGATTGGAAGTTGCAAACCGACAAGTGCAGTGCATAGATCACACACTAACAATCCTGTCTCCAAATTATCAAAATGATGCACAGTGGGAAAACAACTGAAATTTTAAACAAAAGCCATCATGGTCTCAACGAAGCCCTGCTTCAGCCAGAGTCAAGGTTACATGCACAAATGTCTCTATGTAAAACGTGCTGCCTGCAATATCACCAACCATGGCACGTGACTTTCGTAAGCCAACCAATGTTAAATGCCATCCCTGGATATGTGCCCCACAGCAAAAAAGGAAGAGAAGAAAAAAAGGAAAGAAAAGACGGCTCGTAAGCGAGTATGACGTGAACCCTTGGCTCCGTCATGGGGGAAGATGAAGAAGGAAGATCACTAGGAGGCAAAGGGGCTGAGTGCCGTCACTTTTAGCACTCGCGTCCTGGCAGCGTGAAAATGCAACATTTCAATTTCTTTTATTTCCTTTAATAATGAACTAATTAGAAATATTTGTTTGAGGAAATGCTCCCTTGACGGCATCTTACAACTTCCAATGTACCTATAACTAAAATTTGCCGTGGTGCTTAATGAGAGGGGCTTTTCAGCCCAAATTAGATCCTGCAGACTATAGTACTGTATAGAAAATATGGTACATGGAACTGTAAAATTTAATTTTCCACAGCAATTTCTACCTGTGAAGTTGGAGTTGGCTTTGTCATAGCATAGATATGAGGACCGTGAAACAACCTTTATTCCCTAAAGATCCTGTCCTGTAGTATATTTGAGCATTTACATAAAGGCATGGAGACCCTCAGTGTGTTGCAATCTAAGTGGCAGCATATAGGTGGTGTGTGCTGCCTGTAGAGATGCCACTGTAAGCCATCTATGTATTGGCGGATTTCTGAATTGTGGATGGGAGAAGGCTCATGGCTGCTCTGCCTTTGCACCAAGCACTGCAGAGCACAGTGCTACAATTTTCTGTTTGTGCAGTTCGAAGAAAATTATTCCTGCAGTGGCAGTGACTACACAGAAAATGCACCCTACGAGAGTGGACAGAGTTCCAATGTGACTGTGGTTTGAAATGGTCCAGCCCCTGTGTATACAAGCACCGATTTTCCCAGACAAGTGTGACAGTGCCTGGCTTTGAATGCAGTGTGCTGCTTCATAAATATTGCAGTTGCCCAGCACTAAGCTGCCTGGATTATGTGGTTGCCATAATGACTTCTCTGTACCCGTGGGACAAATATTTGCACTCGAAATAGCGACAGCAGCCATGCATTTCCTGCTGACATAGAATTAGGTTCCACAATGTCATCTGATGTATGCACATGCTGTGATGTGGTTGGTGTGGCCATGCTCTTTTTTCCTCCCTTCAAGTATGCTGGTAAACTGCCACTAGTTACAGATGTCTGCAAGGAGTGCACACTGTGTGAGTGCTGCACATAAATTGAAATTACGATCACCACAGTGATGATAAAGGACACATTGAAAGGTAATCTGACAACACTTATCAAGACTGTCTACAAGTTTTCTGTGAGAGATTTCCTCAGGGTTGACAAAAACCATCTTAGGGACCATTTAATGGGGTGTAACCGCCCACATTATGAGATGGAAGAAAAGGAAGCCATTAGGATTTCTCTGGTGGTGCAAGGTGCTCAAATAGATGGCTTTGATTGCAGTAGACATAAATATTATCATTCTTTCTGTCTGGGCACATAACTTCTTTGCCAACCTCTCTGTCATCTCTGTAGCACATTAATTTAGGATAGTAACTCCACTCTGACGCAGGAGATAAAAGTGCATGCCAGACATGCTGACCACACTGACTTGGAGAGTGCCACTTTCTTAAATGTGGCAAAAGTCTGTGTTTTGGGCGAAATAAGAGCTCATAGGCAATTTTTATCTGTGATAAACAGAAATATGTGCTGCCAGTGGTCAGACGTCATTGAGGTCGAGCTTCTCAAGCAAGTAGATGCCATCGAGAAGACCAAAGAAGCCAGTGATTAGCCATTGTGCGCAGCAGCTTCAAATGGCAAAGTCCAGCTGGGATTTCTCTGCACAAGGTCACCAAGTGGCATTCCTAAGTAACAGATATTTTTTACCCTAAACTGCTACCCTAGAGTGGCTGGAACATGCACCGTTCGTTCCAAGCATGCAGCTGTTATCAAAGCTTAGTTTAGTCAATTATTGAGGCTTAAGATCGTTTTAATGATGTACAGTAGAAAACAATTGTAAAAGAATGTAAAAAAAATTTGAACTGTGTTGACTCTTTGGTGGCATACTGTTGCTATTCCTGAAGTTACGTCCTCAAATGACTTATGCTCCAGGTATTTGAGTAAAAACTATGGGTGTGGAAATATCAATTTTTTAATTTCAAAGCTAATTCGAATAATGAAACCTAAGTGCGAAGCGAATATTTTTCGAATATTAATACTATTGGTATTGCAAAAATCCATTTCTTTTCACCAACCAGAGGTGCAAAATAGTTATACTACATAGACTGCATAGCAAATAATGTACAGGGATATTATGCTTCGTGGTTAACAAAATTCTCTAATACAACACTTTTGTTTGACAATGTCATAATTGTAGTTACTTAATGTTTCATGAAGCAAGGACAACAGCTCAACATGTTCGAAGAGCAGTGACACCTAGTGCATGTCACCATGGATTCAGACATCAAAAAGAGCTGCTTAAGTGTCTGGTATCAGCAGGTCGCCCTTCGCAAGCCGAGCCAACAGTGGGCACCACGCTTACACCATCGCTCAAACGGATCTTCTTTTTGGACCAAAATGTCATCATGCAAATATCTTTAAACCTGCGATTGTGGTAGTGAAAATTTCTGCCACGAGTGAAAATTTCTGCTGGTTGATGAGCTCATCAGTCTTTCCACAGTGCTGATGTGGAAGTGGCCCGTTCAGAAGCTTTTGTTGTTGAATGCATACTTCGGTTCCTTGGTGATGAAATTACCCTTCCTTTCTCTAAATCCAAGGGCGAGATCTCGCATTCTGAATGTTTGCTTGCGCTCTCATTATTCGCCTTCACTGTGCTTTCGTCAGCGGTCGTCTGCTTGGTGAAGCGGGAGCGCCAATTGAACACTGCCTACTCACTGATGTAGGAGGTGAAGCAAACATTCAGAAAGTTAGAAGCTGGCGCAATTTCATCTCAGGTTGTTAATCCAGTTTGACATTGAAGCATCCTGGTAGTATTAAAGTACTTTAGAATGAGGTTCCAGAAGCATTGCCAAGTTTGCCACTTGGTGAAATTTGTAGTTTGGAACAATTTAGGCTCTTGGCAAGATTAGCAGTGAACACAGAGGTTTACACATGGCGATTGGTGTTGTCCAAATGCATGAAGAGGTCACAGTATAGGTACTTAAGCTAGTGTCGGGTAACCATAAGCACCCGCAGGGGCCCCGTGACAGTGTCTCCTTTAACTTCAGATATGCTTCACTGCATGATGATAAATATGCTTCGCCGCATAACACGACTCTGCTGCAGCAAAGGTGACTTAAACCGACAACAGCCGAGAAGGTGCAAATCGCACTGCGCTGCCTGGTTCTTGCTGTTGGCCTTATTTTTCTTCTTTTCACAGTGTCCTTACTGTAAGTGCACTCCAGAGTTACAATGCAGGAATATGCATGTGTGCACAAGCTTTCTTTCAAGAGTAACTCACGATCATAAGTTACGTCATCATGGTTTCGTACTATGTTACGGCATCATAAGCGAGACATAATAAAGGGGGCCTCAAAGGCTGCGGGAGAGACTAATCTTTTGTGCGAGATTGTGCTATCCTTGCTGCACGCAGTGCAATATTATGACTCTCATGTCTATGGTGGCATTGTCGATTATGAATGTTTCCTTACTGCGTTAAAAAAATGTGTAGTGCATCTTTCAGATAATAATGGCATTATAGCTTCAGAGTTGTTCCAAGTTTTGGGGACTTGTTCACTAAAAGTACATTATTAGAAAAGCTTTAGAATGTCTAGGTCATAATTGCATTTGAAGAACTGTAAGTCTTCCTACACATAGCAATTAGTAGCTTACTGTGCGATGTTGAAGGTGGTTTTTATTCATAGGCCCTACGCAGAGAGCAGCAACACAATGCCTGGCATGTGACCAGGGTTCGTAACAGTGTTTGCATTTCCAGTGCTCGTAACTGATTCCAGTATTAGTGCATAAATTTGCTTTATGAATTCTTTGTAGACAGAAGGTGCTTGAATATTGGTTGCATGAAATGCTCCAATGCACTGTATACGTATAGGGCGTCTTTTATTACCGTACAGATTTTCTTGTTTTCAAGTTATGAGCGCGGAAAATGTGGCATTCTTGCAGAGGAATTCCTCTAATGCACTCTCATTTCTTACAAATCTTGAAAGTTGCACCTAATTCAAGATATTCATCATTGAATTTCACTGGCAAATCGAGGCAATATTGGAACTGAGTGTGCTGGGAGTGCAAAAAAGAAGGTCCCGCTATCTCATCAGATGGAAACATCTTGGCCAGTCATTGTAGCTGCTGATACGACACACTTTGCCTGGCAAGCATGTGCGTCAGCGTGCCATATCAGGCTATCATTTAAGCTTTGTCCCACACTTCTTGACAGGGCACTGCCGCCTGATGTGGAGGAGGATGCACCAAGTTTTGATTGTACTCAATTGAGCGCGATAATGAATATCTCAAAATAAGTGCAATTTTCGAGATTTAGAAAAAGAAAGGGTGTGCGTTCACATGCGACTGCCTCCAAATATGCCATTTAGAAGGCTGCCGCCAAGTTACTAATAAAAAAAGTGACTGAATTTTTCAAAATTAATTTTCTGAAACTCGCATTATTAGCAGCATAGTGTGTCCACCTCACCTAGAAACTCCTTTGCAAAAACGCTGGGCTCTCCGTGCTCAAAACTTTTTGCTAAATATCTGCACGGTTAAAAAAAAGTAGATATGCACAATTGTTTATGCATGAAAGTCTTACACTATTTCAAGATTTTTGCCCTTCTATGCAACACCAGAAAAATTGGAAATAGAAGCTTCAGGTGACCTATCTGATTTGTTGGAAGTTGCATGGCCATATTATTGTTTTAATTTTTCGCTATTCCCTTTTACTGTGATGTCACCACTGCAGCAGCTCAATGGCTGTGGCTTTTCATTCCAGGTCACAAAGCTGCACCCAGGTAGAGGCAGATTCCAAAAATGCTTGTGTACTTAAGTATAGCTGCACATTACAGAAGCCGAGGCCCTCAACAATCATCCGTAGCCCTCTTGTAGCCCATGAGTTCCTTATATTTTATTGGGATTTAAGAGCAACGTTTGTGCTATATCCCTCTATTTCAGACGAAATAATGTGCATGCAAAATTATATCTTCATTACTTTACACCATAGTACCAATATCTGTCGTGCGTTGATTTTTGATGTCTTTGCATTTGCTATAGCAAGGATTTTTAAACATCAGCCACAAAAGAAAAAATAAATGGTCAAAGAACCAAGAAATGGTGTGTTGCAGCTCCCTTCTTTTTTTAATTGGTGGCAAGTTTTGCACTCGTTGTGTACTTCAAAAGAAGTGTTACCTTCCTGCTTTGGAACTTTGTGGTTTTGTTCTGCCAGCTGCTTGACCAAAACAAGCAAAATGTACTTCGGATATTCCACAATTCTGTATGCATTTGGTACAATAAAATTTGTTTCAAGAATGGACAAATGCAGTGATGGTTGTATTGAAAACTGCAACATGCCGATTTTAGTTTCATGCTTCATTAATTTTCTCAGAGCCCCAAAGCATGCGAGGTTTGAAAATATATCATGCGACGAAGTGCTGGCCTGCCATGACATTAGTGCACTTGGTCTAGAGAACTGATTGATGCTGCACATACATTGAACATGGTGGCCATGACCATCCCTCATGAATTGGCATTCCCTGCCTAAACCACCTCACCAACACAGCCTGTTAACAGCAAGAAAGCTGACGAGGCTTCCAAGAATTTCTATGCACTATTAGTATCACCCTACTGAAATTACTCCATTTGTTTGCTGACAATTGTCTTGACGAAAGTGGAAGCCGAATCGGTTGTGTTCAATCAGTTTTATTTACATACAACCTATTATAATGTGGACCTTTCTTCGCCTCTTCAACTGTTCCACAGCTGCTGCTGCCATCTTGCATGCCACATCGAGGGGGGGGGGGGGGGGGGGCATTGTACATGGCAGGAGCATGGGCGGATTTTCCAAGGAACTCTGGAAAGCTGTAATCAAATTGCGGGCAAAGTTTAAAAAGTCTTAAATACAAAAAGGGTGAAGAGTGTTGTAACCTTGTACATACATGTTGATCACACCACATGTTTCAGCTGCAGCTGTAAGTGCCTTGTATCAACCAAACTACAGTTCTTGCAATAATCCACTTTGTGATACTCGGTATGAATTGATAAGACTAGCTGCTATTCTAGTGGTTGTGCAGGCCACAAGGGAACAGTGCCTGGCCTTTGTGCTCGTATGTGTAAATTTCTCTCTTTCGGTCTCGCCCAAGCCACACCAAAATGTTATCCACAAGTGTCGTGCCAAAAAGGCCTGGCAACATCTTGTATTAAGCTGTTTGACCCATTTTATTGCACTGATGCACACGGTGCAACCAAATGTAGGAAATGACATCGCCTAGGTGATTAGTAAATTACCCTTCTAAAATACCACAAGAGCAACTTTGCTGTGGCAAGAGCCTTAGCAAAAACATAAGAGACACACAAATATGAAGGAAAAGCGACACCTTCAAGTTCCCGCACCAACTCACCGTGACAAGCACAGATATTGACAGTGTCTGCTTGAGCTTAGTTATTTGGAGATACATGCAGTTGAATGCTTTTACGAGCATTGAGATGCCCCACTATGCTAGCTTGCCTTTTATGGCTATAGAAAGTTGTATACTGCCACAAGTCTGCCTATTCCGATTAGAATCTATATTGAAGCTGCTTTGAGCAACAGGTGGTATTCTATTTCAGCGCTAATGATACATTGAGAGTAGTGTGCCTGGAAGGAATAGACAAAAGCATTGCAGAAGCTGCAGTACTTTGTGCTCGCTGAATGATCACACGAGAAGGTAAAGATGCCATCAGAAAGCATCTTTCGTATGGAGTCTCTTTAAAAGAAAAACACTACAACTAGACATGGTGACAGTTGTGGGCAAACTAAAAATATAATGATAGTTCAAGGTGTGGTATGGCATGTTTATGCTATTTCTGAAAAAAATAAACACGGCAAGTGTGTCCATGCCAACAATTGACACAGGATGTGCAGATGCAAAACTGCAATACAGCACCACGCCGTCAGAACGACAGTATGCAAGTGGTGGTCCAGCATCAAAACTTCAATGTCCCTACACTGCAACACTGGGTGGCCAGCAGGCACTGCTCTGTCGGGCACAGGACGTGGCAGCAACTATTTCTCCTAAGGATTCAATAAACGGATTTCTCTACCTCACCCGCCATGCGATGCGCCATGTGAGGGAATGACAGTGCCACTACTCTCACAGGATATGGATGGTGCACAACACCACCTTGAGCATCGGAGCGCACGTCTGTCTGTGAGCTCTTTGTACTACAAACACAAGTGGTGCATGCAAGGTAACATTTAACACATCACTGCCAAATGCCATCAACGAACAGAAGCAGCAAAGAAAGCTGCTTACATAATTTTCAGTGTGTCGGAACTGCATATTTTTTACATCCTGTCTGCATGCCGCATTGTTCATCACTGCTAAAAAGTGCATAGTTGCATGGTACTTTTTTTTCGATTTTGTGCACTTTCTTTTGTCCTGAAAAAATAACCACATAAAAATAAAGCAGATGTTTCTCAATGAGCTGTAAGTACTAAAGTTGCTCAAAAGGGTAGTTTACTGAATTGATTGCATTTGAGTACTGCAGGCCTAGTTTCTTTCGGTCTTTCTCTTTTAAAGCCTCGGCACAAGTTAGCTGAAACACCCTGTATACTGGACAGCTTGCCTGGCTGCCCGCACCGCCGAGGCGGAGTATCTTACGTTTTTGTGGTGCACTTGTCGCCGTCTCGTGGCACCGGTCGTCCATCCTCATCGCGCACACGCCAGCGTCGTCTGGTGTTCCAATTGGCTGCAGCAAAGCGGACAGCTCTGGCGGGCAGGAAAAAAAGTGGTCCGCAAGCGATCGGGCTTGCTGCCACGTTTAACGCCTGCTTTTATCCGCCTGGCCAAGAGCTTTGCCCGGTTTAGCCGCTCCGTCTTCAGTGTGAACGTGCCTTTAGAGTAAAAAATCAACAGCTTACGCTTCCACATTTTTTGCTTGGTAGCTACATTCAATTTGCTTGCTCCTCGTCTTTTAGATGTCTAGGCTCCTCACATTTTAACGTGGCTGAATAGTGCACAAATCAGAAACTAGAGTTTCTGTGGCCTAGCCTTCTCACACTTGCAAGGATACCATCCAAAATTGACCTATTTTTCTTATGGGGTGCCCACTGATTATGACGATGCTGACATCGAAAGATCTCGAGTGGTTCTCTAGCATTTTGGTGACAAACGGAATACAGTAAATGCCGAGCTACAACTGACTTGATATCTGTCAGCACCAATGAACGCAGTAAGTATTCTCACTAAATTGAGAATCCAGCCCAACAGCAGATGGACACCAGTGGTTTGAATCCCCCGTGTTGGCAAATTTAACTGGCTGAAATCAAGCATTTAAAAGACGCACTTAGTTCCATCCCTTCAATCTGTGAGCATAATGAAGATCAAAGGTCAGGTTATGTGGCTGCAGCACCTTCTGTTCATGCAGCATACCTTGTGTGCAAGCCACATCTATTTACAACAGAAACAGCGCTTTCCACCCGTGAGCTAATGTTCGGTGTTAAAATATGGTAGAATTTTTTATCCAGCCAACGCGTGCACGCTGAAATCCAAGTGGTACAGCCAATATGTGCCTGTTTAATCACTGCAATGCATTGAGACACTTCCGACAACGCACGGCTGTACCAGAAAAGGTTTTAATTTTTTTCACTAATGCCATGTACTTATGAACTTTTATTAATGTACCTGCAGCTTTCGCAGGCTTCTCGAGCGTAAAGTGGCCTGTGTGTTATTGCTATTCAGCCGGAGTGCAATAGGAGCCAGTCAAATGAGTAAAACATGAAGTCAATGTGCACACAAAGACTACATGTACCCTTGCATGACTTTGTGCCACAGGTAGCCAACAGCTTCCAATTCACAGTTCTTGTAATATGCTTGTGGCAGCCATCTACAGTGATCTATTTGATTTAACGGGGATGTGTATGTTGGCTGAAAAAGAGAAAATATGCTAGGAAATATATTAACACCGATGGATGCAATATATCCTTTCCGGTAGAGTTTTGCACAGAAAAGTTAGCAGATTCCATGCATATGTGAAAATCGGTTATAAGTGAAGCCTTTGTAATGTTCAGTAAAATGCAACCACTCGTTTACTTCTATAATTCTGCACACAATGCATGTCCTGGTCTCGTTTAGTTCATTTTTGTCCATACTCGGTTGCTTTCGATGCTGACTTTCCGACTTCTCTGTGGCTGACTTCTTAAATTTCCTGTTGTATACTTAATTTCTTGCCTCTTGTTCTACGTGTCTACCCAGTGGTACATGTTGAGCTGCACTTAACAGGTAACCAAGTTGCCATTTGGACACATGCCAAGCAGCACATATCCAGTGCCATACACAGTGACCAATATTGGCAGGACTGCAGCAGCCACCACCCACTGAGCAAGGAAGAGGCAAAGCGGGTTTCGTTTTAAGAACCGCTCATTAAAGTTATTCAATCAATCAATCAAAAATATGTAGCAGCTTGCATATGTAGGAATGCGATTTATTCGCGATGCTAATAATTTGATCACCTGTTTTGGTAGCTGTGGGCACGAGAAATTTAGACACCTAACCGCACCAAAATTCAGCTATTATGAAAACGCGGAATTTCGATCAAAAGAGTAGATTTGCCGCTGTGGTGGTTTGAAGGACGGCGACAGAATAAACCAAACATTGTAGAAAGGGAAGTAAACAATCTGCGCAACCGCTCTATCGCATGTTTGACAAAGAAATTGACGAAAAAAATGTGCTTAACGTGATTCAGAAACATGTCTACACAGGAACGTTCAATGGTAGAAATTACACTTCACCGCTACAGAGTAGCGAAGTTGCCCTGAATAGTGGGACCAATATTTTCCGACCGCCCAACAAAGGGTGAAGTGCGCACAGTATGTACGGCAACACTTGCTTTGTTCACCGCAGTAATGCCACCCTGTGATGGAGACAACTACGACAAACGGTCCGCATTTCTTCAGCAGCGAGCAGCGAGAAAAAGTGAAACATTTTTTTACCGAGTCAGAAATAAGCCAAGCGTGTTCCTGACGGTATGTAACGGCATGCCTCTGGAAAAAAGGGGTCCATACCTCGGGGTTCAAATTCCGCAGACACGGCATGCGCTTCAGCGTAGCCGTCAATTTGCGGTTGAGCAAGCGACGTTTTTGCATTTTCTGTTCCGCATCAGCATCTTCTAGCCAGCGAGAGAGCACCTTGAAAACCAGCACGACGGGCGCCGTCTCGCTGAACAATCAAGGCCTAAAATTTAAAAGAAAACACAACTATTAGCGCTTATTGTTTCAAATTTTGTGATTTCAGTAGACTTACCTTGATGTTGTTGCATATTTCTTGTAGATCCATGTTGCTTTCACGGTCATTTCCGCCAACATAAAGAACGGCGAAATCGACACGCTCGAAGCGCATCGTGGAGACAGCCCACGCCAGCCACACTGAATTGTAGCCAGCAAAACTGAATGTGCAGTCTTTAATAGACTCAATTAGGCACAGGCGCGACCTATTAAAGAATTTAACCTGACTCGCCGACAATGACGCCGCGCAAGGACGGCATGACTGAACACGATCCAGCAAGGCGTAACAAGACCACGCGAACGAACCTACGTGAGCCGGCAGAAACCACAGGGATTTAGCAGCAGCACCTAGCAGCGTCTTTCCCTAGGCGTACAAGTACCTATCTGGGGGCAGGGAGTACGGCACTGGCTCACGTCACATCCGGTTTGCCTCTAAACCGGGTACAGCCGGCCTGCGGGGATACGCTTCTTGTCGAACGCCAGTGGGCGCAACCTGGCTGATGATGATGATGATGACTACGAGGGAGCACATTGTTTGCTCCGTGGTTTGCTCCGCTCGCTCCGTTCATTTCTTCGTTGCTCCAAGCCAATCAAAGCCAATGGCTTCCAAGCATATCCACATCTATCCGATTATCTACAGTTTACAAAGCCTAGACAAGCCGCTGTTGTAGAGCGTTCGAAGCCGCTGTGGAGTTGGTTCTGTACTGTGGGCCGTAGTTGCAATTGTTAAAAGTTTCTGGTTTCCGTGTGCAGGCTTAGTGGCACCACATTTCGACATAAAGGAGGATATTTCGCTACATTGCTGTTGTCGGCGGAAAGGACAGAAGATATTATGTATTCCCAAGCCCCACCTCAGCCGCCCAAAGCTGATGTCGGATACTTACAGGGTCTTTTCAGGAAGTACGGTGATTTTGTTTCAATTCTCCTCCTATTCTGATCGAGCACGCTATTTTGTTTCGAATAAGTATTAGCATTCAGCACAGCTGTATTCTAGTAAATGTTAATACTGTCAGCCAACGGTCGTGCGTGGTCCAGCACCCTGCGATGACGTTATCAGTAATACGAGGATCCAGTTTTCTTTGAAGACAGACATGACCGAATCTGCGAACAGCTTTATTTTAGGCAGTTTCGCACGCAAGTATATGATGCAGACTTTCAAATCAGTAGTGTTGGCTGCATCGCTCCGGTCATCTGCGATTCTCGTGGTTTGCTATACATATTCGAATGGCTGTTTCAGTGTCGACAAAGATAGAAGTGGAAGTATAAGTGCAACGGAACTCCAGAGTGCCCTGTCAAATGGTAAGCGACTTGACATTTAGTACAGTGTATATATACATATATATATAACGCATTGGTTGTGCACTGTGGTGCTTTGCCACGGCATTGTTGGATGGTACAGTTTATTACTTTGGCTTGTTGTCATTTTTGACAGGAACTTGGAAGCCGTTCAACCCAGAAACAGTGCGAATGATGATAGGTAAGATATTTACCAATAATCCATTGCTTGCTGTGCTTGCTTGCAGGTTTGCACTTGGGATCTTGTCGTGCACGCTACGGCGGCTGTTTATAAACATTTGGCCTTTAGATTAATCGTGATAGTAAAAATTTATTTACAGTGATGGTTTGCTCAGTCTATTTACCGAGCCGTAATAATGACGCCCGCCACAGCTGCTGTAGGTGCGTGGTTCGAACCCCATCGCTTTATGCACAGCTAGAGACTTACACCAGTTGGGCGAATCGTTACTCTGAAAAAAAAAATAAAGAAATGCACCAATATAGCTTAACATATGGCTCCTATGTGAAACGAGCTGCACACAAGATTTTGAAATTGGGAACAGTGTATGACCATTATTTAGTTTAGGTGCTGCTTGTACTGCTGTAGTTGATCTGTTACAACTTGTAAATTTGTGTACAGTAAGTAAAAAAAAAATCACTGGTAAAATCTGAGGGATGGTCTATCACCAAAGGTACCCTAATTTTTGCATGAATATTTTGTTTTCAAGAATAACCCCCTAAATGACGAGCAAACGATTGGCAATCAATGTGTGTTTGAAGAAAGACTGGGACTGAAACAGGTTTTGATGGCCCATTGCTAACACTATGATAGTTGCGCGAAGTTGGGTGTCAAATGAGTTGGATTTCCATACATCCCAGCACATATCCTAGACATCCCAATAATGGTCAATGAAAGGAGAAAATGAGGCTATATTTCTACACCAGGGATGCTGTTCTGGAAGTTGTCAAATTTGGCCATGTTGTCAAATTAGCTATCTTCTCACCTTTGATCGACTTAGAGGGCTGCTACTTGGCTGGGGTAAAGTTAGGGGGGAGGGGGAAGGACTGCAACATCTGATTGGCTTAAAATGCTGCCATTACAGAATTTGGCAGTATGGCAGAAATAATGAATACAAATTTTGCACCAAATTATTCTGACAACAAATTGAAGGTTAACCAATTCCTTGTTTTATTTTTACTTGTTTTGCTCATGATTTTGAGTAGGCTATGTTTTGGGATTTTATGGAATGTAGTAGTTATACATATACCTTGTGAAACGGACATAGCACAGGTATGACTGCATTGTGGTTGTGTGAAATAAACATGCTGTACTGCAACTGCTTGATTTACGAGCATGTGGCTTGTGTGTTTAACAAAACTGTAGAGTATTGGCTGCTAGGTCCCAACAAGCACTGCAGGCTGGCATGCGGTACCTTTTGACAGTGAGGGCAATGAATTGCTCTTCAAACCACGTTCTGCATTGCACCTGTGGCAGTTATATTATCACTGCTGACAGGTGCCGCATGCCGGAAAGCACTGGTGACTTGCACATATGGATTAAGCCTGACAGCAACAGTACCACAAAGTTACCAAGGGTAGTCGGAAACTGTCCTGTGTTCTTCGCTTGCTGAAAGCACCTGCCAGCCATGCTGTGTTTTCAAGAGCCATCAGTAGATGCCAGGGACATACTGCATGGGGATAAAAAGTAGTGGAAACCCTTTAGCAAGCAACTTTGAGTAATGGGTCACCTTAGTAGGTAAGGTGTTACTTGCAAATTTACCGTACCAACTCGCCCAACTTTCTATCCTTTTGCAAATTTCTTGTGCACTTGCTTCATATTTTTAGTAATCAGGAACACATTGTCTTCCTCCTCTTCAGTGCAGCCACACTGTGGCGGCTGTTCCATATCAATATTATCTGTCATACTCCGACAAATTGGTTAATGCTCCAACTTATCTTTTTGCCATCCACCTTGCACTAATTTTCTTGTGCTTGCAATGAAGCTAAAGAGCAGACGATGGGCAGCGTTGTAGAAGGCACTGGGTTATTTTTCTGTCGCTATCTGGCATGTGCTGTAGCACATGCGGACTCTACTAAACAAGTCATCAAAATACAAAAGTCTTTATTTATACAGAGAAGTGCACATTTCAGGAGCACGATTTTTCGAGCAGGACTATTTTAGTCCTGGAGGCAATCAGCTGTCGCGCTTCGGTCATCTGGGCGGGGCCTTCCCTTTTTTCTAAAGATGTGTTCGACTATAGAGAAGTGCAGGGTAATTGTATTTTTGTGAGAGAGAGTAAATCTTTTTTTTAATTCCTAAATGAAAAGTAATATGCAGCTAATGTCTAGGTGCCAAACCTGGGAAGATGCAGGACATTTTTTTTATTGTTTGTGCTATGGTAATGGCTTTATTGTCAGGTGATTGAAGGGGTACTAAAGAGAAATGGTTTGTCAAGTTTGATTGTAACTACGCTTCTGGGAATACCAGAAACATAGGACAGAAACTCAAGGCGAGTTTGTTTTTCCACATTAGTGCCTTGTGGCAGAAAATTAAAAACATAGTTAAGTTTATTTATTAACAAGGATTGTTTACATTGCATTCTGAAGGAGCAAAAGACTTGGCCAAGTGAGCTTTGAGAACTTTTTCTTGATGAAAATGACTCAAACGTGCGAAAATACTTTGAAATCTGTGACATCATTCTAATGTGTCGGAGCTTCAGTCTCAGTGCGAAATTCAAGGCAACCTTGCCCTTAATTTTCTCGAATAATAGCCACTCTTGTTTCACCAAAGAAATGCAAGTGGTACTTTGAAAAATTATTTCACCAAACAATAACTCATTGTTGCTTTTTAGTGTCCCTTTAAGACACGAAGAAAAGGTCTAGAAAACGTGTGTTGCGCATGTCCAGAGGTGGTGAAGTCCACTTTTAAAGGGAGCATTCTGGAACGATACCTGAAGAAATTTCCTTCCATACCAAATCTGCAAGCATCCAGCTTGGCAGCAATGGGTTTGTGGTAGATGGCACTGCTCATTCCTTATGCATAGTGTGGTGTCACTACTTATACACTGTATCGATACTGTTGCTACTGGTGCCTGTAGTTTATGGGGGTGGTTGAAATTAATTTGGAGTCCCCCACTAACAGTGTGCCTCATAATCAGATCATTGTTTTGGCACGTAGTACCAGAATTTAATTTGTGCCTGTAGTTAGGGTGCTCTCACTGAGGTAGCCACACTATTACGTGTCCCCTTTAGCAGTGAAGTGGACTTGTCTTGAAAGACAAAAGACAAGTCCACTTGTCGCAACGTTGGCGCCCGCTTTTACTTTGTTCTCGTTTTGCTCATCGTCTTGAATTACCATCTCCCGCCTTCCCCGTGTTTTTCTTTAGCAGTGAAGGCATATTTACAAAGGATTTTTTTGTTCTTCTCATATATGTGGCGGGATACTTTGTCTTTGCTGTGGTTGTGTGTCTTTCTGGCAATGGGTTTCCTGCACTGTGGCAGGGCTTTCTGTGCACTGTGGCAATTCGAAGGCACCAACTTTGCAGCGCACGCCTCACTGTTCTGCTTTCTCTCCATTATCATCATCATGTGTGCTGTCCTCTTCCTCCAACACAGACATGTTTCGTTCACCAGGCATGTTTGACCGCAGCCGAACTGGTACAGTCAACTTCGACGAATTTGTTTCTCTCTGGAATTACATTACCAACTGGCTCAACTGCTTCCAGAGCTTTGACAAAGACCGTTCTGGCTCCATAGACCAGGGTGAACTCGCTCAGGCTCTCACCGGCTTTGGTGTGTACTTGTATATTTTATACTATGGCGCATCTGCTGCACGGTTTCTTTTTTTGTGCTTGTACATTGAGTTTTGTCACTCAAGAGTTGCCATGGAAAGCAGCAGTATGTTGTGTGCTATGCAGTACATAGTCTTGTAGACTACAGTAAGGTGACAGATATCTGTCAGTTTGTTGAGGCTGGCAGTTAATTTAAATTAAAAATTTAATTCTGGGTTTACTGGCTTTGTCATTGCACTTGATTGTCAAATGCGCAGATGGAAATAACCTGAGGAAATAAACACACATGCACACACCTGATGACGAACATTTAAATGCATTACCGTGCTGTCATCTGAACGACATGCAAAACATTTAAGAAGTATTTAAGAAAAATGGGCCTAATGTTCTTGACATTGCTAAAGAAATCTGCAATCCTGTGTCCAGAAGAGGAGGTGGAGTAAACTTTGTTTATAGAAATGAGCTGACGGTGAAATCATTCGAAGTAGGCAGCGATCCTCGTCCAGGATGCTGTGGGCCTGAGCCGATAACTTGGCCCTGAGAAGAAAAAAAAAAAGGAGGTTCATTGGAACTTTTGTCACTTGGTAACAAAAGGAGAGGAAACATCCTTGTACTTCATATGGCATATGAGTGGAAGTTTGTTGCTGCAGTATATACTGATAAGGAAAAACATGTCTGTATTTTTGTGCTTGACCAAGAATTGGGCAAAAGTGAATGAAATTTGTGTTGCAGGGTATCGTCTCAGTGAGCCAATCATGAGTATGCTGCTTGTTAAGTTTGACAGGGATGGAAAAGGCTCGATCAACTTTGATGACTTCATTCAGTGCTGTGTGACTTTACAGGTGACTTTTTTTCTTCCTTTTTTCTTCCCCCCCCCCCTTTTCTTAATGCATTGTGCAGTCACTGCAGAATCTGTATCACGCTGTAAAATATATACTCTTTAGGTGGGGACACGTCTTGGTTTGCTTTCAAGATGTGATTGACCAGATAAAGTAGCAACGGCGCGCATCTATCGGCCCTGACAGTATCGGATTCCTATCGGTGGGACGACGCAACTTCAATTACAACGCAGGCAGGAGCTTGTGCGGACAAGAAACACACGGATAACACAAGCAACCAGAGAACAGTGTCTGCATGCGGCGTCGTGCTGTTTTACAGTGAAAGCTCGTTAATTCGAACTTCAATAACTCGAATTTATGGATAATTCGAACTGTACGATTTGGTCCGGCCAAGCTCCACAGAAGTCTATGTATAAAAAAGTCCGTTAATTCGAACGCGACAAGGTTCCCTCACGGATAATTCGAACTACGCTCGCCTGGCACACGGCCAGAGAAGCGCGCCTACTGCCTACACTCAAGGCTGTATTGCCTCCGAAACGGAGAGAACGGCGAGAGAAGGCAAAATCGGAAAAAAATCTAACCGACGCGGGGTCAGCCAGAAGACAGCGGCGGCTGCCGCCTCTCCGTTCTACGTAACCTCCGAGACTTCTTGCCCGTTGCGAATCTCGGAGGCTTTGCAAATCTTGTACAGCTGCTAATATTGTGCGGAGATGGCACGGCAAGCTCCAAAACACAGCGAATTAAGCACGTCGCAGCTGCGCTCGCAATCAAGAACCAACGAATCAGGGCTTTCGCCACCTTCACATGTTCAGCGTCTTTGTCTCGGCAGCCTTCATCGGTTGTGCACCTCTGTTTTCAGCTTAGGAGGTATCGGCCGTCGCGATTCATTGTGATGGTGTTAAGCCTCGGCTAACGTTCGTTTCGGTGGACATCGGTGGTGTGGCACAGTCGGACCCAGAGCTTCGACTTGAAGATGGCGTGTGCCCGCGGCTCACGCCATCACTTTCTGACACGCCAAATTTCTGACATGCCCTACTGCTTCCAAATCGCAGTGTACTGTTGCCCTCCTTCACTTTCGTTAATTCGAACTTAAGCGGCTTCCCCTTGCGGTTCGAATTAACGAGCTTTTACTGTATCTGTTTCATCGAAGTGATGCCTGCTCCCCCCCCCCCCCCCCGCTTGCCCCTCACCATGGTGACCCATTTTCCCGCGTTACTCGATCATTTAGAATTTCCCGCAAAGTGCAGGTTGCTATGGCAGCACTAGATAAAACATTTCCTGTCTTCCCGCTGATTGGTATCTGCTGCCGTCACTGGGCCAATCAAGGTTGCCAGGTTTGGCTACTTTGCGCCAAATGGGCTGCTTTTGAAGGCTCGTGGCGGGAAATTTTTCGGGTTGGATACTCGGCTACTTTCGGGCTACTGTTAAAATCAACATTTTTTAATAAGAACTACAGACAAACCAGACAAAATATTACAAATAAATGGTATAATGTGCTGTACTATGCCTCTTATGACACACATGATGTGCTGCTAATATCCTCACCATGTGTATTTGGAATAGAGGACGCAACCTCCACCTTGCAATCGATGAAATTAGTTCAGTAGGAACACCTTTTGTCTCATTAGATGGAATGTCTCCTTTTATAGTTAATTATGAGGTGGAAACAGAAGTTTTATTACAGTTCCATGATGAATTTGAGTAAAGGCATATGAACACATCAATATATGGCTGTAAAAACTACTAAAAAAACACTTACGTAATAAGAAATCCTGACTAGTAAGTGATATTCCTTTGCAAAGTTGAGATATGGCACTGGGATACATTGCCTAATGACTAAAGAGTGAAAATTGGTCACACAACATATTCGCTGGTACTAGAGTTCAGTGATAACTACTTAATCATTTATGCAGGGATAACAATTACCGAAAACGAATACGGAGCCACGAGTTCTAACTTGACCCCCTAAAGTCATGTTTTAAATAAGTCGAAGGGTTCTAAATATAACAGCTCCAAAAGGAGCAGCTCACAATCGGCTACAGCAATGTTTTCTTCTTAAGTGATTGGCCATGGTTGCTTTTTTTGGATACTTTTTAAGCACCTGCAGTGAACTGGCTACTTTTATGACCACTTTACATGATTTCCTGGCTACTTTTCACTTTTTGGATCTGTTAACCTTGGGGCCAATGGACGCATGCCATTGCTATTTTATCTGGCCAATTGCGTCTCGCGAGTGTATATACCCTAAAGGGTATATGTCTTACACCGTGGCCTGTATTCTTGGTTGATAACTTTTGGGAACACTTTTGAGAATTCAGTCTCGTATGTGGCTCAAGATATTTTCCTTCTTTGCACGTTTCTTATTGAAGCTTAGCTGCGCTCAGAAACTACATTGTTTAATTACATTAAACTGAATTTCTTGAATCTTTACTGTTCACTGTACCATGATTAATGAGTATGATGACTTGCCATTGTGCCTCGTCTAAATATAAAAGTATAGCATTATCCTGCAGAAAAAATTGCTAGCTTGGAGCTGTCTTGTGTCAGTATTCCTAGTCAAAGGAGCTGGATCTGCAAGAGCTTTTGGCAACTATGTTCCTCTTTAAAGTTGCGTCACAAAGCGTAGCTAAGGATACAATTGTTTGATTCTATGTGCTGCCGGTGTGAGCTTGTCCTGATAGTTCATGTCTATGTGCTTAATGTCCCTACATTGTGTGAGTAGGGTTAAATATAAGGAAATCTGATCTGCAGATGTACGCACTCACAATGCAGATAGAAATCGTAGTTTTGTGAGAGAAAAATGCACAGGTAGTAGTCGCCACACAAGATAATAAATAATGTTTGGCATTACGTTGCCTGTATTGTTATACTTTGAATTCAGTGCATAGTAAAGATTATGTTATTAGTCACCGACATCTGGGGCTGTGTTCTGAAACAATCCACTTCGGTGATAGTCACATTCAATAAATCAACTAGCTGTTTACCCGTGACAAGAGCATGCACTACCAACATGCGCTCTCGAATGCTTCATAATGCACAAAAGAGCACACCGTGTGAGTGCAGGGGTGCTCGAGTGTGTTGTTTTCCATTGTAATGGCAGCAGTACGAGTTCTGCGCACTGACTACGGTTGGCTGTGGCTGTTGTAGGTAAAATGAATTGAGAAAAGGAAGTGTGAAACATTTTAGTTTAATGAATAGTGCTACTACTTGGGCGGTTGCGAAACACATTTTTAATATGTTATAAAGTGACACACTGTTTCTGCGTCTCTGTCAGCCATCATTTACCGCCAGAGCGGCATCATCTTCTACTACACTTCACTACCAACCATGCAAGCAGCGCGTTGTTAATGGTGCCGCTGCCAGTTGTTTGAAGACACTGTCACTGAAAATTGTCACTTACGCAAGGCAACACAATGCACTAGTCGATTAACAGTCAACAAATATCACTGTGCAAAACTACCTGCAAACTGCAATCAAAATATACTATAAACTGCCAACGCGCTTGTCTCTGCCACACTACACTACCAACCGACTGCAAAAAGAAACTTTCGTTCATTCAATATATGTCAGGAGCACCTAACAACACCATGACGTCAAATTGATGTAGGTAGGATTTACTAGGTGGTGCTATTTATTTTCCTGTTTTGCTAATTCAGCCAATCGGCGTGTGACGGTGGCGGAGGTGTGGCCAAGGTGATAGTATCACCAAAGTGGATCGTTTCAGAATACGGCCCCTACTTTGTTCTCTGATGCTTAACGTTTTCACAGGCACAATGCTGCAAAACGTATTGGACTCTGTAAATATGCTTGCTTCTATTTTCTTCAGACTTTGACAGCGGCCTTCCGGCATTACGACACCGACCAAGATGGGTGGATCACCATCGGTTATGAAGATTTCCTCAAGCTTGTATTCAGCCTGCGGATGTGATAATTGATTGCATTCTACTAATACAAGAGTAGACAATGCTGCATTCATTCCACCGCTCCTTTTATGGACGCTATTTGTTCTACAACAGGACCTGCCCACATGCTGTGCAGGCATTTGTATGGGATTGGTGACCTGATTCATTTTAAAGAGTATATCTGGATGTTTGCTTAAGATATCAACAAGAGATTGCTGTCTAATTTTTCCAGTTTTCAACCAACAATAAATTGCTCTGTGTGCTATATTGATCTGTTATATATATATATATATATTTGTCAGTGTGCAAAACTCATGACGCCTTGTTTGTTGGTAGCAAGATCTATGGACAAGTTAACAGCACACAACTGGAGTGCTGCTAGTGTTGCAGTGAATGTGCTATGGTTTTAGAGTAACAATTGAAATTTTTTTTCATGGAGAGCTGTTGCACAGTAATGATTGTAAATACTCGGTAGAGAGAGAGAAAAAAAGAGTGGAAGGTGTATTTCTGGCTACTCGTTAGGTCACGATGATGTGCAATGAGGCGTACACCACATATTGCATAAATACTACTGTGACCACGACTGTTCGCATTAATCATTGTTAGGTTATATTCTAGAAGTAAAGAAATGCGGTCATTACGCTGGTGGCCCTATTTGTGCTATGCTAACTGGACTTCCCCTATTTACATGAGTGTGTGCACATGTGCTAGTAAAAAAAATTTACACTGCTGCTCTCATCATGCTTATCCCATGGGTTTGCAACTGTCCAGTATTTACTGAGATGTAGTTACATACAGCAAATTGTTCCTTACATGTTAAAAAACAAGGCTGTGGTGTTTGTGCTATTCTGCCAGGGATATACGTTAGTGATGATGTGAATGGCTGTGGACACAGTATTTGAGGAACATACTGTGAGATGTACCATTCTTTTATACTCCAAGAGGATGTCAAATGAAGCATTTCCTTGTTATAGATTTTTATAGCACCTGTGATTAATTCACTCTGATTTGAAAAAAATAAACGTGTGCAAGGATGCAGTTGTCTTCACTGCAGTATTAACGCGATAGCGTTAAGGAGCTCGTGTCGCAGAAAAGCCGGTGTCGTCGGCGTCGGCGGCGTTGACCGTGAGCGATAAATCACGGCAGGCGCTTCATAAATAAAAAGCAACTTCCAAGATTGGCCCGGTGGGAATCGAACCCAGGTCTCCGGAGTGTGAGACGGAGACGCTACCACTCAGCCACGAGTTCGATGCTTCCAAGCGGTGCAAACGCGCCTCTAGTGAATGCGGTGTTGCCTTCGAAACGAGCCGTGGAAAGTTATACTGCGGTGTATATCGGTAATTATGAACATGTAACGTACAGAAGTCACAATTACACGAGTTGCGAAGTGCGTTTCCGCTGCATTTCTTCTGCGCTTTCCGCACACGCAGAGCCATCTTGCGGCAAACACAGAAGACCCCCTCCTCTCAATGTACGGCGCTGCCCCGACAGGAGGCGCGCCGCGCGCGCATTGGGACCGCTGCCAGGCGCGTCGCGGGACTCCCTCTCCCCTGACGACGCTTCGCCGTGCTTCCGGTTTAGATTACTATCTATCTCTCTGCCCGTGCCGATCACGACGTTTGGCTGGCGCAGATCGTTTCCCCTCCGAGACACCGAGTTCTTTGGTTCGTTCCGTTCGCTCAGGCGCACGTTTCGTTGCCGCGCCCAACGCTGCGTTGCTCGACGCTCACCGCGTGATAGGTGGGCGCTAAGTCCGATGCGGGGCGCATCGTAAGTGATTGCTGTGCCGTAGCGCATTGTCTTATACCCCTTGGCGGGTCGACGGGAACGCTGTCGCGTCCCACTCTTGAAGGCGAAGCTTAAGCGTCCTCCAATTTTTGCAAGAAGGCATTCTTTTCTTTTCAGTGTGAGCTTTACCATTTTTGCTCAGGACCTAAAGGTTTGTTGCTGTTTTTAAAGGTACCTTTAAAGGTATGCAAAATAGAAACACCAAGTAATTTTAGTTGTGCACTCTTTCGAAACTGTTCTTATTAATTTAGCATGAGATAAAGTGGTCACTAGAGGAGAAAATAAGGTGCTCAACTTCCATTTCTTGAATTTAGTGTTAATACCTCGGTGGCTTGTACAATTACGAGATCAGTCAGATTTTAAAATATTTGCATATATTTCGACCATTTTGGCCGAAATATATGCAAATGCCATTTAGGTCACATTTGGTGAAGCAGGAGAATTTTTGACAACTTTTAGGTTAAGGCTTTTGCTCCTTTCAAATACAGTTGCAAGTACTAATAGAAATAATAATGATTAAAACATGTTGCATCTGTCTTTAAAAACTTCTGATTGAACCTCTGTTGATAGGTGTTGGGCATGAATTGTGTTGCCAGTGTTGGTAAATATAATTGCACAGCTGGCTGTTGCCACATCGAACCTTTTTTAGAAAATTTGCCTGGCAGATGTTTTATTGTCTTGGTGTACCATTTTGCTCTTGAACCTCTACTGTGATTAGTTGACACGGGGAATTCACGATGGGGATGCTGTTTAATGCATTCAAAAATGGAAATAACCTTATTCTGTAGTTTGATTTTTGATAAAGCAGCAAGGTGTGCAAAAAAAAATGACAAATTGGCACCTGAATCAGTCGTCGTTTCTGCTCATGTTTGCAAGTATGAATTAAAGATCTTGCAAGACTCAAATGCAGCGTAATGCCTGGTTGACGTCTGCTTGCATAAAGGAGTGCCATATGCACTTGAGCCAGAGTTCCTAAGCCATACCTGTCGCTGTTATTTGGAAGTCCAGTGCCTGGAGACGGATATTTGGTCTTAGTGGTTTTGGCATATATAGGCATCACATGATGTTTGTGCTCCCTACAAATTGCCATCTTGGGAAGCAACCTCAATCTTTTTCAGAAAGTGAGTTGGCAGCTTAATACCTTCACTATACTGATTAGTGAAGTGTTGCTGTTGTACTAATCTGGTAGAAAATCTATTGAAGTGTCTTGAATCGAGTGTTTTATACAAGAATATATGGTTACATTTATTAACCTGTGAACACGGTAAAGTTAGCCGGTGTCGGAATATTTGCAGTAGGTTGCAAACCTTCTGGATGGAGTTTCAATGGCTTGAATAAAACTGCACATTTCTTTCAAATAATTTTATTGAATAGAGGTTATTTACAAACGGTGTACAAAAGTGAAAAATGAAAAGTGTCCATTAAACACCACATGGGAAGACTCCACAACTTTTGCAAGAGCAGCAACTCCTGCTTACCAGTATCAACATTGTTGGGCAAATCATCTTGTAGTGCACAGAAATTGAAACAAATACTAAGTTGTCTACATTGTGTGGAAGCGCAATGTAAATTTCCAACCCCTGCAAAATCTCAAGCAACTGTTTTTCACTGGCTAAAATTTGGCTTTAAATGATACTCGACAAGGCTTCATACATGGGCACACTGCAAGGGCAGGGCAAGGTGGTGTTTGCCAACACATTTGAGTGCACAAGATTAAACAAATGCTATTAGACAAAAGCTGTAAAAAAAAAAGGCAAATTCGGGGTTTCAAAAAGAAAGTCAAACTTTCAAGGGCACTCAACCTTCCTCTGCAGGAGGAAGGAAGAAAGTCAACATGTGACATACTATGCCTTTTGCAGTGGCAAAAGGGAGAGTGTGACTGGCAGGCCACATATGTTAGTAGAAGCATTTACCGGCAGGGAATATTTCCAGACATTCACAGAGCAATGCTTGTTAGTGGGGTGTGTGCAATGATTGGAATATTATCTTGTGTGAAATGACCAAGCTGCACAGATCTTTTGCTGTTGAAAACTAAATACTCCCATTGTCAATGTAGGGGAGAAAGTGAAAATTTGTTTTAACTCCCAGAAACACAGTCAAATGTCAATAATTTGAACTCGATGCGGCACGAAAATTTGTTCCAAGTTAAACGGACTTGGGATTCGAGGAGGCTTATTTGACTAGCACTTGTGTGCAGCACTGCATTATGCGGTGCACGTGCACTGGGCTAACACGAGTAACAAGTTCCGGAAGTGTGGTTTTACGGCAGCACAGCACGTGCTGCCATTAAGCCACACCAATGGAAAAGGTTTGCACATAACCCGCACCCCGACTTTTTTGAAATTTGTGCCACGCATTATGCACGTCGAAATAAGGCACTTCCAATGGCAGGTGGGAGTAGCAGCAGGTGTGCAAGTTGGCACACTGCTGAGAACTTGGTTGGCAGTGCGGGATGTTGGAATTAACTGTCACAAACGCCCAAGCATTCGAATTACCAGGCATTTTCGCATTGAAATAAAAAATTTTGATAGGACCACAGCGTCGGTTCGATTAAAATAGGTTGAAATTAATGAGATGAGACTGCACCACATGTGCACAGCAGGTCTCTAACTCAAGTCTGACGTTGGGCTGTATACATGGTATGTGGCTGCCTGTAGTTCACACTGAAATTTGGCAGAGAGAAAGGGAATTTGCAAAGGCCAAGGTAAATTGGAGTGGACGCTTGGGAGAGCCACATAGGTTGCATAAATGAGGTCCATGGGCAGCATGCAGACCACATAATTGAGACCCCCGGTCTACAGTGCAATACGAAGTGCAGTTTTAATGAACGCAAACTTCCAATTTCACGGTCAAAATAAACTGGGACCAGAATAAATGAATTGGGATTTTCTAAACCAGTTAAATCCGATCGATCAACTTTTGTTTAATTCGAAATTGATTTTTTTAGCTACGGAAACATTAAGCAAAGATGGCTAAATGAAAACAGAATTGCTTGGCCGCTCTTCCAGACGGGAAGAGAAAGAAAGACTGCCTCCTCAGCCAGTCTTCTAAACTTTTCCTTTTTGACACTGCCGATTGTGTTGCTGGCTGGTATTAAGACCAGCCAGCCACGCAAGCTACTTCACTGCTGATTAGCTTTACCAGTCTACAATGTTTCACATCTATTAATCCCAATTTATGGCATTTGTTGACACATTAAAACAGCAGCCTACTTGAACAAGGCATGTTGCTGTGCAATGAATACTGACAGCTTCTAACTGGCTCTTGGAAACCTCAAAGCATGAAAAGGCAATGCATGGTTTATAGAAACGACAGTTCTGTGGTTTGTGCAAGTGTCAGAAGTCTTACTTTTGCCTACCTTTGAATATTCTGTAACGTGACCAAATCTGTCCACATTGCATGTATTTCTTCATGGGGAATGTGTATCAGAAGGTCCAAGTTAGCACTCCTGTGGTCATTCAATAGCACACCTGTTGTGAACTGGCGCTTTTGGACTTGACCAAAGCACAATGGTGTCTCAAGGATTAGACGCGACCAACACATGCATCATTGTGTCATGCAAATGAAAGGCCTTTACACTGAGCAAACATCAAGGAGTTGGAATATGAAGTGATAAAAGCGATTTCTCAGTGCAATGATCCTTTAAATGTACTACAAAGTCTCTTTGTAGTAGGGCAGTTTACACATATGAGCCCTGCACAGATATTAGTATGTAGACACTAGAGACAGTATAAAAGGCATGAAAAATACAGGTTGGTCAAGGCTCACAGCAGCTTGCTTGCTTGTATAGGTTGATGGTACAGCATAAAACCTTGTCTTATATTTACAGTTACTTGTTAAGTACATTGTGACTACAGTAGTCCAAGCAATTGCACTTGTGACAGTACAGGTCAAGACATTCACTTTTTTTTCTTTAATGCATAGTAACAAAATACAATACAAAAAAAGTAATGTACCTGCATTACAAAAAGTGGAATGCATTAACCTACTCGTCATAACCACTCCAGCTGATCACTTGTGTGACTAGCACACTGGCAACAAACCAGCAACAGTCTCCCAGTGGCAAGTTAAAATACAATATTTTTCTCGGGGATTGCAAAAGAAAGATGTCCAAGAAAGAGTGTTTGTAAAAGCTTATAATCATGAAGGTTGGCTCCCGCTGTTCGTTGACACAGCTATAATGCTACCCACTAATACCAACCCGAACCACAGCAGTTCGTTTATCGTGCAAATGAGTCTATGGGATGAGGCTGCACAATGGATTATGGAATTTATTTTGTATAACTATTTTCTGCATTTTTGTCTCCTTGTCAACAGTGACATCAAAGAGAAAACTTAAATGCAGAGTAGCTGTAATATAAAATGTATGAATGGCACTTTTGGAATAGCTCGGCTTTTAAGAGGCTAATGCCATGATCTTTACCTACTGCACGAGATTTGAACTGTGAAAAGCGGATGTAACCAAGAGCCAACAAGGAAGATATTACGATATGAAGCAAGGCTACCTTTCAGCTTAACAAGTTGTCAAGCAGTCTCTCCTAACAGATACAACATTTCGCACACTTGCTGCAAGACACGTTAGCTATTCTAAAGCTGTCATTGCACAGTGCACGAACCAACAGTCAACAGTCACTGATGGTAATTCCAAACACCATTTCATTAACAATGCTGAGATACACTCTGTCTGAAGACATCAGCCTTTGAAGCAATCCGCAATAGCCACTACTACAACACACAAATGGCACGGTCTTAAGGGTGTCACCAAGATGACACACTCTACATCAGACTGCTGTAGCATGCCCTTTATAAGGTCATTCTACACATGCTATTAGCGTGCTGTCATTTACTCAACCAGAGATATTACTCCAAACACCGAGTGCATCTCTAAAGGTTGGCAAATGACCATGATATACAGTATGGCCACACTTAACCATGTGCTTTACATTTGCCAAAATGCGTCACATGAGTTTCAAGGGCTACAAACCATTCTTGTGAGCAACATAGAAAACAGCAACATGTATCTACATTTACAGCTGGCACATTTGTGAGTGGGTGGACATAAGGTGCCATGATTCACATCTTTCATGTGCTTCTGCAGTGCAGGACAGCATTTAAGTCAATGATATGCATGACTGACAAAGTACCTAGACAATAGTGCACACAGACTTATTCACATTCTTGTACTCTGTCCAGGTCCTAAAGAGACCGACAACTGAGAAAGAAAAGTCAAATTTATGAGACATTAAAATACAGTATATCCTGGATATATCAAACTCGGGTGTATGAAATTATTGTTTATATTATACAGTTGTAAAATGCCCTTGGAAATTTCATGCAAAAGTCGAAATTGCGTTCACTGCCACATTCAATATCTCGAACGCCGTGTCCCTGCAAGTGTGCTTTTCTAATGGGGACATCATCACTTCTCGCGCCGTTGGGAATATTTAATGGCGATGAGCTCAAGACAGCACTGTTTTGGCAGGTGTTGTCAAGCAAGACATAGTACCTGAAGAGCAGTACATGCCATGGAGGAAAAGAGAGCAGGGTGCGCATCTCAGTTTCGCTTGTGGTGCATATAGATGGCTCGTGCAAACTGCGGCTGTTCGTTATCAGCAAGAGCAGATCGCCGCGCCGTTTCAAGAATGCAAAAGGCCTCCCAGACCGATATGCGTCCCACAGGAAAGCATGTATGATATTTGATCTTTTGACTAAGTGGCTATAGCATGGGTTGCCAAACTGAACATGTCTGCACTGGTGGGTTTATCTTCTTGTAGACAAGGGCTTTCCGCGACATTTTGGAGTTCCATAGTCCCTGCTGAACACATTACATTCAAGCTCGCAGAGTTGCACATGAGTGGGAATGGACTCGGATGTTCTGCAAGCTAAAAGCCACTTTTGAATCTAGCAGTGTCTGTAGTTTTGGCAGTCACAGATGCAATGATCAGAAAGGAAGGGCCGAGAACGGAAGGACTGAGAGGCATTGGAGCACCGAGCAGCACGCAAGAAGTGACAGGCGGACTTAGAGAAGCTTAGGGTGGACAGGAAGCAAGGACTGGTGCCGACAGGAAGTCTGTTTTGAAACCGAAACGCAACGGAACAGTCTGCTGTGGTTGATTTGTTGCCAACGTGTGACAATCAGCCGTTTGATCGGCGTATTGTAACGGACACACAGCTGGGCACATGCAGAACTTGGCAGTATAGGTTGCATTGATGGCGCCGAGCACAGCGCGTATCTATACAGGCTGGTTTGCTTCTGTGCTGTGTCTATTTCCACCTCATCCTGAATAAAAATGCACACCAAGCACTTCCAACGCATGCGAGGTGCACCACAGTCTTGCAACTGGGTGACAGAGACTTTTAGGGTTAGTGTTGAGACTCCACAGCACAAGCAACTTGCAACATTCTTGTTCAGAAAATGAGTAAACTTTTGTACATTCAACATGGCCATAGAGTAGGTAGCAAATTGGTAAATACCCACTTTTCATGACCTCAAGAAACTGTCTGAGACAGGCGGAGATTTCACATAAGCATCAGATAGGCAAATTTTGTATTTATAATTATCGATACATATCAATCTATTCGCAATTTCCTTGGAGCTCGATATATCCAGGATCGACTGTATATCATATTGAGAGAAGTCAGTGACGGATGGATCGTTAACATGAAAACTTAGATTGGCAGAGAAGGCTGCAACACTCCGCAGTGGAACTCTGTCCTTATTTATATGCACTATGCAATTACACGGTGCTTTAATAACATCAGACTAAGTCAAATGTATTAAACTTCATATCCATAAAATATCTTTAAAATGTGCCTTAAGTACCAGCAAAATTTAAAGTCATTGTGTAGCACAACAATGCCTCCCAGATTGGTGCAGCATGGCATGAAAATCCTGCAGAACACCGCAAATCTTGGGAGGCAATGTAGCTGGGTATGGGTGCGGCCTCCCTCCCCCCACTCACTTTGTTGGTGGTTCAATACATGCACCACGAACTAGTTAATCAGATTAATTCTAACAATGAATCTTCAATTGCTTTTAAAAGATTTTTGTGAGCCCCTTAATAAAGAGATAGAAAGCAAGATGCTGTTTCCAAACATGACCCTTGTCAGACTTGCAGCTCTGAGAGACACTACTAACATTGCTAACATATAGTGCTGTTCCTGCAGCAATGAAGACCTATATTTAAAAACTGCAACAGAAAAAAAATGTGGCACCCAGCATCTGAGGAGAAAGACCTCTCTCATGCTGATCATGACTGGTAAAAAAAGCATAGGAAAGGTATGTCTTTCCAAACAGCCGGAATGCCACTTTGGCCTTTATTTCTCCTTGAGGGAAGCTTCCAAGGCCTGCTGCAGGGCGTCATCATCATCGATGCCGTAGTCCTGCATCAGAAAACCCAGAGCAATTTGTGCATTACTGAGGCAAGCAACATTTTAAAATGCCAGTGACGGTTCAGCTTTCTCAATGACATGCTGAATCATTACTAGCATTACTTTCCATGCAGTCCTTACCCACATATGACAGGGTATGTAGGGCAGTGAAAAATAAATTCCGTCATGGTGGCAGCCACAAGATTATTAAAAAAAAAAAAAATCTTGTTAGGATTTCTTCTTGAAAAGGATGCATTCCATCTGGAAGTCATCTCAAAACAGTATGTACTCCTTCAGTAACTTAATGTCACTGCACAAGCCTTACCTTCACCAGCATTTGTCGTTGCCATGCAGTCTTCGTAGACTAAAATAAACTTTGGAACGTCAAAGTTGTGTCGCTCCCTGCATCACTACAAAATACGAGTTATCACTCACAACTACCAAGCCAATGAACATGTCACCTTATTACCGGAGAATAAGCCTAGCAAGTCGGAAGGCCTTTTAGATTGCTTATAGAAGCAACTACAGTAAACAAAACGGCAAACCATGTGCACCAGGCCTAAATGGCTGGAAAACACCCTGCAAAGTGTTGCTGTGAATGTAAGGCATCTAAAAGAAGAAGTCTTTCTCGGAGAGAACAAGGCTTGCAACTGCTATGTTATGGTGCTGATCAGTTAGTCTATGCTGTCCAATCTGCAACATGCATAACAATTAATAATGAATAATTATTAACACACATGCATGCACGTGTGTGTATTTTGCTGCAGGAAAGGGTGTGTGCATGAGTAATTTGTCAGACTACAGAAACTGACGATTTTTCTATTGTTCTGACATGATTCACAACATGATTTTCACTCTATCAAGCCATTGTGACAGCATTGTTGATTTTTAATGCACAGAGACGCAGAATGTTTAAGCATGACCATGAAAACAAGAAGAAGAAGTACCTTCCACACCACTCTTTTATCTTAACGGTGCTCAAAATATTAAGTGCAAAAAAAAAAATCTCAACTAGAACTGTGGATTTCTTTTTCTTTTCTTTTTGCCTCTTCATAATCTCAATGCCTACAAACACTTGCTTTATTAATGCAAGTAAGCAATGCACATCAGCAAACGACTTGATGCCCAATAAATAGTAGAGCTACAGTTGGCAACAACACAAGACTGCAGCAGCAAATACACTGCTGTATAGCTCGAGAATTTGTATAAATGCACCAGCCGACTGCATTTCCATGATGTCATAGCAGAGAACTATGTACTGGAAGCACAGAATGCAGGTGCAGTGTGGTTTTGAGAGCTGAGCTTGTATTGAATTCTTAGGTTATCACTAAGTATAGAGGTACTCAGCATTTTTCTTTTGCTTTCAACACCATTACAAAACTTTTTGGAGACAGTGCCACAAAGTCGAGTTTACTCACCACATAGGTGTCATACTCGAAACGGTGCCTGAGGTTGAGGTGACTTAGAAAATTGATGGATTTCTGGTGAGGATTCCCCCATGGCATGGATGCACACACCGGGCATACCTGCACAAATAAACCACACATACCGTTCTTACACACCACAATGTCTATTTCAACACTACACAAAAGGTTAAGTGCTATTGGTGTGTGTGTGTGTGTGTGTGTGTGTGTGTGTGTGTGTGTGTGTGTGTGTGTGTGTGTGTGTGTGTGTGTGTGTGTGTGGAGAGAGAGAGAGAGAGCAGAATGAAAAAAGTTTTTGCACTGGGAATTTGGTTTTAATTGAAAAGGTTCAGTGAAAGTGAATTTATAGGGGGTGTTCAAATCATACATTTTTTAAAAATAGAATACCAAGTATTGCTCATTTCCAGCCAAAATGAGTTTGCGTGGAGTCCATTTGGTGATAAAAGGCTTACATTGCATTATTTGACACATGCATGCATGCCATTCACTACTGGACATCTGGTCAACTGAGCAGCTTGTCAATGATAAATAGCTGCTTTCAGTATTGTTATATGGGGAACCATGATAATGACAGTAGCAAAACAAAGGAACAGCATTTCACCAGATAGACATAGGCGTCTTTGTTGAAGAAGGTGAATGCAAACAGCCAAAACGTGTGGAAATGAAAGTTGATTGGGTGGGAAGGAAGGGGGGGGGGGGGTACAATTTTTTACTGTTCAATGAAAAAGTTCAGGGAACCCTTACTAAAACTCTTTTGCTAATTTTTACTTTGACTTTGCAGTACCTCAAACACACCTCTCTCTCTCCACCCTTTTTTTTTCAATATTTTCTCAATGCTGTAGCACTTCGCACTACACAAATACAAGCTGTGGTCACATTTACTTTTTACCATGGAAAAGGTAAGCGTGCAATTAAACAGCCAATGTCTGTTACATGAAACTCTGCTTGAAGCTTCTTTGAACACTTGAAGGGACAAACAACTGGCCAGAACATGTCATGAGATTTTGATGGAAATGAAAAGACCTCAATTTATTGTGATACAATAGAGCATGACGTTCACAGTAGGAATTGCAATATTAAATTGCTACAGAAAGTAATGAAAAACGGTCTGTTATGCCATGTTCTGGTGAAACCTCGATGCTAGAACTGGATGCCGACTACATAACTGTAGATTACTGTGCATAAGTCGGCTGTTATTAAGTGCGCCAAATGTATTGCTTAAAATCGCAGCCTTTATGTTATATAGAGATTTGCTCTTTATTCCATGCATATTGCGATATAAAAGAAGTTCATGCTAACAAGAAGCATTGTCTTTGCGGCAATGAGTGGCACCGCAGAACAGCAGTGAGCCATGGCATCCCTCAAGTGCACGATGGTGCACATCAGTGTTTTTGTAGACGTGCGAGTTTGTGAGCAGTGAGATACAAAGTGTCATCGCACCATCGACGACATGATAAAATAATTTGTTACAGCTAGAGCTGCACTTGTCTGCTTGCCACCAATGGCACTGTAGAACCATTATCACGCTCATATATCACTATTTCTAGCATGTTTTCAGTGTACGACTACATAAACAGGATCACGACTGCCGATGGAAAAATCCCGATATAAATATTCCTCAATGTTTCCTATGTTACCATTGCAAGACTGGACAATGACCAGTAAGCGTTGCATCACACTTAAAAAAAGAAAAGGGGGGGGGGGGCAGTGTTACTATAACTGCTTGGCAGTCCCTTTAAGCAACAAAATTTCTATACACCTCAGCATGATTGCCACCGTTTTCATGGGGTGCGGTGTTTTAACGGCAGTCAAAAAGCGGGACGTATGTGTCCCACTGTCCACATATCACATTACATCGAACAATGATGTCGCTAATCACACTCATGTGATTGGGTACGTGGTGTCGCAACACACCAAATGCCTGCTTACGCAGACGCCCCTGCGGGGAAAGAGGAGTGAGCTGCGCATACCGTGCACACTGTTACTGCCACATGGACCATCTGCATCCATTAGATTTAAGTGCAGTGTCGTTAATTAGATTTGATGAGAAGACTCAAGGTGTGCAGCCCCGATGCAGCTACCGCTGCACGTTCGCCACAAATGGCATGCTGGCAAAAGCAATACATGTCACTGACAAAAATGTTTCTTTTTCCCACTAGCATGGCAACTAGGTAGTATCAAAAACTTTGCCTGATGCTAGCATGTGCAATCTGCATGTAAAAATGCACTGTGTTTGCGCATGACTTGTGCAAGCAGAACAATAGAATAAATTTCTGTGAGTAGGCCAGAGTGTGTAAAAAAAAAAAAAATGGTATTCGCAATTTTTTCTTGTTCTCACCGCAGAAATCAGGTGCATGTTATTCAAGTGCGCAATTGAATAAAGTACATGTAGGGCCTTTTTTGCACAGCTAACTACAAGTGAAAACAACAATCATGCACACATGCACATCACTCCCCCACTCTTCGTGTAACCCTTCTTCGTGTAACCCTTCCGTCCACGTCCTGTCCTTTCTTAATATCGTCTGTGTAAAACTGAGCGCAATATAACCATGGACCCTTCTATGTGTATGCAAACAACTCAATTTTCTGTTACACACCTTCCCCTTCACCATTATCAGCAAAGGAATGCACAAACATTATTTTTTACAAGGAATAACATCCCACAACGTAATGACTCACCACAGAGTGCGGGCTGTTGTAGTGGTTGGCATTGCAATGGTCCCTTAGGGCAGCAAGATCCAGGTTGTCCATTTCACAGTAGGGGCAAGGAAAGGTGAACCGGTTTTCCTTGCCAGATGACTGACTGTGCGGAGGCTGGTACACGGGAGGCGCGGCTGCAGCACCCTCCATTTCATCTGAGCAGTTGCTGTGGTGGGCCCGCAGCTTGGACAGCGAGAGCTGAGCAAGCCCGTTTTGGTTAACACCTTGTGGCCACACTAGACAGTGCTAGTTAGCTTACCACTTTCCTACAGCCTGAGCAGGCAGCCTTGAGTGAAGAAATGTTCTTGGCGAGGTCTTTGGCCCGCACTGTTTTGCTAGGATCAAAGGTGGACCGGCAAAGTGGGCACTTGGGATCATCTTGCTTGCACTGGGCCAGGCACCCACTGCAAAAACTGCAATGGCATTTCCCTTAGGGCCACAACACTGTACAACACAGTAACAAAAATGAGAAACAGTCAGTTCTGATGGAACAGTGTTTGCCTGCATGAAACAAGTATGAAAAAAAAATCAAATTATGGGGTTCCACGTGCCAAAACCACGATCCGATTAGGAGGCACGCCGTAGTGGGGGACTCCGGAATACTTTGAACAACCTGGACTTCTTTTAACATACACCTAAATCTAAGCACACAGGTTTTTGCAATTCGGCCCCCACAAAAATGCAGCCGCTGCAGCCTAAATTCAAGCCCGTGACCTTGTGCTTAGCAGCCTAACATAGCAACTAAACAACCACGGCGGGTACGAGAATGCAAAAACAAAGCACCGTCAATATGCAGTCAGAAACTGGCTTAAATACTTTAAGATACAAAGAGACACTGGCCCTTTTTTTGTTTTCTTATTGAAATAAAAACAAAAGAAAGTTAGTCGCCAAATAACGGTGACAACAGCTACTCCGTTTTACGTAACATTGAATTATTAATACTAAGAATATTCTAAAGAAACATAACAGTACAGGTTCAGGAAATGTAGAGCAGAGTTCGAGAATAAATTAGGTCCACATATAGGCCTGGCAACACTAATATACAAAGAGAAAAAAAAAAAGGCGAGGACAGGATGCACAGCTCACTATACTGACTCCCAACACGCGGTCCATGATGAAGAAAAATACACAGCTGATCAAATACATGCACATTTTTACACACCCTGTTTGCATGGTTGATTTTGTTGAACACCACGAGTGATGGTACCTGCTTAGTTCATACATAACTGAGTGAAACAGTTTTTTAACGTAATATTTAACAAGTGCAAAATATAGCTACCACTAGGCAGTTACAAGAGAGAAAACAAAGAAAAGCCATCACCTGGAGCCAACGCTTTCACATGCAATCAAAATGGGCCTTTGCCCACTTTTTATCTGTGCACCCTACACCTTGTTTAGTTACTAGTCTAGTAACCCCTTAAAGGGGCCTTGAACCACTCCTCGGGTTTGGTGAAATAACACAGTCAGCGGGTAGTATGCGCTCCAGTGACCATCTCAACCAAGTTTTGCTGTCATACAGGGCGCGTGGAGCTCACAAGCAGAGTGCGAAGTCACCTTTCTCTCAAACGCTCTCTTTTCAACAGAAGCCTTCTCCTCATTCTCTTCTGGATGCTTTAATTTATAATAAAGCAGATTCCCATACATGGCTGCTATTAATAGCTGCAGTCAGTTATATAATGTAGATACCGCAGCCGCCGAGAGGGCCGCGACGAGTCTGCTAATTTAACGCACTGAGGCTCGCTGAGGCCAACCGTATTTGGTGCATCGTAGGCACCAAAATAAGTTGTAGCGTCCATATTAACATCCAAAATTAAATTTCAAAAGCTCGCCATGGTGACATTTAGAAGGCAGAGTATTAGAAGGCAGAGCCTTCGCAATGCAAGTCATTGAAGAAGGAATGGGAGCACAGCAGAGGCAGTGTTTGATTCCAATAACTCCGCTTCTACTGAATGCATTGAAGTAGTTTTTGTGGCAACATATTGCTATGGAACAGTATTTGCGATGACGAAGAGGCGAGCAGTGTGAAGATGACGTCGACGATTAGAGGCTAGCGCGGGCTGTTGCCTCTTGGCCAAGTGTGGCGTATTTCCTTGTAAATATACTTGTATATAGCTTTTCGTCTGCGTCTTCCTACGTAACACATCTGGTGGAGGTGGATGTTCCCTGTACCTCGTCACGGAGCTTCACAGTGGACGCTATGTCGAGCCTTCCTTCATGGCTCCCGGTGACAACTCCACTCGGCCGACTCAGACACCTGCTGCCACTTCAACGACGTACATCGCTCTCCCTGCTCCCCGTGATCCTGGCATATTCTTGGGCAAAGATGGGGAAGACGTCGAGGACTGGATCAGCCTGTACGAACACGTCAGCTGCAATAACTGGTGGGACCCTACTATCATGCTCGCCAACGTAGTCTTTTACCTCGGTGGCACACCTCGAGTTTGGTTTCGGACACACGAAGATCAGCTCACCAGTTGGGATTTGCTTAAGCAAAAGCTCCGAGACTTGTTCGACAACCTCTACGGTCACCAACTTGCCGTGCAGAAGGCGTTATCCGGCCGTGTGCAGACGTCAACTCAACAGAGCCCTACGTCACATACATTCAAGACGTCTTGGCTCTGTGCCGCAAAGTTGACGCACACATGACTGAGTCAGACAAGGTTTCCCACATCCTCAAAAGCATTGCCGATGACGCCTTCAACTAGCTCGTTTTCAACAATGTGGCGACAGTGGATGCAGTTATAAAAGAGTGCCGTCGCGTGGAACTCACTAAAAGCAGTTTGCCCATCTGCCCAACACCCCAGCGACATCTTCCTGTGCCGACGCTCCTTGTCCCAACAACACTGGCGATGTTACCAGGATCGTCCGGCGTGAGATCGAGGCCGCCTATCCGGCTGCCTTCGACTCCAGCTCCTCCAATGCACCTGCAGTCACGGTTTCTTTGATCCAGGCAGTTGTCCGTCAGGAGTTCACAAACGGATCTTCACACCAACTGCTTGGCCCATCACCCTGATACCCACTTGGCTTCTGCAACCCATCTGAATGGCGCACTGCTGACGACAAGCCCATTTGTTTTCACTGCCATCGAATCGGGCACATTTCTCAGCACTGTTGCAGTCGCTGGAGTTCCCTGACCCAGTCTCCTTATACTGCCTACTCTCGCCCACCAGGTGGCCTTTCTCGTCCCTATTCCGCACGCTCCGATAATGCCGCCACTGATTCTCCAGCACCGAACTGCCCCTATTCTCGTTCGCCTTTGCCCCAACGACGACAATCTCGCTCTCCCTAGCTCCATCGCTCCTTTTCGCCGACTCCCTTCGGACGCCGCTCCCAGCTGGAAAACTAGACGATGCAGCGCCTCGAGGTGACACTGCATTGCTCCCTATGCCGCCAAATCCTCTACTAATGTTGCCCACTCACCTGAACCTTCTTGACGTGCAAGTTGACGGTGTTTCTGTACCTGCTCTTATAGACAATGGGGTGCATTTGTCGGTAATGAGCGCTGACCTTCGTAACTGCCTGAAGAAAATCACGCCCACCACGACGCCTGTTGTCCATGTCGCCGATGGCGGAACAGCCCCCGTAATTGGTATGTGTGCCGCCCGCGTGTCCTTCGCCGATCACTCCACTATCGGCGCTATTCACAGTCATCGCCCACTGTCCCCATGACATCATCCTCGGCTTGAACTTCCTCTCCACACATTCTGCTCTCATCGGTTGTTCCGCCAGTACTTTCCGCATTGACCTGCCTGTTCTAGATCCTGCTGAACCACACCCCAGTCGCCTCAGTTCCGTCGACTTCGTTTGCTTGGCACCTTCGGCACTGACTTAGGTTGACGTTGGGCACTGGTCATCCCCACCAGTGCCCAACAGTCACTACATCGCGGCTCCTATGCAAGACGTCCTCCTTACACACAGGATCACAGTACCTCATACAGTTTTATCTATTACGGCGAATTGCGTCTGCCTGCCAGTGGTCAATTTTGGCTTGCCCACACAAGTGCTGCCACGTGGGATGTCTCTGGCCCATCTGGCCCAGCTTTGCTCATTTAAGGATCACTCCGTAGCATCTATTGCAGTAGACGACAATTCAGCCGATCCTCCTCTACCACCGCAGTCGGCAATTTGTACCATCGCCGACTCACAAAAAATGATTGCGCCCGACATGCCGTCCGAGCACCCTTGTGAGCTCTACCACGTTCTGTTTTTCTACCACAATATTTTTTACTTTAACAATCACCCTTTGGCCCAAACTACAGCTGTTAAACATTGCATTAATACCGGCGATGCCCCTCCTATTCATCGCCGCCTGTATTGAGTGTCACCGGCTGAGCACCAAGTTATTCACGCAGAAGTTCGCAAAGTGCTTGCCAAGAACATTATTGAACCGCCGTGTAGCCCATGGGCGTCACCTGTTGTACAGTCGAACACGGATATATCGAACTCGAAGGGGATCACGAAATAATTCGATATATTAAAAATTCGATATAAAAAAATGCAGGCCCAGAGACTACCTGTGGCGGACGATGACCTACCGATCGGCGCATTCAAGAATGACAACTATTTCCGCACACACGCCGCAACGTAATGCTTTATTTGCGTGAAAAAAAAATCGCTTATGTTTGTCTGCTTCTTCGCCTTGCAAATGAAATTAAAGACGCCAACCTCGATCTTATTGAGGCTGTTCAGGTGCGAAAGCCCGGTTCCTTCCATGTCGCCGCAACAACGGCGAATCAAGCTGAACGCGGCCGCCACTTCAGTGGCGGAGTACAAGCGTGTAGCCGCCCCCTCGTCAGGACGATCTTCGTCGCCACTCGAGCTGTCGGCCTGGGTCCCTGCGACTACAGCTACAAAGTCCTCGTCGGCGAGGCTAGCAACAGCCTGAACATTGCTGTCAATGTCCACAAAATCGTCAGCAGACACTTGCTGGAACGGCAGCTGGGAAAAGGGATGACAACTCGCGAAACGCGTCGTCCATGCACTCGTCGTCGCCGTCGCCGTCTTCACAGGTTTCGGGAAGTTTGGCCGTCACGAGGCCTGCCTTCCGGAAGCAGTTGGCCACGGTATCCTGCTTGACGTCTCTCCAGGCGCCCGTCATCATTTGAATGGCCCCCAGCAGGTCAATCTTAAGCTCGGTGCCCATGCGGAGGTTCACCAAAAGCCTATCAATGAGTCGCCTCCTGTAGCCGACTTTGAAGGACTTAATGATGCCCCGGTCGAGCGGCTGCAACTTCGCTGTCGTGTTCGCCGGCAGAAACTTGAGCGCGATGTTTTCGAGCTCGCAGGTGGTGTGATGGGCCGAGCAATTATCGACGAGAAGGCAAGCGTGACGCCCCGACTTGCCCAGTTCGGCGTCCCACGCTTGCAGCCATTCCGTAAACAGCTGATGCGTCATCCACGCTTTCTTATTGAAGGCGTAGCGAACGGGGAGCTGCTTACAGTTTTTGAAGCAGCACAATGCCCTTGCTTTGCCGATCACAAAGGGCTGGAGCTTTTGAGAGCCATCCATGTTAGCAGCGACCAGAACGCTCACACGGACTTTGCTCATCTTGCCCCCGTGACCTGTGGTGCCCCGGACATCGAGCGTCTTGCTGGGGAGCATCTGCCAAAACAACCCGGTCTCGTCGGCGTTGAAGATTTCCGCGGGTGAAAACTTTGCGCAAATTTCCGGCCATTCCTTCGAAATCCACTGCTGGATATCCTGGCTGATGACGGCTCCGCTTTCCCCAGAAATGGTTTTGCCAACTATCTTATGGCGGTTCTTAAACCTCTGCAGCCACCCTGTGTTGTCGGCGAAGTTGTCATCACCGAGTGCAGCGGCAAACCATTTAGCTTTAGCCATTAGCATTGGGCCCTCCACCGGAATGTTCTTAGCCCGCACCTCTAAAAAACACGCATAGAGGGCCTTTTCAACTTTCTCGTGGGCAGGAGCGTGCACACGACAAGCTCCCGACGTTCGTTGCTCCGCCGCTTTCGACTTTATGTCCGCCTTGTTTTTTAACAAGGTGCTTAGAGTGCTCCGAGGAATCCCGAAGTCGTCTGCCACTGTCGCACTTCTCTCGCCCGCCTCAACACGCTGAATGGCTTTCAGCCTTGTCGCAAAGTCCAGGTTCTTGCGCTTCTTGACGGTGCTTGTGCTTGCTGCGGCCATTGCTTCCGCGTCAGCTCACCACGATCCAGTCACACGTGTCGTGAGACGCACGCAAAACAATAATGAACACGAAACACAAGAACGCGCACAAAACACAAGAATTCACGTGCGCAGCCTCCGCCAACAAAGCGCTCGCGATGGCCACCTCCAAGGGCGACAGCGACGTACGAAAGGCACGAGCGGTGGTTGGCTGAGCCAAGCAACAAGAAAAAAAAAAAGGCAAAAGGAGGAGGCCGCCGGCGCCTTCGTTCCTGGCTACGCGGGGGAAGGATGAGAGACATTGGGGGAGAGAGAGAGAAAAAAAAGGCAGTTCCGCGGAGAGCGGGCGCAGCGGGAGTACAGTCCGAGCCTCTCTTGCTCTCGCATTTTCCGAGCCTTTCGGGGGAGGCGCGGAGCTCGCGGGTGCAGCGAGTGCCGAGATCGCGCGGTGTTCTATATATCCAATGGCGGGTAAAAATATCGTTCGATATAAACGTATGAATTTCTGTACTTTAACACAGAATTTTCAAGGGGATAATTTACGAGTTCGATACAGACAATAATTCGATATATGTGGGTTCGATATATCCGTGTTCGACTGTACTAGTAAAAAAGAAGGATGGCTCATGGCGCTTTTGCGTGGATTATCAGCACCTTAACAGGGTTACCAAAAAGGACGTGTATCCCCTACCTCGGATTGATGACACCCTCGACTGCCTCCACGGTGCTTACTATTTCTCCTCTATTGACCTTCGCTCCGGCTACTGGCTAATTGCCGTGGACAATCTTGACCGCGAAGACTGCTTTTGTAACACCCGATGGTCTTTATCAATTCAAAGTGATGCCGTTCTATCTATGTAACGCTCCTGCACTTTTGAACACATGATGGACGCCCTTCTTCACGGTTTCAAATGGTCCACGTGCCTGTGCTACTTGGACGACGTTATAGTATTCTCCCCAACGTTTGCTACGCACCTCGAGCACCTCTCGGCAGTCCTGGACGTTTTTCGTCAAGCCGATCTGCAACTCAACGCATCGAAGTGCCAATTTGGCCGTCGCCAGATTACCAACCTTGGGCATCTCGTTGACACAGAGTGCAACCAGACCCAGGCAAGATCCATGCTGTTACGCCCTTCCCTGCTCCGAAGTGTGTCAAGGATGTGTGCAGCTTCATCGGCCTTTGTTCGTACTTCCGCTGTTTCGTGAAAAATTTCTCGGCCATAGCACGACCACTAAGCGAGCTTTTGAAAAAAGACGCCGCTTTCTGGTGGGGCGGTAACGAAGCCTTTGCATTCTTGCATCTAATCTACCTTCTCACAACGCCTCCCGTCCTGGCCCATTTCGATCCTTCTGCACCTACCGAAGTCTGTAGTGATGCCAGCGGTCACGGAATTGGCGCAGTACTGGCACAACGCCAGCAGGCTCCTCTCACCCTCGGAGCGCAACTATTCCATCACTGAGCATGATTGTCTGGTACTAGTTTGGGCGGTTGAGAAGTTCCGCCCATACTTTAATGGCCGACCCTTTTCCGTTGTCACAGACCATCACGCGTTTGGCTGGTTATGTTCACTGAAAGATCCTACAGGAAGACTTGGTCACTGGGCCTTACGCCTTCAAGAATATTCATATTCTGTCACCTACAAATCTGGCTGACTGCACAAGGACGCTGACTGCCTGTCTCGCTACTCGGTAGACGAGCCTGACGACCCTCATAGTAGTACCGCCAACAGCATTTTCTCAGTTTCTGCCTTCGCTAACATCGCCGATGAGCAGTACCGAGACCTATCGCTGCGAGCACTCATCGAGCGTGTGCGCTCTACACTTACCGACGCATTCGTTCACCGATATGTCCTCCAGGGCGGCATTCTGTATCGAAGGAACTTCCTCCCTTATGGATCTGATCTTCTTGTCGAGGCAAAACTTCTACGACAGATTGTGCTCTTTGAGATGCATGACGCACCCACTGCAGGACATCTTGGGGTAACCCGCACGTACGACCGCGTCCGCCGCCACTTCTATTGACCTGGTCTTGCTCGCTCCGTTCGATGCCACGTTGCTGCCTGTGATCCCTGCCAACGTCGGAAAACACCTCAGGTGCTACCTGCCGGTCATCTCCAGCCGATCACCGTCCCTGTGGAACCGTTCTTTCGTGTTGGATTAGACCTCCTCGGTCCCTTTCCCACATCATCCTCTGGGAACAAATGGGTAGCCGTCGCAACTGATTACGCCACCCGATACGCTATCACGCGGGCTCTCCCTACCAGTTGCGCCACTGACGTCGCGGACTTTCTCTTGTGTGACATTATCTTGCTTCATGGCACCCCGCGACAGCTGCTTACTGACCGTGGTCGTAACTTCCTCTCGAAAGTTATTGCCGACATTGTGCGTTCCTGCTCCACTCAACACAAGCTGACTACCTCATACCATCCTCAAACCAATGGCCTGACAGAGCAGTTAAACCATACTCTTACCGATATGCTGTCCAAGTACGTTTCCAAGGACCACCATGACTGGGGCATTGCCCTTCCTTACGTCACATTTGCATATAGTTCTTCCCGGCACGACACCGCCAGATTTTTCCATTTTATCTACTGTACGGTCGCGAACCGACCTTGCCCCTTGACACGGCACTTCCTCCTGCTGCGATCTCAACAAGCAAGTATGCGTGCGATGCCATCACTCTCGCCAACAATGCACGCCAACTTGCCTGTACTCGACTGACGGCCTCGCAAACCACTCAGCAGTGTGAGTACAACGCCCGCCACCATGACGTACAGGTTTCGCCTGGTGTGCTCGTGCTCCTGTGGTCGCCCTCTCGTCCCGTCGGACTTTCAGAAAAGCTCCTTTCGCGATACACAGGGCTTTATCGCGTGCTGCACCAGGTGACGCCTGTGAAGTACGAAATTGCTCCTGCGAGTTCAATCTCGTCCTCTACTCTAGCATCTAGTGATGTCGTGCTTGTCAGTAGGCTCAAGGCCTACTACACTGCTTCCGAGTACGGCCTTTAGTCACTCCGGGACGGTGCTTTTGCCACCGGAGGTAGTGCTACGGAACAGTATTTGTGATGACGAAGAGGTGAGCAGTGTGAAGACGACGACGATTAGAGGCTAGCGCGGGCTGTTGCCTCTTGGCCAAGTGCGGCGTATTTCCTTGTAAATATACTTGTATATAGCTTTTTTGTCTGCGTCTTCCTACGTAACAATATTCTTTAAATAGCCTTTTTTTACTTCAAATGCCTTTCTCCACTTTGATGAAAAGTGGTGCAAGGGCCCTTTAGTTGTTAAATTATTTTGAGCAAAAGTGACCCGATTTTGCTTTATTTTTTCATGGCTTGTTTTCAAGCTTCACTCCATCAAACAGGACAAGGAAACAAACAAGTGCACACTACCAACACGCGATTTATTTGAATATACACAGAGCATATGTAGTGATGCAAATGCACACGTGGTTAGTCGAGGGATGAGTATATCTGTTATCAAAGGTAGTTAAGCTTCTTATCTGTCAGATCGATTGATGGGATGCTGTTACAATTGTTCCTTCGGTGGATTGCGTGGGTCTAAAATATTTCGCGCGTGAGGCGACTCTTGTATGTCTTCAATATAGTGCTGTGCGCAAAACCTGGTTTTCAATCGTTGCACATCGACATCTGCTTCCTATTGATGACCCTTTCATTGTTCACAGTCCAAGGAAGTGTCCACTTACCTTCAAAACGGGTACCCTGGTAAGGTAAACATATTTTCTGTTGACGTAAAGGACCTATATTATTCGCTTCCTGTTGCATCAGTTTGTGTGGCTGTTATGGAAGCCACTGACTCACTTGGGCCTACTCGCTTCCACAAGCATCGGAGGCTTCATGGACATCCTGACGTTCTACTTGAGGTATACATTTGTTCCAGGATGAGCTGTATGGTCAGAGAGAGGGTGTCCGTATAGGGTCAAGCTTGGCACCGGTCTTGAGCGACCTGTCATTGGCCAGAAGCGACAGACGACTTCTGGAAGCCTTGCCAGACACAAGCATCATTAGAACCTTCCATTTTGTGGACTATTGTGATTTTCAACAAACTGCGATGACCACGAGGTAGATCACCTTTATGACTTTATCGCATCGGTTATGCCTGACCTTGTCCTCACGAGAGACCTCCCCTAAAATCAAGAAATAAGGTTTCTTGATTTGAGACTTCACCTAGCTAGTGATCACATATGCTGGGCTTACGTCCCCCGTTTTCAGAAGGGTCTTCTGCCTTTTTCATTAAAAGACAGTGAAATGGGGAGTGGCAACGGCTGTTCTTAGGGAACGCATTAAAAAGGTCACGTGCGTATCAAATGGGGAACAGTTTCAAGTTGCGAGTTGGCTGGTTATGATCAGCAGGCTTCCTGGAGTTTTTGTTGTCTCAGCATTGCAGAGAAGCTTGTCCAAGAAATGGAAATCGGATGAACAGTGTTCTCTATCACCAATGACAAGCGGAAGGCTACCGTCATAAAGTATATTCAAAAGATTTCGGATCACATCAAGAAAATTGCTGGAAGCGCTGGGGTGCGGGTTGTTTTCTCAGTGCCCTACAGACTAGCACATTTATGCAGGCTGGTCAACCGAGATGATGCAAAGACCGAAAAGTGCAAGAAAAAGCAAAAAATTAGTGGACTGTCTCAGCTATGTTGCGTACAATGTCCCTCTATCATGTGGTCACTCATATTGGACAGACGAGGCATTGTGTTAATGACTGCCTGTTCACTCAGAGCTGACCAAGGAAGCAATCTGGCTCCGCACGTGTCGACGTGCAGCAGTAGCAAACCAGATTTTTCGCATAGCACTATACTGAAGACATACAACAACCGCCTCACGCGCAAAATATTTGAGGCCCACACAACCCACTGAAGGGACAATTGCGTCAGCATCCCATTAATCGATCTGACAGATAAGGAGCTAGACTACCTTGGATAACAGATAGAGACTCATTCTTCGGCTAACCACGTGCATTCGCATCAGTACATATGCTCTGTGTATTTTAGAATAAATCATATGTTGATAGTCTGCGCCCATGTTTGTTTCCTTCCTTGTCCTGTCTTTGTGCAATTCACCCAAAAGTCACTGTCAAGAGTTGAGCAGTGGCTTTCCTTTGCACATGCGACTCGCATATGAGCCATCAGTGGCAATCACCATCAATCCAAATCTGTCAAAAGGTGCAAAAAAAAAAAAATGTTATTTCAAAAACGCAGCCTCTGAGCGCTGACGAAATGCTGCCATCTTTTGTAGTAGAAAACAAATACAGCAATAAACATGCCCCTCCAGTGCAGACAAAATGTCTGACGTCTATGCTGTAGAACACGAAGACAATCAATGTGGCCCTCAAGGCGCTGAAAACAACAAATAAGAACAAAAAGCCTGGCACTGCAGCTGTCTATGCAGTAGAAGAAATACCAAGTGGATGTGAAGAGTTCATCCAAATTGCTTCAAAAACAGGGTTATTGTCATGATGAGCTGAGCTCATCAAAACCACTTAAGGGGTTATTAGGAAATATCAGATCGAAATGCCACAATAAGAACTGAAATATTGCGATTGCTTGTTGAAAGAATAGAAATAAAATGATTGATTGTAAAGGTGTCCTGTGGTATACGAGACAATGTGTTGCAGCGTACATAAGTAACCGAAGTGGTGACTAATCACAACATTACTGTCAATGCCTTTACCATCATGAAAAGTTCATGACAATTACTTTACCAAACATTCTATGGAAGTTGTCAGCTTAACTTATGAAGGCCATACTAACTCCAAAGGAAATAAGTCAGGCACTTCGCATGTTTCAGTACACCTCAACTAACTTACCGAACACACATCTGAAATAAATCATGACCCTTGCAGAACTAGTACCACGAAAGCATCACCAGACTGATGAACAGTATAATTGTAGCAGCAGCTTAGCTAATTCATTGGCAATGCAAGAAAAATTAAAAGCGATGCGACAGGCGAATTTCGGCACTTATACAAAAGCAGCGCTTCGCAATGGCCAAAGCTCATTTTCCATCACAGGGTATTTATTTTGCCGCAATGTGCACTAGCGTAGAAAAAGCGCAGAACAAAAGGAAGTATTTCGAACAACAGCTGTTTCGAACGCTACGCTTTCTCACGTGCCGTCAATAGAAAAACGAAAGCGTTGCGAGACGACAAAAATAATTTAAAAACGAGAAAAATATGTATACATATACATATGTTGGCGTTAAGAACTGGCCAAAGCGTTCGCCAATATTTGTGGCACTATTTTTTCCCAAAAGTGAGCTCGGAGCATCGAACACACGGCAGCCTAGCGCGCGCTGCCTATCGAACTGCGCCGGAAGCTCGTGGTAACACGCACCTCTGTTCCATTGAAATACGCATATCAGCTGTTGCGTATGCGTACTGTTGTAACACGGGATGCACGCATCGTTGCGTAACACTTCTCTAACTGCGTTTCGCCAGTCACTCTGCTGTTTACGTCCGCGTCTCGGCTCAAGGCTGGTCTTTACGCGGTCCCCAGCAATCTGAAAGACGTCCAAGACCCCCCGCATAGCAACAGCATACTTCGACCGAAGGGAAGAACGCCAAACCGAAACTCCCTTTCCAGCTTCACGACGGGTTTTCCGCAGTCATTGAAATCAGCTGTTTGCTTCGCACTTTCAGAAAAAAAAAAAAGAAACGCACAGGCACTTAGCTGTCACTGTTACGTACAAATTTTAGAACAAAGCCACGCGTTTGGCAGCGAGCTCAAGTAACCATGGTCCAAAAGCACAACGAACAAACATTTGGGAATTACCGGAAAATAATCAAGTAGTCAAAAATAATAACTGCGAAAATAACTTCTTTTGCACCTGTGACCATACAAGCATTAAAGAGTAAACCAATGTAAAACGGCAAGAGATGCAAGAGTACGCAGCAGCACGAACGCGCCGCGACGCGAGCCATGCTTCGAATAGAACAAAGCGATCCTTACGTGTGGCCGCAGCTGATCGTGACTGGCTTCTGAAAAATCTCCAAACAAATGGGGCAGATGAACTCTTCTGTGTTGCTGATCATACTGCTGGTCGCCTTGAAAAGGGAAAGCCTAGCCATCATTCTGATTTGCGTTCGATGCCCCGGGGGTTACTGCATGAAGTCACTAAATTAGTACGCAGCAACGCGCGCATCCTCCAGAACGCGATCCTGATTGTCGTCGTATGAGCTGTGTGAGTGGTCCACTGCTATGGTCCACTGTTTTCGTCTGTCAAGCCTGTTCCTGGTACAGAAGAAAATGAAAAAGACGTTTCATAAATATACGCATATAACTTATAATAAAATTTATTAGTGAAATATTGACAACGTAGTTTGTTGTTATTTAATAAAATATAATATAAGGCATATAAGGTTCTTACTTTGTATTTATCAGTGGCGACCCCTTCCGTGAACTTAGGGCGAATTCACCATAACTTTTGTTGCGTAAACAAGAACAAGAACCATGTGATGCGACGCAGAGCGGCCCATGCTGGTTCTTTTTGTATATGGCGGCCCACAGAATAATGAGTGGCCGGTTGGCCGTTTGCGGCTTTGCCATGGCAGAGTTGCGTTGCGTTTTGGGAAGGTTTGCGGAAACGCCGTCCACCTATGTCTATTTGAGAAAAAATTTTTCTGTCTGCCATCGTGAGAACGCAAAACTTGGCGTCTTCTTGCATAAGCTCCTTGACAAATCAAAGTAAGCGAGTTTAACACCTGTTCCACACGAGCACTGTCGAGCATGCTTGAGTCACTGTTGGCTGAGCGCTGCTACATGGTCACATTTGCCCATGCTTGAATCGTGTCCTGCTTCAATGACACCTCATGCTTTTTTCAAAAGAAAGCTGTTAGATAACTTTTCCTGCAGCTATCACACTGGTAGCGTTTATATTTGATGCGCTCGTGCTGCTGAAACTTGTGAAAAGAGGTGCATCTGCACGTCGTTCTGTCCGATTGGTGCAGACCTGGGATGTATCGTAGAATGCGTAACAGGAGCTTGCTGTTGTTGCTGCTGTTGACACATGGCACGTACCCACCAGGTTGGATCAGCCAAAGTTCGTAATGAAAACAAAGTGATGCCTTTCGTCCCACAAACTTAATGGTCTCTATTACCGATATTTAAAAAAAAAATATGCTACAAAATAATTCAGAAGTGATCATGCCAGTTTTTGACGAAACCGCCGCAGATATATTCTTGAAAAATGCAGGTAAGATGTATGTTACTCATGAGAAAAAAAAAAAAAACGAAGAAGAACCACAGGTCCACCGCAATGTTTGATCACAATGATCTACATCTACAGCTTGTTTTAGGTAGCAGCACTAGCAGATGATAACGAGCACTGCCTCACCGCTTGTAACTGCCTGTGTCACAAGGACGAAGGCGATTCATGATGCTTGTCGAGGGAAGAATGTTGACGAGAGGTGTATAGGCAGAGGGAAGTACAACACATATCTAGGTACATTTAAGGCTTCCTACCCTTCCTCACAGTGGTATGTACACATTCTGGGAAATTCGTCAAGAATGGGCGCATATCTATTGACAAATACCCAGTGCTGAAGTCTTTTCGGGCACATACCCAGTGGCCCAAGTTGTCTACATGGCAAGACTGCAAGTTTTCTATTTCGGCTTATACTATATATATATATATATATATATATATATATATATATGGTAAGGGAATGATGCCAAACCCCTGGGAAGAGGCAAAGGAAGCTTCGCTTTAAAAGATCTTTAAGTAGTCCCCATAGCAACAATGTTATGCACAAACTACATGCTTCCTTTTGAGCACTACCCTGGGTGCTTGCATCAAGAGAGAAAATATCTATTCGAGAGACAAAGGTGAATATGTGAAAGGGGTTGTGCTCAGTATATCTTTCGGAACTATATTTTGGCAAAAAAATAAATAAAAAAGGTCTAATGATTCGGAATCCCCTCATGATGCACAGAGGTTTGATGGTGTGAAGCCACACCTACTCAAGTAAAGTAAAGGGACTCGGAATATTTATTTACAAACTTGTTTCTTCTTTTCAGGAAGCGACATCCCCAGCAGTATGTATATGTGGTATGTTTGTCCTGCTGCCTTGCTGCTCGAATTCTGTTACCTTTAATGTTGACCAAAAATCTTGCAGAACTAGTTCACCAACTTTAACTGGGTGTTTTTTTGTGGTCGGTACGGCAATGGGCAGTGCGACACACACAGGACGAAGCAAGAAGCGATGACACACCCTTGCTTTGAGACTTCAACAAAAGCGCCAAGTAGCCATGTCTTCAGTAACTGCATAACATTGCCTTCTTTCTAGCAGCTCTTGCTTAGTAACACAACTCAGGTGACAGTAATAGCAACAAACCAGAAGCATAATATAAGCACTACATTGTTCACTCTTAAATTGCATAGAGCAATGAAACTTGCAGCAAAGTGCACTGGTGTTCTCAGTTGAGCATCAGGTAGCAGATTTGATTCTAGGCTGCCGCAGCCGTATTCTGATGGGAGTGGTATGTAAAAGGAACTGTCTGCTTAGAATTATGTGTGCATTGAAAAGCCCTGTGTAATCTAAACTAATTCAGAAGCCTTCGCTGTGGCACCTCTCACAGCCCAGGTGCAGCTCTGGCATACTTAACACCATCAAATAAAATTAGAGTTGCCTTTTGATTGTGTGCTGTGCTCATTGATCCATGATGTTTATTTTCTTGTAGCTGCCCAACTCTGCTGTGCCATCAGCACCGAAAAAGGTGCAGGAGCGCACTAGGAGGCAGCGAGTACTGAACACTGTGTTCATGGAGAGCCTGTCAAATATTATGGTTACGGGGGCCATAAGCGAAGAACTGAAAGGCTTCGCCGTTGAACTTACACAGGTGAACAGAATGCTTATTCTGTAAAAGTTCCTCTGCACTGTATTTTGATGATCTAGTGAAATAATAAACTTTGGTATGTTCATATTGTTATAATTGAACTGTTACTTTAGCAAACTTCAACAATTTAAAGCTATCCATAATGTCACTTAAAATTATTGTAGTTGCTTCTGCCTTCTTTTCATTTCAAATCACTTACTACTTCCATTTACTATGATAGTTATTGTCAGGATTCTCATCTGTGCACTTGACATGTTCCTTTTCAGTTTTCTTATCGAAATAAATTCAAGTTGATTAATAGCTTAGATCTGGGCTAGGGTAATGTGGCAGTGCTATTCCAGTTCTTTTCTTTTTTGCTTTTCACCAGTGGTCTGAATGGTGCTCTGCCTATGTTATCACCATGATCAGTTGGTCATGGCTGGTGTATGATAAAAAAGGTATAGAATCAAGCAAAAGGAATTGCTATATTATACTGGCCCTGTTTATGCCATGGAGCCTGCAGGGCTAGTATCACTGTGGAAGGCTGACCTCAGCAGTACACAATCAACTTAACACTTGCATTGCTTTAGGTAATGTTTGTTGCTTTAGTGTTGTGTAAAACTGTATGATAGGTCATGCTGCCTGCTTTTGATGTGCTTTTTTTTAATTTTTTGCTCTGTTATGGTTTTCTATGTTTTCTCTCAAAGGCCTTTTGTCTTGATGTGATGAAAAATGTAAATATTAAATGAACTAATAAGGCAGGTTTTTGTTATGCACCATATTAAAGTAGCATTTGAATTAGTGGCCTTCAGAAAGGTTATTTGTTTAAGCTGGCCAAGGTGATAGTATGTCTGCTAGTGAATTGCGTACCTTGTAGCACTGAAGTTTTTGCTGTTGTCAATGTTGAACTACCATCTTTTTTTTTTTTTCTTTTTGCAAGAGCACAAGCGAGATAGGAGGAAAGATAGTTGCTTGAGGTGACAAGACAAATGTTGTCATGTACAGGGTCCATTATGAAAGTAATGCACATGATTTTATTATGACCTGACTATCCATAGCAGCATGGTAAAACCGGTTGGGAAATGTGGCGAGGGTTCTGCCCTTCACATGTCCACATTTGCAGTACATGGGATAGTGACTGAGGATCTGCAAATGCACAAGGTCTGCACAAAGCTTGTGCCGAAAGTGTTGACAGAAGATCAGAAAGAACTTTGAGTTTTTGCTGTCAAGAATTGGTGGATTTGATTCAAAATGAGCCGGATTTTCTCTGTCGTAACTGGAGACGAATCCTGAATGTTTAAGTACGGCCCAGAATCAAAAAGGCAGAGCAGCGAGTGGCACACAAAATCATCCCCCCACCCCCAAGAAAGCGCAAATGAGCAAGTCTTGCATCAAAACGATGCTCATTGTCTTCTTTGACGCCCGAGGAATCGTCCATTTTGAATTTGTACCGCACGGAGAAGCTGTTAACTCAGCCTTTTACCTGGAGGTGCTCAAGAGATTGAAATGCTGGGTCATGCATGTGAGGGCTGACATCAAAGACAAGATCAAGCCCCAGCATGACAATGCCCCCATCCACACGTCCTTCATCGTGACCAATTTCGTGGCCCGGAGCAACACGCCGGTGGCCCCCATCCCCCTTGCAGTCCCGACTTGGCTCTGTGCGACTTCTTTTTGTTTCCCCAACTGAAGAGAGCGCAGAAAGGAAAGCATTGGGAGATTGTAGAAAACATCCAAAAGCATGTTACAGTGTTCCTGAGAGACATTCCCATCGAGGAATTTCAGGGTGCCTTCCAGGCGGGGCAGACACGTCTTCACAAGTGTAGTGATGCAGGGGGAGAGTATTTTGAAGAATTTTAGCCATTTGTACAGGTCCTGTCAATAAATCTATTTTTCTCAGAAAATGCACTTTACTTTCATAATGGACCCTGTATTATGGTTGGCATGATTGGGAGTGAAAAGTACATAAGTCACAAAAAGTGCTTTAAAGGTGTACTGCTTGTTGTGCAAGACCTAGTACACACCTTAAACCAATATAATGGGGCTCTTCAGTGTTGCCGTCCATGGCTGTTTTGAGTGGTACCTGCTCCTGATGCTTCCTTTTTCACCTCTGACTGATGCATCACAATAGCACTGATTTGTGTGTGTCAAACTTTCCGCATGTTGACTCCTTTTTTAAGTTGGAGCAGCAAAAAGAGAAATTAATTGATGCTAATTTTAACTGATCTGTTATAATACAAGTCAGCTTAATATTTTTCTCACATTTGCATCTAAGAGCTCTAGAAAAGGAGACGGAAATGTTCCTCCCACTTTAGAGGTTTCATAGCTCCTGATAAACAACTTCTTACCAGCATAAAGAGAATAGCATAAGAAGTTTATCTGCAACCATTTCACTTTTTAGTGTTGCATTTCAGAGTCGTAACATTCAGGAGCTATAATGAGATGTAGTGTTGATCGTTATTGCACTGCAAAAAAAGTAAATAAATAAAAGCAAGAGTTTGTTAATTAAGCTTAAAACCGACAGCCATCTATGCTGCCAAGCTGAGGCAAAGTTATAGGCAATATACAACTAGCACCACTGTTTTAACATGCACTTTTCAGGTATGCAGGAGCTGCCACTGCTCTGTAATGGCTACAGTGAATAGTCTGTTGTTTCCCATCACGGCAATACAACTCCAGTTCATCGGACAAGGCATGAGCTATTGCAAAACACTGGACCACATTGCTGTCATCTAAACCACATACATTTTCGGGGCTTAAGATAGAGCACATCAGTGATTTTCTTGGGATACTTTTTCCCCATGTTCCAAACAACAGCGAAAAACCTTAAGGCACCTGCCACTGTGACTGAGTGGCTACAGCAATCTTCTGCTGGGCATGAGGTCATGCGTTCGATTCCTGGCAGTGGCTGCATTTCAACAAGGATGAAATGCAAAAAAACCTGTGTACTTAGATTTAGGTGCACTTTAAAAGACTCCAGACGGCCAAAGCTTGCATCCCTCATAGTCCCAGTGTTTCATTGGGATGATAAACCCCATGAATCAAAACCTTAAGGTATGTCACCAAATTTTTTGAAGTTGTTTGTTACATGATCACTAATAACTTCATTATGAATGAATGTCTCTTAATGAAACATTGTATGGTACTTCCTTATGCATTAGGCTCTGAGTGAATCAGGATTAATTGAAAACGATAACTTGTCAATATTATGAAGTTAATTTAAATGAGTACTGACATGATGTTTACGACTCTTTCAAACTATTTCTTGTGTTAAATGAAGGTCTCGAACCTCGATTCCCTAGAAAAAATGCTGGTAGCCTCAGATAACCCTAAATAATTTAGAGCCAGTTTTGGTTTCATTTCCCAGGAGGCGAATGTGTCGTGACATTATGATGGTGAAGGTAGTCATGCGGGAGCAGAACATCTCGATGTTTTGACACTTACTCTGGCTTGCTCGGTCGTGTTCTGCGCTGCTACATTGGGCCTCATAATGACACGCAGCATAGGAGGCAACCGAGTAAGCTGGAAAGAATGCCAAAACACCACGATATCCAGCTCCCTAGTGACCACCTGTTGCATAATGACACAGTCTCCTCCTGGGAAATGAAACTGAAACTGGCTGTCGACAACCAACATTATTAAATTATTTACGGTGATCTGAGGTTTGCCAGTATATTTTTTGGTTTAGAGGTCCCAGACCTAGAGATGTAAATGGTTGAAAAGAACATTGAAAATTTTGGAAAAAAACAGGTTTTGTTTGTTTATCTTTAACCAGGATAAAATTGTAAACAAAGAAAAAAACAACTTCCTTGCATAATTCTGTTGCGATGCGACTCCTTTCGACATACCTAATGGTTTGGTCAAAAGAAGGAGTTTGGGAGTCTGCGAAACACCTGGATTCATCCATGTGGTGGCAAGGACTTTGCTTCAACCAACCCTTGAGCCCCCTCGCCTGTCGCATACTGCAGATTCCCCCTTCTTCTGCAGCATGTAAAAGAAACTAGTCTGAGTTTGGAAATGTGCACACCAAGCTACCGAACAGGCTCGCTGGGGATCACGAGCAAAAACTTGTATACAAACACTCGAACCTCAATGTCTGGAAGGCTCCGTCTCCTGCACAGGGAAGCGTTGATGAGTCAAGCAGAAATGAATCGGACACAGATTAATACAAATGTTGGTCTTGGTGCTTTGATATGAAATCATGTTTCGATTTTGAACCCGGAAGTTCTGCTGGGACACTTGTGATGCAATAATGTAACAATTGTGTTCTGTTCCATGTTAGAGAAATAAATGTGTCAGGTTTTTCATAGCTCTGTGCGCAATTATATTTTCATGAAATTTTTTGTATTTTTCTTAAAAACAAAACCTGAAAGAAACCAGTTTTTTTTTCACGGCCCTCAACCTTTTATGAAATATTGCATCTCTACCCAGACCTTAATTCAATGCAAAAAATGAAGAGTCGAAAATGTCGCATCAGTACTCCTTTAATATGTTACCCTCAAATTGGCTGTTTTTCTGTGTGTGTTATTTAGTTTTTTTGCTTAATACCTGTTTTGCACTAAACGGGGCACACATCATTGTTCATTGCACACCTTTCTTATTTGACTATATTTGCACGAATTCATATTTCATTCCTGCGCTCCACTTGGGAGATATTGCTTTTTGCATAACAAGCATATTTAGGTAATTTTTGCAATAAAATATAAAAATGCCAACCTTTTCATTATTCAGCACATTTGAAGGGCTTCTGAAATTGCCATTTAGAAGGGAGACGTGAAATAATTTTAAGATAAAAAAAAAGAAAGGTTTCCTGAAAGGTTGTAACATACCTTAAGAAAAGTAAACATGGCACATGGTGGTCTAAAACAAGCAAAGAAGTAACTGGGCACACTTGGCATCAAATGTGTCCATTCTTCATTTGCCCTTGTCTGTGACACACTGTCTATTATTGATCACCAACAAGCCTAAATGACAACATTGGTGGAAAATTGACTGCCATAACAGCAGTTCACAATAATTGTATTTTATCAGTCAAAACACTTAGTTCCAAGGTGCTCATTTCGGCTTTGTGAAGAACTTAGTACATTAGCTTTTTTTTTCTTTTTTAATTATAGCTTATCGAATGTAATTTCAGCAGTTAACTCATCTTGTTACTGAATGCAAACATACTAACTTGCACACCTGTCGTCTGCTATAAACTTCTCAGGGAAAGAAGTGTTAGTCATTGAGCCCATTGTTATTGCAAACATACAGACTGCACATCTGTCATCTGCTATAAACTTCTCGGAGAAAGAAGTGTTATTCATGGAGCCCATTGGGATTGTACTTGAAATGTAGCTGAGCTCCTCCTCTTTTAGTAGGTTGTTGGACTGGGATACTCATTGATGTATTTCCTCCTTTGCCCGCACTGTGTCCTGCCGACACACTTTATAAGTTAGTGTAACGCTTAATAGGCATCCTGCAGCCTAATCTCCTTCATGCCAGGTTGTATCATGTCTTCATGACTGTTCAGGTTCGTGTGTCTGCCGACTGCACCCACTTGAATATTTATTGGGTTACTGCACTGCAAGAGCCTGGTGTGGACAAAAAGGTTGCCGAAATTCTCCATTCAAGTGCTGGATATCTTAAGTAAGTATGTAGTCTGTTTTCAGATTATTGAATGTTCTGCCATGTTATTGCTTGCCATTTGTCAAAATGCATAAGCATTTAGAGTACAGCCTGCAGGGGCGTCTGTGTGAGCATGCATTTGGTATGTTGCGACACCATGTACCAGAGCACATGAGTGTTGGACCCTCCTGCGTCTAACTGTGCACGGCTTAGCCGTCTCTGGGGAAAAGGGGATGCTGGTAGTTGAGCCAATGCCAGGCATTCGGACCTTTAAGGCCCCTTGGCGGAGGCAACACACCTCTTTGGCCTCTGCTTCACATAGACGGCACCTCCAGGCTGACCCACTTGGGGAAAATAGGTACTTGTCTTTTCCTGTAATTCATATCAATCTTTGTCTTTCATCACATCGCATGCCATCACTTTATTACCTTAAAGACCTCCTTTAGGGGGTATTACATAAGGAGTGGGCTAACAAATGAAGGTTACAAATAAGTCTTTATGCGGAACAGTGCGCTGTGACATTTTCTGTAAAAGTTGATGGACACGTTATTTCTGCAATGTCTTGGAGAAGGCCATTCCAGTCCACTGCTGCACAAAGAAAAAATGAGGCAGCGAAGGTGGTAGTGTGAGCATGTGGGTGTGCAATTTGATACGGATGGCTAGTGTGGTGGGATATGCACGTCGGTGAGATGATGTAGGGTGCGTGATTCAGGAAGCTGGGAAAAAAATTTGCACAGCAGACAGAGGCTGGCGATGTGGCGACGCACTGAAAGATTTGGAAGACTAGTTTCTCGTTTGAGGGATGACATGCTTATGTCATATGAGTATGAAGAATTAATAAAGGGAAAATTTTCCCTTTATTAATTACTTGTCTCCACCTTGCGGGTTTCCGTAGAACTATTATATCAGAGTATGAAGAATGAATAAATCTAATTGCGCGATTTTGCACAGATTCTAATTCGTTGATTAAGTACACCTGGTGCGGACTGCAGATGGGTGTTGCATATTCTAGTTTACATCTGATTAGAGATTTATACGCGAGAAGTTTTATGTTCTGTGGGGTGTGACGCAAATGACGCTTTAAAAAAAAGCAAGAGATCTGTTCGCTGATGATATGACATTGGTGACATGTGAGCACCAGGAAAGATGACAGGACAAGGTGACGCCAAGGTACTTATAGGATTAGACTTGTTCAACAGTGGTGTTAGATATTATGCAGCAAGAAAGCAAAGGATTATGCTAGTGCTGAAATGAATCGTGTTTGCATTTAGTGCGATTAAGCGTCATTAGCCAAAGATCGCACTATTCTTGTACGCGGTTAAGGTCATTTTGGAGCGCATTTTGATCAAAAAGGTTAGTAATTGTGCAATAGATCATGCAATTGTCGGCAAAGATATGAATATGAGAAGATATACATGGTTGGGTAGGTCGTTAATATATTTTAGGAACAGAAGGGGTGTGAAAACAGACCCTTGGGGGATGCCCGATGTTACTGATACGGAGCTAGAAAGTTTTTTTTAATAGAGACGAACTGAGAACGGTTTAGTAAGAGATTCTGAAATCCATCTGAGAGTGTGAGGGTGCAGGTTCAACTGGGCAAGTTTTAGTAACAGGTGTCTGTGTGGTACATTATTGAAAGCTTTAACGAAGTCCAGAATTATTGCATCAGTCTGATGGTTACAGTCAAGATTGGAATGTAAGTTGCCAGTTGAGTCTTACAGGATAAAGATTTACGAAAGCCATGCTGGGAACAATGAAAGAAATTGTTCGTGTCCAGGAAGTGCATCATGTGAGAGTATATGACATGTTCCATGACTTTGCATGGGACGCTCGTTAGTGAAATGGGGCGGCAGTTGAAAGGGGATTGTTTGTCACCTGATTTGTGAAACGGAATGTCCTTTCCTACTTTCCAGTCTTCTGGAAAAATTCCTGTTTCAAGTGACAGGAGAACAGTATTGAAAAATACTCTGGAATAATTTGTTTAGTATTTTTTAACAGTTTGGAGTTAATGTCATCTATGCCAGCCGATGGTGAAAGTTTGATTTCGTCGATGAGGGACGTAATTCCAGCAACAGAGAATGTCACTGGGGCCATCATTGGTAATGTTACGCGATGTTAAACACTTGAGCACAATGAGCATCGCTCACCTCCTCGCCATTATTGTTCGTAGGTGTAATGTTGTGTGGTAGTTGTGGGTTTATGACTTCCCAGAATTTTCTAGGGCTACTCTTTAGAATTTTAGGTAAGTCACTGTGATAAAACGTCTCTTTAGCATTTTGGATTGCAGAATAATACGCGTCTTCTGCAGCATAGTACCTACCTCATGTACGAGCACTTCCATTAACCCTTTGAGGGCCGAATTATTTTGAAAAAAACTTTCCCAGGTGGTCAAATTACTTTATTGCAGGTCTTGAATGTACAAAGTGTATAAAGTCGGGAATAAATAGTAAAAAGAAATTAGGAACAGTATTTTGGTGTCGGCATCACTCAGAACTGCAAAATGTTCAATAGTATTTCAGAGTGTGGTTCTCCTTGAAACACGGATCTACGCACAGTGCCTGCCTTATCGCAGTCTGCACACCTAAAATGCGTGTCTGTTCTCCTCTTAGAGCGACGAGTTGTGTTGGCGCACACGACATCTTCTCTGCGTGAGGCTGCCTTGGGCAGAGGTCTGAGGCATCCTCTCGTGTAAGCGCGTTGTCACAGAGAGCGAGAATACCTCGTTAGCGGTGGTGATAAACAAGCTAAGAGCAGCGCCAATCAAGATAGAAATCAACTTCTGCCACCCCTGCAAGAGAGTGCTGAGGAAGAGAAAAATGACGTTTCGTGCGCCTCCATTGCGATCACGCAGCGAAATAGAAACCACAAAAGGTGTGTTGCCGCAATCTGCGCGACGCGCTGAAGCTAAAATTCTGTTTACCTCCCCAAGAAGGTAGCACAAATTTCAGACGCCTCTTATAAGTCCTAAGAGGTGGCAGCACCTCCCAGTGAGCACGCATCGTCATTATGGCGCAAAATTTCAAACGGAGGGTTGAAACCGTACCCGTACGGCAAAGACCTTGCGGGACAGAAAACCGCCGCCGTACATGTTTGGCAAAAACCTTCAAAGGGTTAAGTTTCGCAATACAAAAGAGACATTTCTTTTTGTTTTATTGTGTTGTTAAGCTTTTTCGAAACCATGGTTTGTTTTTATTGGCAAGGAAGTTTACCTTGGGGATGTATTAGTTAGCTCAATTATTTTGACCTTAAATATTAGCCAGTTGTTATTAAGACTTCGGGAATCGAGACTGGATTAAAATGCAGGCAGGAAATGTTGTAGTTCATTATTAATTGCATTGTAATCGGCGTTATCGTACAAATGAATTGTTTTGCTGAAAATGTGGCGTGTTTTGGGGATGAAATTAAATGTAGTATGAATTACTTCGTGATCACACATTTTATGTAAGTATGCGATATATTTTAAGCTTTCATGGTTATTTGTAAGTATTAGGTCTAAAATGTTCGAAGAATTATTAGTGACGTGTGTTGGTTCAGTTACCAGTTGACTAAGGTTGGAGTTCAGGCAAACAAATTCTCTTGCTTCAGTATTTCCTGTGATTAGTGATGTTTGATTCAGCCAGTCAATGTTAGGGAAGTTAAAATCTCTGTAGAGGCGAATATGTGCGGCAGGGTGTTTATTAGTAAGCTGAGATAATATTTAGTTAAGTTCACGGGTGAAATCTGGATGAGTACAAGGGGGCCTGTAGCATACACCAAGTATTACCCTCTCACTTTTTACCTTTCCTGTCCTGTACTTACTTCTGTATTACTGCTGATTTTCCAGGCAGTGAGGGTTAATCGTGTGTGATATAGGCAATCTAGGTTATTTATATTGGGTTATAGTGGGCATGTACCGCAGGTGTGATCAGAACTGAATATTTTAAGTCCTGTTGCATCCCCTAGTTGGTCTCTGGGCGGCTGGCATGCCTACCGAATGCTATTTTACGGCTAGCAATTTTCCTGCACTCCCTGATCGCTTCCTCTAGAGGGGATGCACCGATTAAACTTTCAGGTTCTTTATCCAACAGAAAAAAAACATTTCCCAGGTATCATGTAATACATAGTGAGCACGGAACAAAGGTTGTCCGAATGATATCCTTTTTCATAGTATCTAAATGCTTGACAGACACCATAGGCCCTCACTATAAAGTAACAAAGATGGTAAACGGCAACCTCCTGCTGGAGGTTTGTGAAAAGCTGCAACACACCAAACTGACCAACCTTGCGGCATTCAGGAACATTCCCATCACTGTAAGTCCACATAGGTCCATGAATACTGTCCATGGTGTCATTCCAGAAAATGACCTGCTCAAACTGACCGAAACTGAATTGCTCGAAGGGTGGAAATATGAGAACATTGTAAATATACTAAGAAATAAACTAAGGTGTGACAACAAGGAAATCCCAACTAAGCATTTGATTATCACCTTTGGAACTAGTAACCTGCCCGAATACATCAAATCTGGATACTGTAATATATACATGTATGACCATACATCCCTAATCCACACCGATGCTTCGAGTGTCAGCGGTTTGGGCATGGGTCTCAAAGTGGCCAAGGGCGTTCTACTTGTGCGAAATGTGCCTCAAATGACCAAACTTCTGACATCTGCACTTCTGCTAACCATTGTGTCAAATGTCACCCTGTTTACTTGCGATCGTGTCCGTCATGGAAAAAAGAGAAGGAAGTCATTAAACTAAAGGTTAAATTGAACATCTTTTTCCAAGAAGCACGCAGGCGTTTTTCCATGGCTCACAATTCATCCTGGCCATCCTCCATTGATGTGACGCAGCGGGGGGCAGCGTCACATTCTTGGGCGGCCGTCTAAGTCACGCCAAGTGTGCCGGCAGTCATACCATCAGCCCCCTCGGTGGTAGCAGCCAGCACTGTTCCGCCACCGAACAAGATGAGCCAGCAGTCCTCTGTGCCTGCGGGCTCTACGACATCTAGGGCCTCTGCTCAGGCAGAGAAGCCTGAAACACCCGAGAGGGTATGCCATGAGCGGATGTCCAGCGCTTCAATGAAAGTGATGGATGCATCGTCAAGTCCACCATCAAGTCCAATGCACCAAAAAATACAAACTCCGCATTACGGGGCTTGGAAAGGCCCTGGTGGGCTAACATGGTTTTTCTCCTAGACACACAACACAAAGCAGTTTCACTATGGATACAAAAATATTGGAATGTCAGGGGACTTCTCCACAATCTCGATGATATTAAAGAACTCCTACATAAACATAGTCCAAAGTTGCTGTGTGTTCAAGAGACACATCTGAAACATACAAACAAACTTTCTTCTTGAGTACACCATCTTCTGAAAAGACAGTGACGAGGCTAATGCCTCATGCAACAGTGTAGCAATCCTTGTGGACAAGTCTCTAGCTTGTCATCATGTAGCCTTACAGACACTCCTTGAGGCAATGTCAGTTAGGGGAGTTCTTTTCAATAATTTGGTAACTGTTTGTTCCATATATATATATATATATATATATATACCCTCAAACTATCATCTTCAAAACGGAGTACTATAACCCATAGATCAATTTTTGGAACCACACATACTCGTAGGGTTATCGCTTGCAAGACTTTGTGGGGAGACTCGCGATGCGACGCGAGAGGCCGACTCATTGAAAATCTCGTTCCGACCTCTGGTGCCTACCTGTTTCGTAAGAAGGAGCCTACCTATTACAGCATCCAACGCAACTCGTATTCATCGATAGATCTAGCAATTGGCTCTGCTTCTCTTCTGCCTCATCTGGAATGGAATGTCATCGGTAATCTTTTTGGAAGTGACCACTTCCCTGTAAATTTAAACTTAATAATGCAGCATGACAACCCTCCCCATGTTCCTCAATGGAAATTAGCATCGGCTGACTGGGAGCATTTTAAAGAATCAACTTGTTTACCATGATATTTTTATACATGATTTTGGTTTAGATGATGCCTCTGTCTCTAGTTCTCCGAAAGGATCGGAAATTGTCACTTGTGCTGTTGGCAGACACACGCTGTGTTCCTCTAGCGCTGACTTGATCCAAGTTACCTTCCCTGTATAGCCCTCGGCATTTACAAAAGAAGGGTGAACTAGGTCCACGGTTGCTCCACTGTCCCTTAATACCTGACAGGTTTTTCCACTAATCCATAGCTCCTGGAGGTATGGTCGGAGAAGCTCCGAGCTTCCATCGCTTTTGCCCACGTAGGAAAGCACTACCGGCTTTTTTTTGCAATCCGAGGCATAGTGACCTAGGCCTTGGCACTGATAACATCGGACCGGTCGTCTCTTCTCAAACTCTTGTGTATCAATCTTCTTTGTCCCCTCCTCCGGAGGTCTGCTAGCTCCGTCGTTGTTCCCTTCCCGAGTTTTTTTTCATCGACTCGGCTCTCTCAGTAGCTTTTACCTGTGTCTGTTTTTTGTGGTGGATACACCTTCTCGGATTAACCCTTCCATTTGAACGCTCGTCGTCGGTAGTGAGTTTTCATCGCATCACGTACTTATCAGCTAGCTGAGCCGCCTTATCTACCGTGTCTATGGCCTCTCTATCTTGCAGCCAAAACCTCACTGACTGTGGAATGTTGCGGTAGAATTGTTCGAGACAAATGCACTCTATAATTTTGTCTCTACTTTCGTAGACTTTGGCACCTTTAAGCCACTCAACAAGGTTTGTTTTTAAACTGTACGCAAACTCTGAGTAGCCCTCGTCGCTCTTTTTGCTCTCTTCTCTAAATCGCTGCCTAAATGCTTACCTCATCAACAGGTACCTCCTCAATAGCGCTGCCTTTACTTTCGCGTAGTCTTTCGCGTCTTTCGCCGTTAATCTTGCGGCTACGTTCGCTTCCTCACAAGGCAACAAAGTCATCAACTGGTGTGACCAGATTCCCTCAGCGAAATTACACCTTTCACAAGTTCTCTCGAAATTAACCAAGAATAAGGCAGTGTCCTCTCCAATCTTGTACGATTTCATCCACTGGTCCATCCGACATGGTTCGACCTCGCTTGATCTGCTACGGTTGTCCGCTTCACTGCCCGCTGCTGGACGCGAGTTCTGAAGTTCAACTTGTAGCTCTGCCATCTCTTTCTCGTGCTTTTCCCGTTCTCACTTACGCTCATGCTCACTCTCATGTTTGTGACGCTCACACTCCCATGTTTATTGTATCACCTCCCAAGCAATCTTAATTCTTTCATTATCATTGCCACTATCTTGAATTGCCTTTTCGATAGCTGGCTTTTTTGTCTTTTCGTCCGCCTCAACTACCAACTCGTCGCACAGCAACAAGTCTGACTTTGTCAACCTTCTAAGATCCATGGCAGCTGCCCTGACTGGTGGTTAGAACTGTTTTCCCTAAATAATTTATGCAAACACAAAATATGCAACAAATTCCCGATTCCTAGAACCATCAAAATAAACACGCAAAATTTGAAGTCTGGCGAATCGAAAGGAAAAGACCAGGCGCTCACTCACGGATGCAGCACCCTGGCATCCGGTTCATCAGTCCGCTGTTCCTGGTTCCTCTGGACTCCCTGGGTCGAAGGCGTTTTCTTCTCTGTTCCCAGTTCCTCAGGACTTGTTTGGACGAAGGTTCATCCTTGCCGCTGCCAGCAGTTATTAGATCTTGCCATTGAGTGCGGGAGTTGGCCAATGTCAGGAGGATTTTGAGAACTGAAGGTTTATTTACATTACTTACAGTAATAACACAAAGTAATGAACAGTCATAAAATCATCGACGGCCGGCAGCAAATCAGACGCTGTGGCCCGTGGCAGGAAGAGCGAAAAAAACTCTTCTCCCTGTCTGTCGCTTTTAGCCCCTTCGGTCTCTTATGGTCACATCATTTTAGGCCAATCGTCGAGCCAGCTCAGGTGTCATCATTTTCTTCCAATGGTAGGTGCCCGTGGAAGTGCCATCACATTCAGCCAATGGGAACGCTCCAAGGGCTCCATTGTCCGAGGGTTGACTTGCCTCCGGCGTCGCCTTCTTGCCTGGAGGGGCTCAGCTGGAGGAGACGGGTTGTTCTCAAACGACCTTCCAGAGCCGCAAAACAGCTTTGCTCGGGATCAAGTTCAACTACCTGGAACTGTGCCAGCCTCCCGTTGCATTTTCTGGAAGAGTCAAGCATGGGGGGGAGACAATAGTTCGACGTGCTGCGCACGAGGTGGGGGTTGCCAACTTGTTTGACGGGTCCGGTAACATGGTAGACGCACCCCGGTGCGCCATAATTGGAATGCAATAGCGATTGGATGTGGTTGGGGAATTTGAGTGATGCCAGGAAAAGGGTCCGTATCCAACAGAACGTACACACTGATACGCATCTGACACTACTCGCACTTTTCAACACTATTTCGGCTGCCGGATGCTTTCCCTGCATGGAAAGAAGCGATTGTGATCCCTGTATGGAGTATGGAAGCACGGTAAGGACCCTTCCTCTGTGGCAAGTTACTGCCCCACAGCTCTAAAAAGTTGCCTTTGTAAAATGTTTCAAAAAAAAAAAAAGATCAGTCGTTGTGTTCAGTATTTCCTTGAATGCAACAAAATGCTTGATCATTATCAATGTGGTTTCGGAGAAGGCCGGTCTACAACCAACCATCTCATGTGCATCGAAGCTAACATTTGAGACGCATTCGTACATAAACAATTCTTTTTATCTGTATTTCTCTATATAGATAAGGCGTATGTCACAATGTGGTGTTATGAAATCCAGCGAAACCTATTGGAAATGGGCACCAGCGGGAACATGCTGAACGTAAAGAAAGCTATTTGGTAGATCATACTTTTAGCTTCAAAATCGGCAATGTGTTGCCCCCTCCCTTCATGCAAAAAACTGATGTACCTCAGAGAGGTATGCCGAGCTGCACACTTTTCATTGTGAAGATGAACACGCTCCCAGCTCCACTACCACCAGCCATTTTTTATTCTAGCGATGTACTAATAGGATTCAAATCCTGGAACCTTACAGTGTGCTAGAGGCTGGTACAATATGGCTAGAACAAGTTGTCTAAGTGGGCAGACGAAAATGGGTTTAAAGTTAACACCCAGAAAAGTTCTTGTATTCTTTTTACGAGCAAGAGGGTCTACTCCCAGAACCCAGTCTTGAAATGTATGGAAAGCATATACCTGTAATTACTGAGCATAAGTTCTGAGGCATCATACTTGATTCCAAACGAACCTTTGTTCCCCACATAAAGCACCTGAAGGTCAAATGCTTAAAGACAATGAAGCTGCTGAAACTTCCAGCACACACAACACGGGGCAGTGGCAGAAACTGCTTTAATGTATACAAAAGCCTTGTATGTTAGCGTTTGGACTATGGTGCCCTAGTTTACCAGTCCACTACGCCGTGTGCCCTAAATATGCTCCATCCTGTGCACCATCTAGGCATCCGACTTGCTACAGGAACTCAGAACAAGCCCTGTGCAAGTCTCTATGTGGAATCAAATGAGTGGTAACTCCAACTGCAAAGGTTGTACACTAGTTTCACATACTTTTTGAAAGTACACTCAAACGCTGATCATCCATCTCACTTGCGTATAAACAATGTGACATGTGCCACATTTTTTCGTAATCGACCTGCAGCGAGAGAGCCTTTCTCGTTGCGTGTGCAGAGTCTCAGCGATGAAGTGTGGGTACAACTCTTTGAACATCATCTGATGCCTCCAGCAAAGCTGTTACCACTGTGGCAGTGGCAGCTCGTAGAATGTGACACATAATTTATTGAGATCACTAAGCGTGCCCCAGATGAACATATTAAGATGCACTTTCTTGAACTTCAGGCAAAATACTCGTGCCCTGAGTATTACACTGACACATCAAGATCACATGCCGGCATGTCTTATGCAGCAGTAGGGCCATCCTTCTCAGAGTGTGAGATTCTGAATCTGGAAACAAGCATCTTTACGGCTGAGGCCTATGCACTATTGTCGGCTGTAAAGCAGATCGAGCAAATAAAAATACAAAAGGCAATTATACGTACTGATTCCCTAAGCGTTGTCAAAGCTTTAATGTCTGCAAAGACATAAATGTATACAGACTCCCTAAGTGTTGTCAAAGCTTTAATGTCTCTGCGAAGACTTAACAATCCTGTAGTAAATGATCTATTCTCGTTTCTGTATACTATGTATGCATCTAACCAGCATGTCGTCTTATGCTGGGTGCCCGGCCATAGAGGCACTGCGGGTAATATGGTTGCAGACAAACTTACTATGTTCACAACAACGAAAGCCTGTGAATCTTCTGTAGCTATCCCTGTGACAGACGTGAAGCCATTTTTATAGAAAAAGCTCAGACATTTTTGGCAATCCATCTGGGACAATGAAACCTTGAATAAACTCCATTTAATCAAGCCACATTTAGGTAATTGGCCGTCGATAACAAAAACGTGATGAATTGATGTCCTGTTCTGCCGAGTGAGAATAGGGCACACATATGGGACCCATTCTTACCTATTGACTGGTGGTGAACCTCCCATTTGTGGTAGAGGTAGCGAGCAGCTGACCGTTCTCTATGTTTTGCTGGAGTGCTGGGAGGCAGAAGTTGAGCCAAGAAAGCACTTTCCTGCAGCTTACCAAAAGCATACTCTTCTCCATCCAGCAATGTTTCTTGGTGTGGAACCGCTTTTCAGTGCCAAAGCTGTCTTAAATTTTCTAAATGAAGTGGTGTTGCATGTAATTAGCCCACAAGATTCGGAGCACATCCTTCCACAAGAGGCTTCTGCTGCGATAGCAGAGTTTTGTAGAGCACGCGTCTCCAGGCTCTTGTGTCTAAGGGCCTCTATGAGGCAGTAGTGCTACTGACATTTATACATTTCGGTATATTAATCAATTGAAACCATATATCTGATGTAAATAGCACACCTTGCCAGGCATTATCATTATTTTAACACATATATACTTAACCCACTTTACAACAATAGTTTTTAGGCCTCCATACAGCTACACTACATCTGTACATTTACCATTTGTCAGTGACCAAATCATCGACTACATTAGAGCATTGATTGGCGCTCTTTGGCCATTATTGGCCCTTGTGCCATAAAACCCCACGTCATCATCAAGTGAAGTATAATGAATAAACGTGGTCGGCATAGTGCTTACTGGTTCGGGAGACAGAACAAGGGGGATATTCAGACGTGCTAGCCTTGTATCAAAACAGGCAAAACCAAATGAGTATATTATGTAATAAATTGTGTCTTGTTATGCTTCTTTTTTTTATTTTTACACTGTGACACAGCACAAATGTCATGAACTTCTTTGGTGAAGGCATTGTCTCTTGGCCACAGTGGTGCCTAAGCAGTGGATTTGTAACTGAAGATAATAAAACTAGTCTGGTTTACTCAAGTGTATGTAGAAGTTAAGCTCCTGTAGCATTGCAAGAATATCCACAAAAAGTTGGCTGCTACCCGCTGTAGTTGTTCAGTGGCTATGATGTTAGGCTGCTGAGCACGAGATCGCGGGATCGAATCCCGGCCACGGCGGCCGCATTTCGATGGGGGCGAAATGCGAAAACACCCATGTACTTAGATTTAGGTGCACGTTAAAGAGCCCCAGGTGGTAAAAATTTCCGGAGTCCTCCACTACGGCATGCCTCATAATCAGAAAGTCATTTTGGCACGTAAAACCCCATAATTTAAAAAAATGTTGGCTGCAAGTATAGTACTAAGGGTAAGCACCAATAACTGTCTTGTGAGCTAGGGTCCTTGTTCACAGTTTTGCCACTTGCATAATTTTTGGGCTTGTATGTTCACCTGTCATTCCTCATCATGTCAAGATGTCCAGCAAGAATTTTTGTTTGTCTGTTCCTTCTTTCACTGCATGCTCGTGTAGCAATGCACTCTCCAATTACTTTTCATTAATTTTAGTGGTAATCTTATGAATGACCATATTAAGATGCCAACAAACGTATCTTTTATGTGCCTTCCACAAAACCACAGCCGTATTGTGAGGGACATGATCATGTGACTCAGTCGCAAAACATGCCAAGTAAACTAGGGTCTATGCAGCTTTGAAATCTAAGCACAATTTTTCAGATCTAACACAAAATGGCGTGTCGACTAAGCTGCACTGTAGTTGCACCAAAATTTTACATTTTGTTGTTAATTCCACTCATTTGGTGCTTAATAATTAACAGTATTAGCGATGAGAAGGATTCATAATTTCACCGACAAGTGGTTACTCGCGAACAGCAGTAACAGCAGTTGCATTACACTTTATCATGTTTTGCATCTGTGACGCATGCTTTACACTGTCTTCCTGCAAAAGAACCTCATGATCGCTTTTCAGAGGGAAGATTTAATCTTTAATTTGGCTTGGAAAGATGTAACTATTCCTATTCAGTGCATTTGTAGAAAACGTGAAACCAGTCACAAAACATCACTTTGTCAGTGTAAGGATAAAATATTCTGTTGACTGAAAAAGAAAGGGGGCAGATAAACATTTTTTTTCGTTTTTTTTAATTGCCCCTCAAAGATATGAGAAAATACAAACACTTCTTAGACCAATAGCCAGAATCCGGTTGCGGGTCCAGTGGGTAATTATTACTCATAAGTAAGGCAACTCATTAGGGATTCAATGGCTGCAAGAAGAATAGGCAGGATGCATACTTTTTATTGCGTTTGTCTGCATCTCCTTTGTTTCCGTCTAACACTTTCGTTACTTATTTTGTCAAGCAGCAAGAAGCCTATATGTCTGAATTTTAATATATTGATTTTATTTTTCTGTTTTTCTGTTCACTATTTTCTTGCTTTCTAGTAACTTTTGACTTGCATTATGCCTAACCATTTAACACTGATCTGTCACTTACTTCCTGGTGCTGCAATTTGCCTCTAGTGCCGCATTGGAGCAAAATGCAAAATTTTTCTGCAATGTCGTTAGAGTGCAGAAGAGTATGCATTTGGGATGGTTGGTTCATGATTATGAGCAATAAAAAGCAGCGCTAAACAACAGGATGAGTGAAGGGACACAGACTATAGTGCTGACTAACAACCAAAGTGTCTTTATTCTTTTAGTCAGCATATATATACTCCGCCTCTATCTCAAACCACAGAATCAACAGAATTGGGCATGCGCAGGGGGGAGATTGCAATTAATGCAATAGGAAGGCAATTTCCTTTGGAAGGAGAGGAATAGAGGGAAGGCTTACACATGCTTCGCCGCTAACATGAATGTGGAAAGCTTCGGAAATAAGGCATGTGCGGTCGTCGCAGTAGTTAGGAAAGTTAAAAAAATGCTTTATACTGATTCCGGCATTTAAAGAATAAACCAAAAGCTTTATTGCACAGAATGGGCCTTTGTGAACATGTTCATGTGAAAATCTTGGTGGACTTATGTGTAATTAATTAATTAATTTGGGAATGACCATTAGAGGCTGCCAAGTGTTGTAACTCGAAAACAATAATAGAAGAAAAGTGATTTCCGTTATGATATCAGCAAAACAGTTCACACATGCATGCCTAATTTCATCAGTTTATTCCAATAAATAATAATAAAAAGTTTTCATTGCCATGTCCCCCTTAAATTTTTTGAAAATGAGTTTTTTTTTTAAAGAACTTGTTTAACTTTTTTTTTCTTCTGTTGTGTTTCATGTAGGAAGATAATGTTTTGCATAAGTGTTGCAAAGAGATTGTTCTATGTTTGACACTTTTTTCAAATTTCTGTGTGAAATAGAAAACGTGCCAAGACGCATCAAAGTTACAAAATTTTTCTGATTTGGGCCATGTTTGTAAATTTGTTTACATTTTTTCATTTGTGGATAGCATAAGAAAACACAGGGAACTAATTTACTGTGACGTGTATTAAAATGAGCAGAAAAGGTTTTCGACACAGCATTTTTAGTGTGCATTTAATTGGACTGTGAAATCGGAAAATATTGTGGTAAGCAACAGGAGGACACTTGCTCTGCCGCCTTTAAATATTTTTTTGGCTTGCTGGGAACAGCTCTTTTTGGGATTAAAATTTTTGGTTCAGTGCATTTTGAATATTCCTACATGACATATAAAAAAACAAAACAAAACAAAAATATCAAGTGGACATGCATGTTTGATGTCTCGTGGAATCACCCTAGAAATAATCAATTTACCTATTTATTAGTATTTAGATTGCTCACATGTGCACACTTTTTATTAGTGCTTGCTCTCTTTCTTTAAGTTGCCCTATTTATGTAATAATAGGAGGTCCTGTCAGCTTTTTCTGAACTCCGGGACCTCCTGCTGTAATACTTATTTAACATGTAACTCCAACATTACTTGTGAAATAAAATACTACTACTACTACTAAACTTTTGGCAAATCCATTATATTGGACTTTTGTTTATTTGGACTTGTAGACGATCCCTGCTGAATCCAAATTATTAGTTGGCAACAACTGTACTGGTTTGAGATTAAGTGCTAAGCACCTTGTTTTTTTTCAGTATTCTTTAACTAACTGCTTCATCCACTTCTTAATACTCGGCATTTCTAACAGTTAAGAGGGTGTATAACATATAGTGCTGCACCCCTGCACATCTTTCTCGATAAACGGAATTCCTGTTTATCGGAAGATTACTATGCTGTTCCTTGAGGTTCTGTTTAACTAGATTCTACTGTATATTTAGATCCACATAATTGTGTTTGGGTTGCCGCTATCAGTGTGTAAAATTTTGATCGTTGTAAGATATTTATCGGCATGCATTGGGTGCTTTTGTTGGATGATTTATTTTTCTTACGAGTTATTTCACAACCATATTCTTTTCTCAGATCATTGCTTGCTTGTTTGTAATCATTATTTATTTTCTGTTCGGCAAAACAAATCGATAGAGCTAACTTTTAGCATTCGAATGTTTGCTAGAAGAAGAATATGCAAAACTAAGTTGCTGTGTGTCAGTGCTGTGCCCTACAAACCATGTGGAATAACTTTCAGGTCAGAATTGATCAAGAATGGCTTCATTGGCAAAGCTCCAAAAATTACTTTTGTGAGAGATGTTACTCATGGAAGAGCTGCTGAAGTGGAGCGACTTATTGACAAAGTTTGTGCTGACTTGCCACCTGATTTGGACCATTCAGCTAGCAGAGACCTGCAAGCTTCCGGAAGTGTGAGTAAACATAAAAAACGCAACCACCTGTTAATGCTACTTTGTGACTATTTGGTAGGCCTTATTTTGACTGCTCTGACCTTAAGTTTCCAAAGTTTTGCAATGTGTGTAGTCATAGGCAAATGAAATGTGAAAAAGAAATTACACAGTAGAACACCTTTCCCAGGTGATAACTTGAAAGCATGATCTTGTACCCCTACTTATCTAGCTACGAAAGTTGGTGTAGGCCTGACTGAGTGTGCTAGCGGAAATCATGCTGATAATGCACATATTGGCAAAAGCAGGAATGAAAGAATGTGTTCTAGTTAGCCTTAATTTGTTCGTATTTCAATTGTCCACGAATAGTACAGACCTTGTCATTGTAAACACAAGACATCTAAATTTGTCTGGCCTGTGAAGCTTGAATATTGAGCTGGAGATACTGCTTGTACTCAGTCTAGGTTCCTGCTTACAACAAGAAAGGCTTGCTCCCTACAATGAATATTTGTTATGGCATTCATAAGGAGCTAAGACATTTTGCCAAGTTTCAGTTTAACTTTTCAATAAGTGTTGGCTTTACCTTCAAAAACATGAAGACAGCAATCATGTTTGTTACAGTAGCACCTCGTTCATACGTCTTGAAAAAAAAAAAAAAATGCGAGAAAAACGTGCGATCTGAAGTAACTGAAAAAATTTGGCAGACCCAATTATTGTTGACATCTATGTAATGCGAAGTGTCGCATGAATCTTTGCTGCACGAGATGCCGATGCACTGTTGAGCTGGTGGTGCGCCAGCGGCCGGAGACGCGTTTTGTTGTTTTCCTATTGTGTGGTGTTTTAAGAGGGCAACGGGAAACCAAAACGAAATCGAGCTGGTGGGCAACGCCGGATGCCCCGAAGCGAAATGTGATGCCCCCATCGCACCGCTTACAGCAGGGAATGGCGGCCCGTTTTGATTATCGCCTACTAAAAGCACACAGTACACTACCAACGGAACTACGCTTCACGTGCTGTAAAACCGATAAGTGAAAATGCTTATCGCAATAGGTTTGGCGGCAATAGCTGTGAATGCGGGGCGCGTGCGATGACTCGGGCGGAGATTTGCTGGTACCGGAATAAGAAACTGTGCGCGCCATCATTTTCACATGAGACGGGCGGCTATAAACTGTTTTCGATCACGTGTGCCTCGCCCCTTTTCTTGTTCACCTGGGATCTAGGGGCCGGAAAACGTATACAATCGCAGTCTGCTGTAGGTAACGGTGGTGCGTCTTGGTTATCGCCTATTAAAAGTGTGCACTACGCTTTTGAAGGCACGAAACGCCGTGAAACAGGCGAAGATGCTTATCGCAATAGGATTGTTGGTGATAGCTGTGAATGCCACGTGCGAAGACCCTGGAGAGTATTGCGGTGAAGTTACCGTGGCGGATAGCCATATACTGTTCGCGATCGTGCGCGCTTTGCGTTTTTTCTTGTTTACATGGGATTTAGTGGCCGGAAAATGTATCATATGATTGCAGTTTGGCGACGTACTGAACATTGATGCCGAAAAACTGTTTTCCAGGAACGTATGAACCGGTAAAAAATGAGCATAACTCTATTGGGTGATTTTTTGTGTTCACGATTGTGAACGTTGGGCGCCGGGAAAATGTACGTAACAGGAACATATCAACGAGGTTATATTGTATGTGCTTTAAACTAGTGCTAACTGTAGCTACTAAGTACAGTGGCTGTGAGGAAAAATATAGAGGGAGGAACTAGTACGTGAGGTAAGGTAGAGAGGTTGACCGCAGGTGAAACTTCTTTAGCCTACTACTCTGCATGGAGGGGAGGGAAAGACGAAAAAAAGTGTTATGAGGTATTGTAGTGAGGCAGTAGGATGTGAAGATGAACAAATTCATGTATGGAGTGTGTGTTGACAGCCTCAAAGATAAACCTGTGTTGAAAAATTTAATGAGGCAATGAAATATTTTTCTGTGAAAATGTGGAACATAATCTAGAATTTGTGACTATATTTAGTGTTGTATATACAAGTGGCTGCTGCTGTTTGTGACCCCCCAAAAATTATGGGGTTTTACATGCTAAAACCACTTTCTGGTTATGAGGCACACTGTAGTGGAGGACTCCGGAAATTTTGACCACCTGGGGTTCTTTAACGTGCACCTGAATCTAAGTACACTGGTGTTTTCGCATTTCGCCCCCATCGAAATGCGGCCGCTGTGGCCAGAATTCGATCCCGCGACCTCGTGCTTAGCAGCCCAACACCATAGCCACTGAGCAATGATGGCAGGTAGACTTTCGAAGAGTGAAATGCTTAGACTTCATATACTTTGTATACACTCTGTTGCACACCTCATTGCTTCCGTCGATGAAAACACTCTTCAAGAACAGCAGACGCTCCAGAGGTATCAAGTATGACGCCATTTTGAAAAGGCCCCAAGATGACAATTTTGTTTGCTTCTGTGATTGGCTGGAGGAGTAACACAACCCCGCGCAGTCCGTGTGTCTTGGTTGCGAACTGCTGTTTTTTTTAAAGTTGTATGCTACTACAGAAATCGTAATTTTATACTTTCGCTTGTTTACTTGTTCTTGGCAGTGTTCTTCCTGTGCTTCTTTCCCACGTGAGTCCATTTGATGTGGTTCCTCGTTTGCCAAGTAAAGGAGAGGTGTATCTCACAGGCGTACCTATGAGATTCACCTTATTTCATTTTTTTTACAGGTTTACACGTCTTTATGGCAAATGGCGGTCGGTATTCATATTTGTACTAGTAAAGGTACCCCCCCCCTTCATTTGCATTGAAAAGTTACCTTGGGTGCCCCCCGTGTAGCAAGAAAGAAGCTTCTGGGAGAGGTCGACCCGACGACTTGGTGACCAAAGGAGCACCCAAGCACCTGGGGCGAACTTAATATCGCGGTGGCACTGGTCGTAACGCTCTTTTTGTATATGCTGCGAGGCTAATATATGAGATCGGGCGACTTGATGCGCCATGTGAGCACGATCAATGACTTCACAAGCGTACTCAGTTCCAACACATGGCACAGAAGGGAGGATAGTATCAAACGGCAATGTGGTGTCACGACCATACAAAATATATAAGGGTGAATATCTTGCGGTGTCATCTTGGGAAGAGTTATACGCTAATGTCATGTAGGCCAGCATGGCATCCCAGTTGCGGTGATTTGCTGGAGACGTACATCAACAGCACCTCTGTGAGTGTTCGGTTGAGACATTCTGTAAGACCATTCGTTTGTGGGTGGTAGGTGGTGGACAGCTTGTGCTCAGTGGCACAAGAGCGGAGGAGGTCGTTGACAACTCCAGACAAGAATGAGCGGTCGCGGTCTGTAAGTAACTGTCGAGGTGCACCGTGGTGGAGAATGACATTGTGGAGGACAAAATCGACAATGCCCTTGTTATTGCGTAGCGTGTCGCATAATCAGTAGCGATGGTGATCCATTTAGTTCGTCTAGTCATCGTCGGATAAGGGCCAAGCAGGTCAAAGCTTACGCGAAAGAAAGGTTCAGAAAAAACTTCAATTGGATGGAGTTGTCCAACAGGTGGCAGGGGAAGTTCCTTCCGGCGCTGACACAATTCGCAAGTAGCAACATAACGACGCACAGAACGGTAGAGACCCAGCCAGAAGAACCGGCGTCATATGCGGTTGTATGTATGTAAAACTTCAAGGTGTCCCGCCGTCGGTGCATCGTGAAGTTGTTCGAGAGTGATGGATCGCAGATGACGAGGAAAGACAAGAAGCAACTCAGGGTTGATATTGCAGCGGTAGAAGATGCCGTTGTGCAGCACGAACATGCGACGCGTGCTGTCGGTGGTGCCAGATTGCACTCCACTGATGATGGACTAAACTAAAGATTCGTTCGTTGTTGTTCAGCATGCATGTTGGTCATGTCAATAAAAGCCATCACGCAGGTCACCAGATCATGTGCAGCAGGATCAGGAGGACCCACGGAGTGATGAGAGAGGCAGTCAGCGTCCTTGTGGAGGTGTCCAGACTTGTAATTGACAATAAATGAAAATTCCTGGAGCTGCAAAGCCCAGCGACCAAGCCGTCCTGTCCGGTCCTGGAGGGAAGACAGCCAGCAGAGTGCATGGTGGTCTGTATTCGAAAACTGTAACTGTAACCAACCGAAAACGTGCGTCCATACAAATATGGCCGGAACTTGACAACAGCCCAAACTAAAGCCAAGCACTCGCGCTCTGTGATGAAGTAATTTCTCTCGGCAGGTGACAGCAGGTGGCTGGTGTAAGCTATCATGCACTCGGTACCATTCTGTTGTTGGGCGAGAACAGCACCAATGCCATGGCCACTTGCGTCAGTGTGGACTTCGGTCGGTGCAGGTGGATCAAAGTGGGCAAGTATGGGAGGGGTGGTCAGAAACCCGATGACAGCAGCGAATGCGTGAGCCTGCTCCTTGCCCCATGAGAATGGTGTGTTCTTCTTTAGATGATCTGTCAAAGGCCGAGCAATGTCGGCGAAGTTTTTGACGAAATGGCGAAAGTACAAACACAGGCTGACGAAGCAAGTGCACGTCTGAAGCAGAATGTGACACAGGGAAACTGCAAATGGCGCGAACTTTTTCCGCATCTGGTTGCACACTGGATGCATCAACGAGGTGCCCCAACACGGTAATCTGATGGCGCCCGAATTGACACTTCGTGGAGTTCACTTGGAGGCTGCTTTTCGGAAGACCGCAAGAATAGTAGCGAGTTGGGTAAGGTGGCTGGTGAACGTGGGAGAAAAAGCAATAACGTCATCAAGGTAACGAAGACAGGTGGTCTATTTGTAGCCTCGCAGAAGACAATCCATCATACATTCAAATGTCGCAGGAGCATTTTATAGGCCAAAGGGCGTGACTTTGAACTGATATAAACCATCTGGCGTGATGAAGGCAGTCTTCTCGTGGTCCATTTCATCAACTGAAATCTGTCAGTAGCCAGATCGAAGATCAATGGACGAGAAGTATTCAGCTCCGTGCAAGCATTCCAAGGCACCATCGATGCGTGATAGCGGGTAGACGTCTTTTCGCGTGATCTTGTTTAAGTGGCGATAATCGACGCAACAATGCCAGCTACCACCTTCTTTTTTCACAAGGATGACAGGCGAAGCCGAAGGGCTGGCTGATGGTTCGATGACCCCTTTGCGGAGCATTTTGTCCACTTCTGATTGGATGACTCGACGTTCAGCATGCGATACCCGATAGGAACGCCGACGAATAAGATTCCTGTTTCCAGTGTTTATACGGTGGTGAACAACAGATGCTTGACCTAAAGGCCTTTCGCCGAAATTAAAGATGTCACTGTACAATTCAAGCAGGTGACGTATGTCCGTGGCGTATGCAGAGGTGAGGTCAGGTGCAATCATTTCCACGAAGTCATCCGTAAAGGTACCAGAGCTGTGAGCTGCAATTGGCGCTAATAAACCACTCTCTGCATTCAGACTGTCAATGTCAAATTCGGAACTACTAAAAACGCTGGCCAAGAACATGCCAGCCGGAATCACTTGAGGGCACAGGCTGAAATTTAGAAGCGGTAGAACAATGCCATTATAAGTAAGTGGTAAGTGAATACATCTACTTAGGACAGGTAGTGACTGCGGATCTGGATCGTGAGACTTAAATAATCAGAAGAATAAAAATGGTCTGGGGTCCATTTGGCAGGCATTCTCAGATCATGAACAGCAGGTTGCCATTATCCCCCAAGAGAAAAGTGTATAACAGCTGTGTCTTACCAGTACTCACATACAGGGCAGAAACCTGGAGGCTTACGAAAAGGATTCTACTTAAATCGAGGACGACGCAACGAGCTATGGAAAGAAGAATGATAGGTGTAACGTTAAGGGATAAGAAAAGAGCAGACTAGGTGAGGGGACAAACACGAGTTATTGACAACTTAGTTGAAATCAAGAAAAAGAAATGAGCATGGGCAGGACATGTAATGAGGAGGGAAGATAACTGATGGTCATTAAGGGTTACGGACTGGATTCCAAGGGAAGGGAAGCATAGCAAGGGGCGGCAGAAAGTTAGATGGGCGGATGAGATTAAGACGTTTGCAGGGACAACATGGCCACAATTAGTACATGATCGGGGTAGTTGGAGAAGTATGAGAGAGGCCTTTGCCCTGCAGTGGGCGTAACCAGGCTGATGATGATGATGATGATCAGTATCTCTCGTCATCCCCCCGTAGGACACTCACGGTCCCACAATTTTTATAGCAATGCCTTCCGCTCGATTCTCTGTCACTGTTCTCCACTGTTCACGGCCGGCTGATCCCGTTGGTAACTGGTACGGAGCGTCGCTTCCACGCGAAAAGCACGAAAGGGGATATGTGTTGTCGAGTGAAGCTGCTCTGCTTAACATGTTTGCGTAGCAGAGCCACTCGACGCCCCATGAACCTTTGCAATTCAATTTGTCACCAAGTATGCCTATTTTCATACTTTTTGGAGCTTGCATCGGATATTACGATTTTTGGATATGTTTTATTTACAAGTTTCCGTGAAGATTGTATCAATGAGATTTCACTGTACCTTAAAAGATGTTTAAAGCAACGCAAACTGTGCAGTGTGTTGAAACGAATTAATAGTTTGTTGCTTGATTGCTGGTTTCAGATCATAATATGCTGTGCTAATTATGACAAGTAACATACTTCTCATTCCTTGTCTAGGAAGGTGCAAACACTGCAGAAGAGAGCTTGCAAACTGGACCCTATGTTCCTCCTGAAATGAAGATGGACATTTATGGATTGGACCGTGCAGCCCTCATAAGGCAGGTTCTGCTCAAGACCAAAGGGCAGAGTAGGATTCCTTTAGAAGAACTGGCCCCCCTTAAGCCTGGTAGTCACAACTCTGAGGAAGCACAAGCCAGAATCTTAAGCCTTGCAGAATATGTGCGACAGAGGAAGCGGAAGAGTAATTTGCAGGTTAAGGCTGAACGAGAGGCACAGAGGAACTTGCAAAGTGTACAACTGAGCCCAAGCAATGAGCTACTGTCATCTAGCACACCAGACTCAAGAGTGGACTCTGAAGACATATATGATGAAGATGACTTCTGTAATGTATCATTTTTAAAAGAGGATTAAGATTTTTTTTTTAAATGCCTTTTTTTTCCCTTCTTTATATGACCACACACTGCCCATATGCAATTCAGATTTTTCAAATAACGAAACTTTCTACTCAAAATGAACTGTTTGATTTACTGAATAGATCTAGAATATTCTATTAATATTACTTAATATATATGGGCTGCATGACTTCCACTATCTGGCAACATTTCTAATCGTCCACAGTCAGCATTGAGCAGAAAAGAAAAAATGAACAGATAAGCATGTAAAACAGCAGAAGAATAAATGGAATGGTCATATTATAAAGTATGCAGGCATAGGATAGTTAGCAGTTGGTAATCTTGGAGAGAGGTCTTTGTGTTGCAGAGGACTAAAGAGGCCCTGTAACACGTTCTATAAAAGCTGTGGAACATGCCTCGCGTTAAGGGCATCTCCTTATAGATCTTTTCCTCCAAAATGGTTTTGAGTGTGTCTTGTATGGAGAGAGTTATTGACAATCATGTGCTGCTGCTGTTGCCACGCCTAGTGGCCTTTCCATTTTGATCATTCTAAATGTAATCAAGGCTGTGTCGAGGCACTAAGTAATGACAAACAACGAAATGTGGTCAATGGCCATCCTGCTTAAAAGTGTGTTTTTTAAAAAGATGCGTGCAAAATGGTGGGAATTTTAGGAAGTTAGAAAAAACAGGCTATCTTTTGAAAGAAACTCTAGCCTACTTGCTCCAGCCTCCCCAAGGCTGCTTCCACAACCTACAGCCACTTCTACCTTGGTCAACTGTGGCCTTCACTCTTCGTCATCATCTTTAGCAATTGGAGACAGCGTCCGCTTGTTGCACCACTAAAAGTGTTTAATCTTGCTTGACAAAGGCAAGTGAAATGCATTCTTGCACCCTTTGTCTTTCTAACACAATGAATGCAGTACCAAGGGTTTACGTTCTATTTTCACCAATACAGTAGGTTGGAAAACCAGTAGCCAAGTTTCTGGGTCGCCTCCCCATCTGCTGCCAAGTGCTAACCTTCTGGCTACTGCCTTGGAAAGGCATGTCCATGTGCAACTTTGGCAAGCGAATTCCAGAGCAAAGCGGGCTGATACTGGAGGCAGAATATGTTGTATGTGCCCAAAGCAGCAGAAGTCTCGGAATCACCAACATAGAGATATTAAAGAAACAAGACTTAAACAATATGTTATGTCGCTACATTGATTGAGTGCTAATCACATTACCGTCAACAGTCATCATAAGATGGGTCCCGCCGTAATTTTTATTGATGCGAAAACATCAAGTGGTCCATTGAGTGAATAAGCCGGCGGTGCCTATAGCAGCGAAACTTCCCATTGGCTGTGACACTACATCATATCACAAGCCAGCAATCATGAGCACGCCTCGCACGTTCGTGACACTGGCCTGTGCTTGCTGGCTCTGGCCTCGACGTAGCAGAGCAGGCGAAAGGGAACACCTGCTGCCACAGTAGTGTGTGAGGGGAGAAGGCATTGTAGCGACGCCACGTCCTCCTCCCTCTTGCTCTCAGAAGTCTATATTATCCACGTGCTCCTTCTCTGCGCAAGCTCTCACCTGCATCCTAACTGCGCCTCAGTAAGACCAAATCAAGATTGCCAAGCGTCTCAATGCGTTTGTGTGCCCATGAGGAGTCCATAACTCGAAGGACCGCTCAGCAGTATTCAATTGAACATTAATGCTTTTGCATTCACAACTCGTGTAAGAAATGCTTAGGTGTCCTCGGATTTTTTTTATTTAGTACCTGCTTTGCTGATACTGGCATTACAGCAGGGAGTATACATCCTATGTAACATAATATAATTGGCACTCAAATCAAGCACACAAAGTGTGGTAGAAAATGGGCACTATGTAAATAAACATTTGCAGGTGGAAGAACATTTCTTAAGGTGTGAGGAAAAAACAGGTAACGCAAGACATCACTTTCAAAAGTAAATTCACAAATTTTGAAAATATGATCTCTTCTTTGTGAGATATATGATGGCAGTCTAATATATGCTTCTCTTTCTATGCCTGTTTTAGTATAGTATATGCTGTGAAGAAATTTTAATCGAAGACATTTTCTGCAGTCTTAAAGGGCAACTTTGGCAATTTTTCGATGTCCACTGACCTTAATAAAATTTTTAATATATGTTCTCTTTCGCACTGATTATCCGTGCCAGACGATATGATGGCAAGTCATTTAGTTTTCCTGAAAATGAATTTTAAAGATTGGTTGCCTGTTACCAACTTGTGCCCATGAATGTATCATTTTTTACTCACCAGCTGTGTTTGTGACATCAGAGACTACACTGCTACTTTGCCCAGAAGTGACGAAGCTGGCTCCTATGAGACAACGGCTGACAATGATAATTGTGAGAGACATGATAACCGGTGCTTGTCTTCCTTTTGCCACAGCACAGTCTATTGAGCTTGAGCATGTCAGCTTACTCGCATGGCAGCGGCAGGTCAAAAGCAAACGGGGATCCTTCAGCACTCATATTGTTGCTGAAATAGCTGCTGTCTAGTTCGAAAGAGCTGGAAAAGCTCCCCATGTCATTAAAAGACATCGTCAGCTTCACTGTTTTGGCATTGGCACCATGTGTACTGCGTGTTTACATTATGGTAGTCTAGGAACTGACATCATCGACTCATCGTGACGTCACGCGAAGCAGCTTCTTGCTTGGGTTCGGTACCTCGTTTAATAGTTATTTAAAATTATTGATTACTTTCTAAGCAAATTGAACCACCCTAGCAGTGACAGGACTGTGAATGCCATGTGAAAATGACAATGTCCCAATATGGCTAAAGAAATGCCGGATTTGCGTTTTAAAGGAGTCTTGAACTACCCCTCGGGCTTGGTGAAAAAACACAGTCCGTGGATAGCATACGCTGCTGTGAACACCTCAGTCAAATTTTGCAGTTGTGCACGGCATGTGGAGCTCGCAAGAGGAGCGCAGAGTCTCCTTTCTCTCAAACACGCTTTTCAACAGAAGCCTGCTCCTCACTTTTTTCTGGACGCCTTATTTTGTAATATAGCAGATTTCCATTTGTGGCTGCTATTGGCCAATAGCTGGCACTAATCAAGAAGGGTGTTTTGATCAGAGTATAAATATCTAGGAGTTTACACATAATTTCAATTGGGAGTATCATGTTGACTATGTATTAGGTAAAACAGGCCGGATACTCGGGTTTCTTCACTGAAATGCAGAATCGTTTACCAAGACTTCCAGGTAGCTCTTAATAAGACATACGCGAGATCTGACCTTGACCTCGGATCCATAGTCTAGAACCACTAACTATGAGAGACATCGCTAAATTAGAAAGGGTGCAGAATTTAGCAGCTCGCTTCATCTCTGGACAATATCACTAACTTCAGTGCTAAAATCCAGCATTCTACAATTCTACTGTTCTATTCTACTGTTAGCATCTAGAGGGACAGCTACTTGAGGGAACCATACTACCATTCTCAGCAGATTGACTACAAGTTTAAAGTGTGCGGATACTCTCGTAAAACAGAATTATTCTGGATGTCCTTTTTCCTGAAAACAATTTGCGAGTGAAATCGGTTGTACCATTTTATGGTAGTGATTTATTCTAACGATTTCTTTTTCTTGGCTAACTAACCAATTTGATTATCGGTATTTTCTGCTTGGCGACTAATCCTTACGGTTTGGAATGTCGCTTTGCATTTGTTATTCATAGATGTACAGTATTTTTTATGGTTGTAGTTTTTGTAGCTTACTTATTTTTTCCTTGTGCACAATTCTGTTGTGCTGCCTTGTTTATTAGTGATACTGTATCTGAATGATGTACTTTTAATGGACATTCCCCCCCCCCCACCCCCCCTCCATTGTAATGCCTGTTGGCACTGTGGGTGTAGCATAAATAAAATAAAATAAATAAATGTGCCCGTTGTTGTGTTACATCATTCTTAAAATCTTAAAGATGCTGTGTCGCATAAGCTATCACTGTCCACAGCCACTCTCGAGTGTGGAGCAAATAACCATTGATAACATCTTTATGCATAAATTGTAATAATCATGCTTATGGTCTTCAGGCACGATTTAACTTTGCCATATGAAAAATATATGACACCATTTTGGACTTGCCACACTACAAATAACGTCATCAAAAGGTAGAAACAAGAATTTTCATTTTTTACCATTTTCTATGTTGTCCGCATTTGACATTTGTAGACATGGCACCTGAAGTCATTAAAAAAGCCTCAACAAGCGTTCCTTTCTAGCTATGCAGCACAAAATGAGTAAAAACAGTCATTTTGAGCAGGCAAGCACAGGAAAATCATGCACTTTCAGCAGCAAATGTGGCACTTATCTGTGCATCTTTTACGTCGCCAGTGCTGCTTGTATGGCCTGCTATCGTGCTCCAGCCAATGATTGTAGCTGTTGTACCTGCTGGAACCTGTCACTAGCAACTGTGGGCTGGTGTCGTTCAAAACTGGCTGTGGGCTTTTATTGCTTGGCTAACTGTTTTCATGGGACCGCTTTGGTACAGGTGCTTAGACTCTGTATGTTGTCTGCTTAGAAGGCCATCATATCTAAAGTGTTTAGGTGGAGCTTCTTCCCATTTGCACCTCTAAGGTTCAGGCTGTTGCACGGTGTGAGGTAAGCAAAGTGAGAAGTCACCCTTATGGGCCACTTTCTTATTGCCCATAGAGAACAGAGTGACATTAAATTGAGTTTATCAAGTTCACGTATGTACAAATTGTGGTACTACGGAATGGCTTCCTCATGCACTGATCTTCCTCAAGGTCAATACCTGCATTCAGTTTCATTGGGGTGGAAAGGTGGTGCCTCTCCTCTGAATTCTTCTTTGATGACATTTCAGGCAATTGTTTGTCCCCTGTGCCCTAGCTCCAGGAGATCCTTCAGCACTGTGCGCTGCAATACTTGTAGTGGGATTGTGAAAGACACCATCTGAATAATCAGTATTGAACCACACCAATTCCATCCAATTCTCTATACAGTGTTTTCAGTGCCCTGTCCAGTGCACTCATAATGTGAGATATGCAGCTGGAAAGATGCCATTTTTCATTCTTTGAAAAAAAAAAACCTCCTTGGCAGTCTTAGTATTGAGCTTACTTTTTTTTAGCTCCACTGCTTGGAAATAGCTGGACAAATTAGAAGTTTCAATTATGTCAGAGTCAAGGATGCTGCTTCTCAAAAAGCAGAGTGCCTTAGAGAAAGCAGCTTTGAGGCAATATGTCCACAAACGTAGACGCTAGCTTTCAGCTGTGTGTGCTACTCTGCTGTGTTTGTAGCACAAATTAAAGAATTATATTGCACTTATGGAATCTTATTTTGATTACTAGTAAATCACTAAATTTTGCTCCGCATATTTATTTATGAGAGAAACATACAAAAGAAGGCATACTTACTGTTTGCTGCATAGAGCGTCAGAGTCTCTATTTTCCTGAGTTTTTTCAAAAGCCTTTTGTTGAGCTTCATGAAGATGGTGCTACTTGTCCATTAGACAAACTGAACGGATGTTTCAAAGCACCTTCGAAACTGTTTTCTTTTTCATGAGATTTTTGTTGTAGAAGGCGTATAAAGTTCACTTGGACAAATGTGGACAGAGCACCTGAAGAAACTATATATAGCACTGTTTACTTCACGATGCCTGTTTTGGGATGCTAATCAGCACAGTATGTCACTTCATGCTTTTGCTGCATGTGGTACCACAAGACCACAAAATATATGCTGCCAAAGGACGACAGGCTGGTCATCCAGTGTAATAGCAAGACATTGTAATGCAGCATAGACTTTTGCACGTTCATAGTGCCAATTTGGTTTCATTTCTCTAGCTAGAATATACGCACAGTATTATCTGGCACTACTATTACAGGAAGTAACAGTTGTAGCAAACCATATGCATAATTCTTACACAACTCGTATTTTAAAGCTCTCATTCCATTAGTTAGCAGTGCTGTTAAGAGAACATTGATACCGAGAGTTAACAAGTATCACTACCGAACAGTTATTGGCTGCAAGTATAGCTGTTTTATCATGGGTAAATTATACTTCGTCTATGAAATGTGGGCTGCTTGGCTGTAGTGTAGTACAGTTTGTGTGCATTGTTGACCAACCATTAACAATACTGGTACTAATGTGTGAACCCTAATATTGAAAGGGCTACGAAGCATCACAAGTGCTCCCCTTGTGTGTGTTAAACGTTTCTCAAACTATGGTGTGTAGACAGACGGGTGTAGGTCCTTGAGAGAGTTAAAGCAAGTCCACAGAGACTGCTTCAGAGGCACATTGTAGGTGGACATTGTCTCTACAAAGGGCAAGTGGCACACCTGACACAACATCTACTATAGCCTGACCGTGAAGCTGTGTTCTTTCTACAGATGCAGATAAAATTGCAAACAAGTGGCATCCACACATGCAGTCCTCGTAGAACTCTCTCGGGGACTTGCGAGTACCCACACACGCATACACCACAGTTTGAAAAAAACTTTAATAAATACAGTAACGGAGCACTGATGCACATTATAGACACTCCAGTATTGGTTTTCACATGTAAGCGTAAGCATAGTTAATAGCTCGCCAATAAAGCACATAACAGGCAGCCATTTTGCAACCAAAAAATTAAGCAACGCATCCTTCATGCAGATATTAAATTTACTCATGGCACGTTGTGGTAGACCTGTGAACAGCCTGTGTGAAGCTGTGTACTCGATACAGATGCAGATATAACTGCAAACAATTAAAGCATGTGCATCTATATGGAACATTTTAACACCATATTTTAGGTGTGGGGTCGGCTTGCTCATTTTGCATTGTATGATGGCTGCTATATTCAGTCCCATCGCCAATGGGTTCATTGTGGTTGCTGATTAAAGCAGACGTCTGATAATACACACTTTAGTTGTGGCAACCACATGGTTATCCTATCCAGCAGCACCAAATGAATGAGCTTATACTGTACAAGAGACAGATAAATTTAACAACAGCTGAAGGTATCAGCTCTGCTATATGCAGGGACTAGCTGTGCTACTCCAGATGGGGTGCTAGAAATGACATGAGTAGAACACAATAAAATAGAAATAAAAATTATGCAGATCTAACACGCACATGAAGGAATCTATGTGAAGCAAAGCTTTTGTGAAGCACCCAATTAAATGCTGTACAACTGATGCATACTAGTCTTCATTTGCATTCTGTGCAGTGTGTAATGTCATGCATTGCACTACACCACTTATAAGCTATGCCGAAATGCAAACATAAATTCCGGCGGAAGCACAGTATGATACTTCGATGCAGCAATATCACAAAGGCGAATTAAGGCAATGCTTGATTCTTGTTGAAGGAAGAACTTGAGAAAAAAAAAAAGCCGTTGGATACCATGTGCTATTTCAATAAGAGATCTGTGTACATTAGTGATACCTAGGAGCTGACGTTATAGAGTATACAGGTTTTACGTTGCAATTTATTGTTTGATTATGCAGGACAGAGGTGTTCTCACTGGTACATATTTGTTAGCAAAAATTGTATGCTCTATAAGCTGGAGTATCCAGTAAAGTACCAAATGACCCAACAGCAGCCATGCAAAAGGCTTGAGTGGGGGGGAGAGGGAGAGAGAGGGTAGTCAAAGAAAGCTTTTCTTTAAATTAGGGGGTAAAAAAGCAAACAATCCCAGATATTAACAGGTAAACAAAAATTTCTATGAGTCCCGACTGCTGTTAGTGTCATGCCGTAAATACATGGGAAATATGTTTGCATGTGACCTGCTTAATGGCACCTTTCTCTGATACTTGTCAAGTGAATTGCAGATGTTTGACTTCTACTTTTGTCATAGAAAACTTAGTGTGGAAAGCTTATTCACTGGTTCAGATAGAATTTATTAGACAGAATTTATTTGGTGAAAGGAAATCGAGAGATGCGGCGACACTAATAGAGAGCCGGGTTGTTGCAAATGATAACACAGTGCAACAGAGTGGTGGGTGGGCCGCAGGGTGCCCCAACCTTGTCTTGTCTTTTACATGAATTCTTTTCTTTTATCTTTTGCACATCCTCTTCCACATTGACATATTTTGTATCCGTCTTGTGACATATGTTCATCTTGCCTAAGCGCACCTGTATGCACTCCTGTGGGGTTTGTATGCAGACCATCTGCACTGTCCACACATACTCTCCTTCTTCTTAAATTTAGGAATTGCGACCATTTTTACACCGTTCTTGCCCATTTGAACAGTGTTACTCCTGGACATTTTATTTTCTTTTTTCCCTCAAAAGATATTTTTGTTTACTGCTTTTGAGGGTGTAAAAGCAAGAAAGCCCACACCCACAATGCTGCTTCGCCTTTAGTGACTAACAAGACGACTTCACTTGTCTGTAACCCCAGAAGAAGGTCAATCTACCAACGGAAACTATTGGGCAGTAAAGCAAAGATTACGACAAAGTGTGTGTGAGTGTGCTGGGGACCAATCTTCAGTGGTTGGGTGGGTGCTGGGTATTTTTACCTCCCTGTTAGTGTACCACTGGTTTCATGTGTGTATTAAGCATATATTGACTCCAGAACACCAGTCTGTTGCACATTTTGATGAGTGAAGTTTCCTCTTCTGCCATGAGAATAATTGAAAATTATAACCCAGTCACGAGTTTAGTTGTGTGTGTACGCTGTATGCATCTGCACACATAACTGCAGCTTGTGCCACATCTTGTCTGGCTACAGTTATAAAAGGTGAGAGCCTAAATATTCTGATCTGATGAAAGCACAGTGCAATTAAGTAGCTACAAAGAAATTCACTTCATATAGGTGTTCCGAGTTCTACGATACTGGTGTCACATGGATGCTTTTGCTCACAATTAAGCACGATTGGGATCAAATTTTTCTATCTTCATTGGCTCCTCTGCACAAGCTGTGGAAAGGAGCCAATTATGATTATGAAATTCGATCCTAATTGGGCTCTTTCGCAACCGAAAGTGCCCTGTGTGACTGACTATAAGAAAATAATAAGAAAGTATACTTTGCATAATTATTTGGCTGTTTGCTTAGCTTTTGAAACAATATGCAGTCATAAAACAATGGATTTACCCATAATGTAAGTGGGTGCATTTGCTGTTTACATGCAGTTAAAAAAAAGACAAAGTATGTTAAATTTCAGTTTCATAACACTTTACTATGGCAATATTAAGATGTCTAACTGAAATATGCTTTCAACATGTTAAATTTTTTCTGTATGCAGCATTCCACTGTTCAATTGTGAAAAAAAAAAAAAAAGAGATTACAACCATGCATTTTTTTGTGAAACCAAAGTTAAGGCTACTCCATTCTAGTCATTTGTTATCTGAGCTCAACGCCAAATTTATGGTATTAGAGTTACAGCGCAGAAGCAGGACACAGGACAAGATTACAGCTGATGAGTACTTTTGTACTATACAACCAAGGAGGACAACCAAAGAGAATCTTGTCCTGTGTCTTGCGCTTATGCTTTAAGCCTAGTACCATGGAACATTACCAACTAGCCTAATCCAGCATGTTCTAAATCCAGTAATATTGGCTGGTATACTGGCACTGCACGACTTGCCAATGAATGCATCTTGTCCTTTCAGTCTTCTAGCATAACTGTGGACCTAGAGTAATAATTTATCAAAAGTCAAGTGTGCTTCTATCACCCCATAAACCCTATTACTATTCGAGCACGGATGCACATTATTACAGCAATATGTCGATTCTTTAGCTAGCTTAGGCTGTTTTGATGTTATGAGCAAAATTTGGCAAAAGTGTTTAGAACATGTTGACATACAATATTTAAAGTTGAGTGTGCACCCAGACTATTTGCAATAGCAACTGTAATATTTTTTACTCATGATGCATTTATAATTGTGAATTGTAATTTCATGAATATTCCACTCAGATATTAAACGCAATTGTGATTCCTTTGCCAAACCTTAATGTTTTGGTGACTCCTTCCAACATTTATCACTAGATGGAGAAGGAAAGTTTATGGTTTGGCTTGTTTATGGAAGTGTTATTGACCAGGTATGGTGCAGAGCATTATGCATTCACTTTATCATCTGTTGCCCACGGTCCATCAGTGCCCCTTTCTGACCTCAATGTGTAAAGCCCACTAGTTTTCATGTGTGGGTGCTCCCGTAGGATGTTATCTATTGTGTGCACACTCAATGGGCAAAAGACATGCAGTGCCCTTAGCCGAGAACACCTGCAAGAAAGTTCTAGCAAGGCACTTTCCAGTTCAGCACTAGGTGGTGCTTGCAAGATAAGTTTTTCAAGTGTTTCCGAGTAGTTGTATGCTGCCTGTAACACCATATCATGTATGATTGTGAAAGTCTCCAGCCTGAGCACTGAACACGGTACCTCTGGCTTCATGACCAAAGGAATGACCACAAGAGGACAAGTCTGGTCAAAATGCAGGGTCACGCGTAGCTTGGGCAGGCGAGCAACCACACAAGACCACAGCTCCGAGCTCAGTTGTGTCTTTTCATCCTGCGGGTGGCTGGCAATGATCTCCTCACTGCGACACCGCAGGGAGAGGTGCTCAAGAGGAACACGGTTTTCTTCGAGGAAGCACAGAACCACATCTTGGGAAAGGCTGCACTTGTGTAAACACAGCTCACGAAGCCACCGGCAACGCTGAGCAAGTCTGAGGATGCTATCTGGGTGTACCAAGCAAACAAGGTTGTCATTCTGAATGTTCAGACGTTCTAGCCTGGGGTTGTGTCGAGATAGAACGTCAATAGTATGTGAATCAATCATCATTGGAAACTTGCTCAGATTCACTTGAATCAAATGACTGTTAGACTTCTTGAAAACAGTTTCCAAGGCTGACACAAATTCTTTTCCTGCATAAAATAGGGGATTTTCACCAGTGCAAATGATGCTGAGGCTTGATAACCTTGTAGAAGAGCACTTGGCAAGTAGTAAAAGTGCTTGTACTGCATTCACACGATTGACATTTTGGAACTGGTTGAGTTCAATGACAACTTGCCGTAGGTAAGAACCATAGGACACAATGCACTGAAGAAGCCTTGTGTCTTTGCGGCCATAAAAGCGAAAGTGAAATTTGGTCCATGCAGCTGGTGAAGTGAAGATGTTGCACCACTGACGACAGGTCAGGGCTGCTTGGAGGCGATCAGGTAGTGGAAGCTTCAGAAGAATTTTTAAAAGAACAGTTTCAGGGAGGCTTTCATATGAAACAACCTTTTGATCATCTTCCATGTCGACAATGTACTGGAAGTAACACATCTCAAGTCTTCTTTTAACGAGATGTACCACCTGACCAAGTCGTGGCGTGCATCTGGACAACAGAAAAGGCACTTTTGTTAAAAACAAGCCAATTTCAAAACCGCCTCTGCGCACGCGAAAACAACAGCGTCAGTACCTCTCTACTTACGCAGTAGCGCAACACATTTGGCCAAAGCGTCTAGAAAATTTAAGCGCAAACGTCTTGTAATACTTACAAAGCTTCTAAAGCAGCATTCCTCGACCGCTGTTTGAACGACGCCCATATCGCAACTTAAAAACGCGCAACGCAAACGAAGTTCTCCCCTTTCCTGTGGCGAAGTCGAACAGCTCAGCGTCTAAATTTGACTCCCGACACACACTCGATCACGCATCCAAAAGAGGAAGCTCCCCTTCGCGAAACTTGAGAGATTGGACCTGCGCAGTTCATAATCGGAAAGCGACAACAAGCGACTTGGACACTTTTATTTTCCAACAGCACTTCGAAGAGTGTCCAACACTTCATTCACGAGATGGTCCCGATTTGAGCGGTTCACGGTCAAAACTCTAGCGCACTTATCACTTTTGATCTGGTCCACAAGAGGTAGGCACAGCGTTCCAGTGCTCACGGGTACAGTGACGAGAATACAGTTGTTTTCGTCCGAAAAGAGTTCAGCAACTCGGTTACCAAATGGCTTGGAGAAAAGTTCCATCTTGCCAACTTCATCAATGACAAGTACATCACACTTCGTTTTTAAAGAGTCTAAGACAATGTTTTCGAATGCGTGCACATTGACACAGTACTTTCCCACAAACGGACCTTTCCCACCGGGGCACATTTCGCGAAGCCGAGCTAGCGGTGCCTTTTTGCCGTCTGTCGTAACGACATCAAATCCAATTCTGTTTCCATTCTCTCGTAGTTCTGTCGTGTAGAAGCCCGAGACAGTGATACCTTGATCAGTAAGAGCCTTCACTGCGTTCTTTACAATAGTGGTTTTGCCAACACCAGGCGAACCTGTAAGAACGACGAACCTCGGAGAGGCCATGAGAACCAGGTACGCGAAGGCGCTTACAAGCGAAATACACGTGGAAGATAAAGAAAAATCGAGGCAAAGGCGACGCCGCGACGCACCATAAAGATATATATATAAAGAGGCAACCAGCGAACGGTCTTCACGTGATTCAATGTTTGTACCAGGGTTCGCTGATCCCTGAATCGAATGCCACGTCTGAACGATTTGCAAACTCATCAGTAAAAGGCAGTTCATAGCTGTTCCTCCAGTGAAGCTGTTTATAAAATATTTGAACCACAAAGTGTTCACCATCTTTGCTGCTTTAAACGGCTGACGAAAATATTTCGAACTGCGCTGCGAGGTTCCCGAGCCATGGCCCGAGCAGTGCAAGCCACGGCCACCACTGTAAGGTGTCGTTGCCGTCGTCGCGTTGGCTGCGTTGTGCCGATTACTTTACTGATTGGCTCGTTGCCATACTCGTTGGGTTTTGAACGCAAGCTTGTAGGCTGCGTAATCTTGTATGAGCTTGTGCAGTGAGTGCTGACCACGGGGCAGTGTTTTCGAAATGGCTTCACAAAACATTGATCCACTGGCCCTAGATGAGAACGCTAAGAGCAACGACGAGCAACGGAGGGTTGACTCCGGAAGGCACTCGGTTGCAAAAAGGTAACGGACCGGTGTTTCACAGCTCGTGTACCAGTGGTAGGCCTAGGCCTCCCTAATTAATCCGTAAATTGGCTTTGTGTCTGAAGAAAGTTGCAAAGTAGCGAGTGCCATTCATTTTTTAGGCTTGTTGTCTAATTAGGTTACATTTTATTTCCTTGCCCGCATTTTATCCCTGCACGTTAACAATAGCCAACAAAGCATGTTCATTGCATGTATAATTTGGGTAGTTGCTGTTAACGCGCAATCTATTCATCGCGTGTAATTGTACTGGTTCTCAGCATGTTCAGCCACCTGTTAACTTGCATGCGCAGGCAGGAATTGGCTTGGTTGTTATTAAACATCGTTATGTCGCTCATGTATATAGTTTCTCTTTTTCAGGCTTCAACAGGAGCTGATGACGCTTATGGTACGTTGAAATCGGACACATAAATCCTGTGCTCGTGGCGTGTTTTTTTTTTTGTTTTCTGGCGAGCATTTCTTTTTTGTGTGTGTGCGAGTTTCCTGCAGCTTGGCGCGTATGTTTGCGTAGTGACCTGCATTTTTCCCTCCTATCGGATGACGTTTTGCTAGCAGAGAGGTAGTGGCGGGAACGTTGCAACCTGAAGAAAATGCGTTCAGCTTGTACTGTTCCACCGTCGCATAAGAAAGAGAACAAAGTGTAATAATGAGCCGGAATTTCACGTATTTTCAAATGTAATATTGCGGTTATTTTGACAAATTTTAATGCTAAACATTCGTTGCCTCATTTTACGCACTTTGCGGTGGGTAGGTTTCTTTCCCGCCTTGTTTCGGGCCTCTTCAACAAAAACAAAAGAATTACCGATGGTGGGATTGAACCTCTTAACTTTTAGCACAACAATCCAATGCTCCAACCATTGAACAACAGAAAGCTGAGCTAGTTGGTAAGGATTCATAATGCGAAAAAGAGGTGAGGCGTTGCAGACAGGACACAAGAGTAGAAGTGGACAACACGAGCGCCGTGTTGTCCACTTCTCTAGTCTTGTGTCCTGTCTGCACGCCTTACCTCAGTTTTGCTCTAACCATTGGCCAACGATCACTTTTTTTATTGCTGGCAGAACTTGATACACTAGTGTCTAGACACGAGGAATTTTTCAGAGGCTAGTCCAATACGGGACGACGTTGAGTTAGGAATGCTTCATACGCAGTGCAGTTTCTACACGTGGTGCCCACTGGGGAGCATGTTTCTTGTTTTATGCACTTCCACAAAAATTATTACTGCCTCTCAAAAGTACTTGCAGACTGGTTTTGCATCAACATCATTATAGCTAATAGCCATTCGGGACCTCCATATACTGTGAAGGCCCTTTAAAGTTAAAACATAAAATGGTAACCCGTCATTTTATGCTGAAAACCTTATTCTATGGGCTTCAAATGGCAATTCCTTCAAGGTGTATTGCAAGATGTGCCAGAAGAAAACCACATTGTAACAATTGAAGAAAACATGCTCAGTTAACTCTGGCATTTGATCTAATAAGCATTTTATATCCCAAGGAACAAAGAGGGTTTCTGTTCCATCCATACTGGCACAAGTAACATGCCAGTATATCATTAAAAAAAAAGTTTTCACACCTGGTGCTATAAACATGTTTTAGGACATCTTGGCTTGGGGCTGCAGAGTACAAAGAGTGATACACAGGTATAACAAAGACAGTGTTTACAACGTTCTGTACAGTTACTTATGTGATAGACCACTTATACCCGTGCCACACAGCCACATAAAACAGCATTAAGTAATGAAGGCCTGAAGTTCCTGAATTTTTTTTTTGCAGAATTGCCACGCATTCAATTTAATGACATTTGACCCTATGTCGATAACAGCGTCTTGTGAAGCGAGCAATATTAAGGGAATAATAAACGGATAAACATGCATTTACAAGTTTAACCTGCTGTCAAGGCTAGTGAAATGTAGTATTAAGCATACTATGGTGCCACTAGCTTTAGTTTGTTGCTGTCTTGCTGTATGCTTGCTGCCAACATTTAACACTACTTTGCTTGCATCTGCATCTCTTCTAATGTTTTTTCTTTCTGCATTATATAAAACGTGATCTGCTTGTTTATGTGTGCTGCATGGCTTAAACACATGAAAAATTTGTTTCTAGCTACATAGGATGTCGCCTCAAATAATTTAAGTAACCCGGACTGGGCAAGCTATGGCGTCGAAGAGTACACATTTCTCAGTCGAAGTTCTGACGCCTTCGGTGACGAATGACATTAAGAGGAAGCTTTAGCTTGGGCCCAACTCTGACGCGGCCTATTCAAATACATGCAAAACGGGAAAAGGTTTTTTGAGATTACTCCTGCACTGATTTTAATGAAATTTGTTGCATTCGAGAGAGAAAGTTAAGTTCTAGTGACTGTTGGAAGCGGAATTTTGATTTAGGGCCTGAATTTTGTTAAAAAGATTTTCAAATATTCGACCGTTTGAAAAACATAGAAGCACGAAGTTTGCAAATTATAGCTCTGCATCAAGAACAGCTATCGCGGTTCTGTAAACGGCAGCCATTAGATAATTCAAAGCGGACAAATTCGATATGCCATTTTACATCTCACGTGAATTTGTTATGTTGGTTACAAGGGTTCTGCAAAAGCTGTACTTCCATATTGCAAAATTTTTTTATATTCATGTGTAAGACATAAATTTCGTGCGATTTAGATGTACTGTTACATGCAATTCACAGAATTGTATTATTTTTCGTTGTTCAGTTACAGGGTTGTAAACCTCATAGTTTCGATTTTTGCCAATATTTAATAAAAAATTCACGATCGAACTAAAAAATTCGAAACTAACAGTCACTAAATTTTAAGTTTTTCTTTTAAGTGCAACAAAACTTGTCAAATTTGGTGCAGTGGTTGCCGAGAAAAACGAATTCTCCTTTTACATGTATTTTTATAGGAGCACCCGAGCTAAAGCTTCCTCTTAAGGAGAATGCCATTTAATTTGCTCATGTGGCACCACTTAAATGGCATTAAATATTAAGGCGTTAGGAAATTAATGCCATTTTCTGTGCCCGTGTGGCACAGGTATGACATAATCATTAAAAAAAAATGTACCGTTAAGAACTGATGTGGAAGAACAACCTCTGCAATAACCATGTGTTGTTTCCTGGCAAACTGGCATACAAAACAATGAATTCAGGTAAAGTTCTACACCAGTGCATTTGACATACAGCCCACAGAGAGGGGTCCAGATTACCCGACAAAAGCAAAGCGGCTGACCAACATGTTTCACAAACAAGTGGGCTGAACGAAGCCAGTTTCTTTTGTATTGTGACATCTAGTGCTACGAGACTCTGCATTAGGTTGCACTAGTCATCGGGATCGGCCCACGTAGGAGCTAATGCTATGTAGAAGCTGTGCGACATGATCAGCCCAGGTCAAATAGGTTTTAACATTTCTTTGCCGGAGTACAAATTTCATCGTAATTTAGACCACATCACGTAGACAGGTACGTACGAGTGCATGGCACTTAGTCGCAGATGACCTCACAATCAGCTGCCGCCCCTCCAATACCTGTGGCGAACCTAACCGTTGGCATTTCGTAAACTCGTCTAATGGCCGGAGTAGCAATCTTGCCGTTGCCGTCGTAAGATTGTTGTTGTCTTGCTACCATGCTCACACACATGGTTGCGCCACACACACCAACTGCTCACCTTAAACAAGTTGGTCTGCCTAGTATTGCTTTGCAGAACCTGAAATAATGCTGGATAGCATGCTACCTGCAAAATGTTTCACATAACATTGGTTCCCAGAGTGTATGGGATCTGTGTAATGTTTTACTTTAGTAGTCTCTTTGCGACGTTGCATGAAAACTGACTACCTTGGTGCTAAGTATGATATAGCTATTATGTTAAGAGAAACTGGGATTTGTTCTTACCATCTTGAATCTGGAATATTATTTATAGCTAAGCAAGGCATTCTGGGGACACCAGTATGGTTTGCATTAACTGTTAAAGGGCATTGAGGCCTCCTTTTTGTTTGACTGTAGCTATGAGGCTTGAGCTCATACGTAATAATTGTTCGTGGTGCCTTATGTGTGCCTTTAGTCATGTTGCAACGAAGAAGCCCATCAGTTGTGCTGACACATGGTGTGAAATCAGCACTGCTGCCCGAGGTTATGAAACCCACATTACCAGCAGCGCTTGATGATTCTATTGTGCCTGTGGAGTTGTCTAAAGCCTTGAATTGAAAAGGTTGGGAACAAGAAAACTGTACAGTATTATTTAGTGTGCTGTATAAAATAGGCTATTTTTGATCCACATAACTGGAATGTTTTCCGATATTTAAAAAGGGGGCTGGGTACCTTCAGTCCAGATAGCAGAAGCAGCACTTGTAGAATATTGGTGATGCTACTATTGCTGGCTGATAGTAGTTTCGTTTTTTTACGAAAATTTCACTTGTTGAAATATATATATATAATTTTTTTTGCCAGATGTGTGGTGACAAAGGTATCTCTGCATTCCCTGATGGCGACAATCTCTTTCGATGGATCGGCACAATACAAGGACCATCTGGAACGGTAAGTGTTCATTTTACTCAGTTTGTAAGGCACTTGTTGGTCATTGAAAAAACTTTTGGGATACACTGTACTACATGGCATCTTTGGGTGTTATCTTGCTCATTATTCTGCCGTATAGTGTCAGCAGTTCCTTTCTAAATCAAAGGTAAATTATGCACAGGTACAGAAGGTACTGCACATAAAAACATCCTGTCATGCCGGCACCATTCATGTTGTGCCAGTACTTTTTTTCCCCCCACATCTAGAAACATGCAACAGGCCAGGATAGGATATCTTGGGATCATAGTTTTACTGTTTCATAATGTTTACCATTGTTTGTTTGCAACTCGTTGAGGGAAGCACACATTATCAGTGTTGTTATAAATGAAATGTAGGAGCTACCATAATAGGCAGATTGTATTACTAATGTTGATCAGATTTTGTCTGTTTTCTTATGAGGTGTGGAAGATTGGATTTGAAAGATAACCTTAAAATCTTGTAGAGTCAGTCAAGAAGTGTAATAGACGGAAGTGTTCCATGCCTTTCAGGAATGATCTGAGCAGGCTTGCATAGTAGAATTGAAGACCAGCATATGTTTACTAGTACATACCTGTCAATTCCTTTGAATGTTTTGTAAACTTTATGGATTTTGGATAATCTTACAATTTTACGCAAGTTGTGTGAAGTTTTACGAAAAATGCTGTTTGCGAAAAAGTTAAGCTTGTAGGTCTCCGAACCTCCCATTGGAATTTTTCCATTGGTGAAAGGATGCAATAGGGGCATTTGCTTTGACCAAGTTGACAGACAAGTTCCTGAAGAGGGCAGTATCTGCAATAGCAAAGTCTCTGAAAGATATCCTGTTGTTACAAGCCATTCCCGTACATTGGAGAAGGTGCCAGCAAGGGGACGACGACGATCGAAGAAGTGCTTGTGGGGTTTTTGTTCCGCCAACTTGGCTTGTCTCTGTATAAATTATGGAAATATTTTCCCTTTTGTTTTGCCTACTAATATCCCTGTCGCATTTTTGGTGGAGATGCGGGGTACCAACTCGATACAATGGAGCTTCGCAGCACCAGGCACCTGGCTCTTTCCACAATGACAGAAGAGACTCATTGTCCCTTTCTACCGCGTGGGCCTCGATCTCATTGGACCATTTCCGACTTCTTTTACGGGGAACAAGAGAATTGCCATAGGTACTAACTACACCACACAATACGCCGTCACCCGGGCACTGCCGACAAGCTGTGCTACCGACGTCGCGGACTTTCTGCTTCACAATGCCATTCTCCACCATAGCGCACCATGACAGCTGCTGATCGATTGCGGTTGTTCATTCCTTTCAAAAGTTGTTGACGACAACCTGTGACGTGTGGAACACCAACGAAGGATAACTACAGCCTACTATCCACAACACTGAGTGTCTTTATCTCACACTGACCACGATGCTCTCAATGTACGTTTCTGCAGATAATCGTGATTGGGACAGCGTTTTGCTTTTTGTGACATTCGCATACAACTCGCCCCGCCACGACACTGCCTGCTTTTCTCTTTTCTACTTGTTTGGCCACCACCCTACGCTGCCCTTTGAGACTCTCCTGCCATCAGCTACCTACGTTCCTAGAGAGTACGCCCGCGATGCTGCTGCTCAGGCTCAAACAGCTAGCCAGATTGCATGGGATCATCTGCCTCGCAGATATTCCAAAAGGCCCGCTATGACAGCAACTACAGACCCATTCACTTCTTTCCAGGCTCTTTGGTCCTTTTCACGCTGTCCCACCTTGTGGGCTTGTCTTCAAAGCTTCTGTCTCGCTACTCTGGCCCCTATAACTTTCTCCACCAGCTCAATGAAGTCGCATACGAGATCGCCCAGGTGGACGGTAGCTAGTGATCGTCCATACCACCTAGTGATATTAGGCACGTGGCCCATTTGAAGCCATACTTCTTCGACAACAACCCTTCCCTAAGTGCCGAGACGTCACTCCCACTAGCAGGGGTCATATGTTACAAGCAACTCGTACATTGGAGAAGGCGCCAGCAAGGGGATGAAGACGAGGATCGAAACGCCCATGTGGTTGTTGTTCCGCCATCTTGGCTTCTCGCTGTATATATCACTTTAATACATTTTCTCTTTTCCTTTGACTGCTGTTATCCCTGTCACACTGCGATACAAAAAAAAAAATGTGGCTGAGGTTCAACGTGGCTTGAATCTAGTTATACGAGAAGCTCTGTTAAGCATTGTTAGACACGGTTCTTCAGGGCTTCTTCCCGGCGAGCTACATCGGCAGTGTGCTCAGATTCAACCTGGTGCATTCTTCATCCATGGCCAGACTGAGCAACCAAGCGCCACCAAACAGCTATTAAGGTGCGTTTATAGTCCGACGTTATTGGCGCGCGGCTGAGCGTCACTTGACGCCGGGCACATGAGAGCGCGTTGGCAGCGTCCGGTTACGCTAACTGTGCCAGTGCGTCAAACCTTTGGCCGCACTGTAAACTCTGTTGTTCTCGTCAACGTGACATAATGTGTGCACGCACTCTTGCTATGTCTGACTATATTTAGCCCTTTAAACCTTCGCCTAGTCACATGGTACACAGTGGCGAGGCTCGAGCGAGCACAGCTGCGACGCCTCTCTGCAGCGGATCACGCGACTTGAGGTCACACCTTCACAAATGTGCGCTGGCGGCTGAAGGTGAAACGCGCGCCGAGATTGACCTTGGTAGTTGTACTATCGGCTTCAAATGAAACGTGAACAGCGGAGCGCCTGGCGCAAGCATTAGTGATAGTATAGTGCGTGCTGTTCAGTCATCACCATTGACAGCTGTGCACATCTGATTTGGCCACACTGCGCTCGTTTGGGAGTCAAACGGTCAAGGCTAAACCCCATGAGTGCGATTTTGTGCACAACAGCGATGAGCGACGGATCGGGCCATCACTTGAACAGATTGCTCGGTCTTGTCGCGCGATTGCTCGGTTCTGCAAATTTAGAATTCGACGCCTGGAAGTGCTATGAGTGACTAGCAAATAGCACGAAGCCGGAACTGGATGTACATAGCTCAAGTACTTCCAATTGTCGCACGGAACGAGCAAATGATTGAATTTTTATACGTGCATGAATAAGAGCCTACTGGAAGACCTTCAGAAATATGTTATGCTGCTTTTTACAGTAAAGCACATCAACTTAAGTTAATAAAGCACGCGTCACGCTAGTTTCAGTGCCTATATTGCTGCCCTCATACCGCAACACTGAGGAGACGTCGCTCGAAGTCATCGCTTGCATGGGGTACAACTTCTAGGCGACGAGCGAACACGACAGACATCTCTATCGCGTCGCGCGCAAGATCGCTTGCATGGGGTTTATACTTTAAACGTGCGCAGCATGCCCACGCTGGCCACGGTCGCGGCTGCAAGCGATACTGTGCTGTGCAAGTTTGCCGATTGAAATAATTAATGTGGCACACAAGCAACAAACCACATGAGCGATTCTATCTCTGATGATGATGGTGCAAACTGCACCATGCGCACTGCTGTTTGTGGTGCACTCATGGTTTCAGTGAACTGTGTGACAGTACTCGCTGTAAACTGCAATATTTTAGTTCCTGTTCTCTTTTATTCTATTTTCTCCCTTTCAAATATAAGAACAGATGTGTGTGTGCCTATACATAGTGATGACTGGATGGTGTATTTTTCACTTATGCTTGTTCCATGTGCTCCACTGTTCATGTATCGTTTGATTCTGATACAGTGAAACCTCGTTAAACCGCAGTTCGCCTGAGCTCGGAAAAAGTACGTACTAAACAGTAGTACTGTTTAAACGAAATAGCATGAGCTCACCCACTTACTTGTCGAACACAGAACTCGGAGAGAGTGCAATGAAAGGGGAAAAAAACGTGCAGTATTTATTCACTTCGCGCGACAAAAGTGTCATTTTCGTTTGATGCTGCGGCGGCCTAGCCTGACGACAGCGGCCTCAAACTTACTGAAGCTGCGTGCCAGCTTTTCAGCCAGCCCCCTCTTCTCAGCAAGCACTCGCATGGCAGATTCCTTGTTGGCGTTACGTATTCTCCTTGCATGCATGCGGTAGTGCTGCAGAAGTCCCGAGGCGCCTTTTTCATTGCTGGGTGCCGGAGTTCGGAATTCTTCTCATTTTGAATAGTTACGTTATCGCGCCCCTGTTCTCATCGCGACGGTTGTATTCATGAGGCTGACGTAACGCACAGCTTCTGCCACTGTCGGGTCTGAATCGCCCGTGCAGTCGCTTTCCGTGTCGTCGTCATCACTGTCGCTAGTCTACACTTCGGCAACAACAGAGGCAACGATGGCGAAAAGTCGAACCTCGTAGCTGACATCTCTTCGCGGTCGCAGCAGCGCTGCCGAGCAACTTCTTCGCATTCCAAATGCTACACACTGTAGTCAACAGTAGATCCCTGTCACGTGCCAGTGCTGGTTTCTTCGTGTCACGTTCGATAGCACGGACGATGTCTAATTTTTCTTCTATCCTGAGCACCCGGCGTCTCTTTTATCCGAGCTTCGGCGTGATGCGAGTCCTTGCATGCACAACGCCGCAACGCTCTCTGGCACAGCGTCGAAATGATGTTGATGTTGATGTGGCTTCAAGCGCAAACGCACTGCGCGTTTGGAGGCCGTTGTTCCAATTTCTGAGGCTTGTTGTTTTGCCGGGCTGCCTGATGGAGATGATGCACCGCCTTGCTTGCGCGACGAAAAGTGGAAACGCTACTTTTAACCGATGCGTACGCAATAAGCTGGTGCGATTTATGCGGACACAAAACACATGTTCAATGGCCACTGAGTCGGGGATTTGACTTTACTACTTTTAAAACGAAACTACTGTTTAAGCGGGTACAGTTTAACAAGGTTTTACTTGAGTACCTTGAGAAGTAGAGCTTTTGCTCTAATAGAATTTGTTTGCAGTCTTGGCTATTCTAGCTTTGCTGGTGCTGCTTGTAGTATATGCTGCGTCTAAAGCTTAGCTATCGTTAGTAAAATGCATACATATCACACAAAAGGCATGTGCTCAAGGAAAACTTTAATAGATACGTTCGACTTGGTATTGAAAGGATTCGTAGGAATTTTAATGTTCGCAGGTTAGCAGGTATGCTAATATGTGCGAGTTGAATTTGACCAGTGATTTCAGCTTGAAAATGATTGTACAGAAACCTCAAAAAGTGGATGGAATGGTATGGCAGCTTTGGCACAGTTTCTTTAAATTGCTGCAGTTAGATCATTGCTTCACATCTTATACCAGCAAATGGCTTTAGGTAATGAACACGTGTGCATGTGTATCAGTTCTCTGTGTGTATGTTGCCTTCATCTTAAAGGGACACTAAAGTGTAAAATTTCTTCTGTATCAGTAAATTACCTTGCTACAATATCAAAAACACCACACTTGCCACAATTAGGTGTTTGGTAAACAAGAAAAAACGCAATAATAAAAGACAGGTGGTGCCACCTCCTTGAATATCCCGCACCAGCTTGCCATGATGTCATGGATTTTGACTGTGTTTTCTAGGGCCTAGCTGATCCTTTAATAGCAAGGATAGACAACATTGTGTTCTAAAGGAGGCAAAGATTGGACATGGTGAATTTCAGGAACGTTTTCTGAGCCAATGCAGCCTAAATATGAAAAAAAAACAACAAAAAAAACGGAAATTTGTGACATCACAGGGATGTACCTGCATTGGGGATTAGGCACAAAATTCAAAAACTGAAACTTTTGCTTTCTAATAACCAACCTCTTAATTCAAAATTAATGACAAGAGTTTTCAAAAAGTGCTTTATCTGTCTAAACTGATTTAGTGTTGTGCTTTAGTGTCCCTTTAAAATATTATGCTTGCTTTTTTCAACCGCCTGGTGCAAAAATTTACCATTGGTGTGCCTCTCCCTCTTGTACTGTCTGCTTCATAATGCATTCAATGAATAGTAGAAGGCCATTTCCTCAAGTGGGAGAATCCTTAAAGCGTAGGTGGATGCCACATGTGAAATAGCACATTTTCATTGCAAAATACCAATGTTATGAAGTATAGTTGTTTTACATGCCAAAGCCATGATCTGATTATGAGGCATGCCGTAGTGGGGGGGACTCCAGGATAATTTGGAACACCTGGGGTTCTTTAACATGCACCCAAATCTAAGCACACAGGTGTTTTCACATTTCGCCCCCAAAGTTATAAAATGTAATACCTGAATTTTTAGTTGGCTTATTCTATTTATGGACAGCAACATTGAGCCATCATCCATTGCCTAGCTGTGGCAAGTTGCTGTTATGCATGATTGTAGTAGAAGCTTTCTTAAAAGAGTACTGACACAAAATTTCGAAGTGGAGATAACACATGAGATCGATTTATGTGGGCGCAAGCACATCATCTGCAAAATATCAACGGCGAATATAGCTTAGAACATCCACAAAACGTAGCACCTCTCAACATCGACATCAAGGAAGGATTGTGAACAACTTGAGAACTCTTATGTCACGGAATTTTTGTTGGCTGCCATGCTGCTTGCATGTGCTCTTCTCGGTTGTTGCTTGTTGTGGGACACTCTCCATGTCGCAGCAACTGCAGAATTAGGCGGCAGTTTTTGTTGTTTGACACCGATTTGTGGTGTCTTACTATTGAAAGTGGCCAATGGGAGGGTCTTGAGGCTTGTCCTCGCTGTCACCGGCCGCAATGTCTGAGTCGCTGCTTTCTAGTGGGTCGAACCGAAAGTGATTGGCCATGTTTATTACAGTGGCGACTCCTGCCTGCAGAAAATCGTTGCCGCTGGACAACAAAAACAATGACAATGATGGCAAAGACATTACAAAGCATGTGCAGGTGTAGCAGACAAAATAAGTCGACCCGCGTTTGCTCTCTGAAATGAAACTTGGACTGGTCGCTAAAAACAAAACTCCAACTAATTACCTGTCATACTCTGAAGTAAGTGAGGTTTCATGCCATGATTACTGGGTCATTAGCTACTTATCAAAGCAAACAAAACCACATCGGACTTTTTTGTCAGTACTCTTTTAAATGTCTACCTAAAAAAAGCTCCTCCTACAATTGTGCACGGCAGCAACCTTACCTGTAGGCTTGCTCATGCCTACATTCCACAATACATATCCCTCACCTCTCTCTTTTTTTTTTTGATGCGATCACAGATGTCGATTCACTGCAAAGAAATTGGGCAATTTGGTTCAGAGTTGATGCAAGAACACGCATCTAAAATGAATGCTTCTCCTGGGTATATGTGTCTATTTCCCATTTTCTTTTGATATCGTTTAAGTCAGCTGCTTTTAAACACCATTGTAGATGTTACTCAGTTATGGGATGTCGGTGTGTGTGTGTGGTGGGGTGGTATTTGTACCCCCTCCCCTTTTCTATTAATCTTCTTTTTTTTTGTGCATTGCCACAATGAAATTCAGAGCACCCACTGAGAAATGTATTGTTTCAGGTATATGAGAAGTTGGTGTATCGGCTTAGGCTGGAGTTCCCTAGTGCCTACCCCTATGAAAGCCCACAGGTCCGCTTTGAGACCCCCTGCTTTCACCCTAATGTGGATACCCAGGGGAACATTTGCCTTGACATCCTCAAAGAAAAGTGGACTGCTTTGTTAGATGTCCGCACCGTGCTGCTCTCTATTCAGTCATTGTTGGGAGGTGAGTATCCGCCAGCCTGTCCATGTGTTTGCATTGAACATGTTTCTCTAATAGAGCATTTTAAAGTATGCGAAGCTATCTGCAAAATGCATTGCTTATTTGTCTAATGGTTAAAAACAGTGTGGCTAAGATGGTGAGGCACACCTTACCTCCTTTAGATATTGCTCATGTGTGCAAGAATGAGATAAGAGAATGTAACTGCTGTGATGTTTGCACCATTCAATGCCACTTGCAATTTTCTGAGGTAATGTGAATTGTGTCACAAAAAATTATTGCACTAAATGATTTCATTTTGAAGAGCTTGCATCAAAACAGGCATTTTCGCTTTGTTTTTTTCTTCTGTGTGTTGTAGGATTTGGCGGTCGTAGCTGTAGGGAGCATCTTGACTCTTCGTCGGGACTTGGGCGAGCAGGGTTTATTTTCATTATTTACAGTTTGAACAAGATATACATTGGACAGTCTAGCGTGACTCCCGAATGGAGCCCGCAAGACGAAGCATACAGCAAACGAGCACACAGCTCGCGAATACATTTCGAGCACAGAGCACGACGACGAGCACACACTAGCAGCCGACAATCGCTGCTTATAAGCACTCTGCTCGACGTCATAGTTCGACGTCATTGAAGATGACCCGCCTTTTTGGAGGAGGAGGGTTCACACACACGTGCCGCACAGGTTTCAGTGCTTTCTTGAGGGCAGATGACCTTTGCAGCGCAGTCGTCGTGGTATCCATTGTCCTGCGTCCCCATAGTCAGGTGGTCACGCCCGAACCCAGCCGGCGCCTCTAAATTCCAGAGCTGCCTTTCTCCTGTTCTCCGAACGAGGCGCTTGGTGGATGAACGCCGCCGCAGTGAAGTTCTCCAAAGGAAGTTCACGGTTGGTTAGCGCTGTCCTCGCTGGTTCTCTGAAGGGCGCCCCCACTGCAGGTGGATCGACGCACCTGCAGCGGGCTGAAATAGCTGCAGGCCGATCCTAACAGTGTTCATTAGCAGCTACCTTGGTGGCCTTTTATTTAGTGTGCAGTCGAACCCACATATAACGATACCGGTTTTAACAATATATTGGTTATAACAATGAGAAGCTGCTGCACCGTCAACTTTCGTATGTTTTCCATGGGGAAATAACCTGCTTGCTACAATGCCCCTATGCCGCATTATCGGTTATAAAGATGAAGTCTGGCTGCTGGGTGTCCGAGCTGAAAGGTAGTGAAATGCGAAATCCTTGAAAAGAAGAAAGGAAAACGACAAATTTGAGCAGCTGCATGACGGGCCACTGCTCTAACTACCACTGCGCGCTCGTTTTCCAGCCATCTCCGCGTGGCTCTTTCCCGTTGCCCTTCTACTCCTCCGAACACAAATGGCCTGCGCCCATAGCTCTACGCCGCTCCACCCTCCGAAACACGAATGGACTGCGCCAACTGCGCTGCTCGAAGATTGCTCGATTGCTCGCATGCCACTCGCTGGCTCCTCATTCAGCGCAGTTCTGTCAACAGCTTAACCGTGTGCGTTCGTCTTTGTTGGTTGCGTTGAAATTGTTCTTGACCATGCGGTTTCTCAGTTCCGCTTAACTCGCTATCAAAACAAGATGGCTGATCCACCCGCTGATCATCGGCAATGCACGACATTGCCAGTGAAAACAAAGTGCATGGCTATAGATTTGGAAGCTAAGTGCTTCTAACCGATGAGGCGATCGCCACAAATATGCTTGTACCAGATAGCGACGGCAGTGATGATGCGGTAGGGCAGGCTGCCTGAACGTTGTCCTCACAGGAGGCCCGGCAGATGATTCGGTTACTTCCAGGGCTTCGTTTTCGCGAGGAACCTTTCGCTGCACTACGTGGAGCACCTGGATGCCTAGGAGAAGGATGTCGGCAAGCTTTGTGAAAGCATGCAAGAAGTGGGTTTGACTGTAGATGTTTTGTGCTGTGCTTGAGTAAGCAGAAATATTGTTCTGAAAGGAAGTCACCATCAACTTACCTGTGGTCATAACACATGGTTTGGGTCGCTTGCTTGTTGATTGTGCCTGTATAAACTATTGCTTCAGTCATTTACATGGGTTAGAAGCTTGCTTTTCTGTTTGCCATCAGGTCCAAATTATACCTGAAGGTGGTCGCAGAATGGTTCATTACTAATAACATGTCAACAAGTCTGAGCTTGAGTTAAATTCTTGTCTCTTAAATTTTCTCCCTTTGGCATAGATGGATTGTTATATCCAAAACCAACAGTATTGAGTAATGCAATGGACACCTCTCAGAACAAGATAGCTTTAGGAGAGGAATCATCCCTACCATGCCAGCGTGGTTGATGATCATGTAAAGTCATGCAGGATGAGGAGGAGAGGTGTGGTTTTCTGCAGCATGTGGCAGACTGTGCTAAGAAGACATCAATTGACATGTTTGGTCATGACACATTCTAAGGGCATGGAATGTGCCATCAATTGCTGCCGAATTCTGTCTCCTCACTCAGTTGATTGCTCACATGTGCTTCTGCATAGCAGCCGTGCAGCTTATTTTACTCAGTGTCTCCAAGTAGTGAAACTGCGGCCTCCGAGATCACACAGGCATGTATCAGTGCAATCTGGGAAGCTATGGTGGAGTGCCCTAGGTTAACTGCTTGCAACAAAATGGCGTGGCGGGCACATAAGCCCACAAAGCATGGAGCACAATTTATTCATGGCAGGATCAGGCCAACGGAGAGAGAAGTTCCCCTCCTAATGATATATTGCTCCATGGCTGAAGTGCATGTGTGTAGCTTGTTCTTGCGATTTTGTGTAAGCATACATCCATGTTTGATGATTTGTGTGTCACGTATGTCACATATGTCACACTTGCATGTTGCACTATATGTACAGATAGATACTTGCTGCAGGGTTTGTACACCTCCTTGATATTCTTGAAAGCATCTGAATTTGGAAAAACAGATTCAAGGGATGTGGACCTTAAAACTTCTTGAAAATAAATGTGCTCCTTGAATTGTGAACAAATAACAGCCGAAATTGAAGAGACAAGGAGGTGCAGAATTCCTTGAAAACTGGGGTTGGGACTTGTGCCAATGTCTGCTTTTTGGTTTGAAGGGAATATTTAGGGCTACAATAGTCTTCAAGAGAATAACTTGAATAGCAGTGGGTCTGCAACCAATAATCAACCCTTTAAAGGGACACTAAAGGCAAATATTAGGTTAAGCTAAAGTGACAGATTAGTGCTCAAGAATACCTAAGGCGTCAATATTATTGTGAACAGAGCCTTAATAATTGAGACATTGAGGTAAATGCAGGACGTGATCAGAGACTCCCCTGGGACGTTCAAGTACTTGCCAGATGACGAAAGCACTCCTCTGTTAAATCCTGTCGCTACTACTCAACCAGTCGTTGCAAAAACATCCTTGTAATGTATTATAAAACGAAATAAAATGCTACTTGTCCAGTTCTATTTCATTCTTAGAAAAAAGAACTAATTTAATTTACCCTTGACAGCGACACAGACGGTCTAACATTCGTTTTTTCTCGTCTCCGCGCCACCCATGCTTTGGCATTTCAGTAGTTTCCTTATCGCATAGTGCTGCGCTGGTTTTGCTGGTTTGCGAATCTCGCACAAACTGCAAGTAGCAGAGAATTCAACTTCCATGTGATGTCGCGGGATGCCCGAACGGTCTATGGCACTTGACCAAAAAGAAGCTGCAGTGGCGAATCCACCACTCTGTCTTGGCACAGTACCGCCGTCTGCCGGGCGCCGTTTCACTCGCTGACGGCAGCAAAGGTGGTGATGGTGCATTGAACCTCGCCACTCCCCCGGTTGGGTGGCGGGAGATTTGAATTACGAAAAAGGTATTCGGACCATTCAGATGCAATTTTCATGTACAAGTCTTTTCTTGGCACAAAACAAGCGTTGTGAGGTTTCTGGAGCGGTATTCCAATAGTCAACGTCAACTGCCTTTACTGTCCCTTTAAGGTCAAGGTGCAGAAATAATTAAAGGAGATGTTTATTTTTCATCAAATTGTGCAAAGTACACCGAGAATAAGGATATATAACGAAAAGATATGTTGCAGAAGCTTTTTGACCAATGGGTTTGCAGTCTGAAACTTGTACTGACAGTTCTTGTTTCGACAGTTCAATGTACACTTGTGAAACAATTGTACATCGCATTTTTTCTATACAGTCAACAATCGATTTTTCGAACCCTCTAGGGAGCGTAAAAACGTCCGAAAATTCAGTCAGTTTGAAAAAATGAATGCATGCAAAAAACGCACCTTTTTTCTTTTTTTCTCGGATCTAGAGGTAAAAGGCGAAGTATCAGGCTTCCAAAGCATCAGTGAAGTGGCTATAAAAAAGGCGTTAAAAAACTGTATGCTGCCGACTGCTGGTTTATTATGTACATGTGCATCGTCGGGCAGCCGGTGTTATTGCTGCAGTGGCTTGAAGAACTTGTTGATTGTTGTTTGGACGGCATTCCGGTTGCATGCGATCATATTCGCCTCGATCTGAGCAAGGGTCATGTGAGCACTGTACACCGATGAAAGAGTCAACAGTGCGTCGCAGAGCACAGTTGACACAACAGCACAACCACGCACCACGTTAGCCAAAACGTGGCCTGTGCAAACAAACGAAATGGCACCGCTCCGGAAACTCCGCCAAAGACGGAAGTGCGGTGATGAACATAGCCAGCGTAGCCAGACCAAATCGGTGTGTGACGGCTAGATTTGGCTAGTTGTGGCTCAAAGCGGTAATATGCTTCAGCTGCAAGTCGATTTGCTTCGCAAGGGTGCTGCGTGAGGAGCCAAAGGACCTTCCGTCGTGTCAAAAAGTCCGGAAAATTGGACGGCGGGGTGTTCGAGCGTCGGAAACTTCAGATGTCCTTATACATTGATTCTATGGGTCTCGTGGCGGTGCCACGAAGACGTCCGAAATATCGGGCATGTCCTAAAATTTGGGCGTCCAAAAATTCAGTTGTTGACTATATTAATGATGTGACACCACCAGGATTTTGCAACAGTCTTTCTCCTCTGACCACACTTTCTAAAGAAAGCTAGTTGCACACCAGTCGCTCTAGTCCAACAAATGATGCTTGCAGCCTATCATTTAATGCTGGCTGAGGGTGTATAGCCAGAAACTTCGTACTCCAAACCAAAACTCTTCAAGAAACAAACATTTTCGGGGGGTTTGTTGCTTGTAAACACTTGTCCAAAAGGGTTAACAGCTTGCTTGCACAAATGGCTGTCTGATCACATGATCAAAATTCAGATGGAGGGGTAGCACAGTGCAACTGTACCATGCTGGTCATAAATTTCACTTGCACACACACATATTACTGTGCTGGAATGAAACGTGAACAGGAGGAAATGAACCCTGCTTACACTTGATTATTTCTAAGTGAGATGTGTAATTGGAGCGTAGCGGGTGTTGCGGCTCGAGGTAGTGTTCCATGAATCCACCTGGTACATTGATGAGTATGTCCATTAGTAGTAGTGAAAGAGAAAGGGTTTATTTTACATTATTTTCACTGGCTTTAGACACAGAAGCCCACTCCATGTAGGAGCATATTAAACATCTGAGCGCATCAGTACACGTCAGCACACACCGCACTGCACCAAAGGTCACCACTTTTAAAAATGTCATCTTCCTTAGGAGTCTAGGCTAGGGAATCTTATGACTCTATCACGGCCAATCACAATTGTCAAATCGGTCGCAAAATCCTGCCCATGATTTCACACGCTTCCGCTGGCTCTGCCTCCTATGTTGCACCATTGCACCCGCATATGGCATAACTGCGGGGTAGTTTGGGAAACCGAAGTCAATGCTGCCCCCACGGTAGACCTCGACATTGACCCCTTTTATCAATTAGCTAGTTCAGCTTGTGAGGGTTCGGTTCAGGTAAAGGGATCTTTGCGGTAGTTGTCATCTTGAAGTGAGCTCTTCTGTTTGCGCGTCACAGTCTGTCGCGCCCTGGCATCGTCTGGGTGCGCGCTGATGAAGACTGCCTCGTGGAAAGCATCTGAGGAATGTTCATCGCCGTATTGAGACGTAACTCGGGGCACTAAGTGTGGTCTGGCCCGAAAACTAAGCCTCTGTGATTTAAATCACCCCAGTGCGATTTGCAATGGCGAATGTGTAAAGGGAATTTTGCTTCCTAGATCTTTCTCCCATGTTTTTTGTTCCAGCGTGACTGTACATCTGTTAAGTCCCCAGGCCCACAAGCTTTCAGCTTGACTGAGCATAAAGCTGTGTTACAGTACTGCTGTTGGTTCTGGCTTTATTTAGACTTTGGACACTAAAGGCAAGTATTAAGTCAAGCTAAAGTGATAGATTGGCGCTGAAGAACATCTAAGGCGTCAATATTATTGTGAACAGAGCTCTAGTAATCGAGAAATTGAGGTCAATGCAGGACTTGATTGGAGACTCCCCCGGGTCACTCAAGTACTGGCCTGATAATGAAGGCACTCATTATAATTCTGTCACTAGTACTCAACCACTCGTAATAAAAAGATTCTTTTGAGCACGAGGTCGCGGGATCGAATCCCGGCCACGGCGGCCGCATTTCGATGGGGGCGAAATGCGAAAACACCCGTGTACTTAGATTTAGGTGCACGTTAAAGAACCCCAGGTGGTCTAAATTTCCGGAGTCCTCCACTACGGCGTGCCTCATAATCAGAAGGTGGTTTTGGCACGTAAAACCCCATATATTATAAAAAGATTCTTTTGCTTTATAAGATGAAAATGCTAGTTCAGTCCTTTTCGATTTTTAGAAAAAAGAATTCATTGACATTATCCTTGACAATGACATAGGTGGTCGAAAGGTTTCGTTTCCTGCACTTTGCCCATGCTTTTGCATTTCAGTAGTTTCGTTATTACATAGGGCTGCGCTTACTGTGTCGTCTGTCGGGCCCCATTTTACTCATCACCGCTTCCCACTCAGAGCTGGGCAATTTGAATTGTGCTAAAGGTTGTGGGATCTCACACGTGCTCTTGGGACAAAGGAACAACACAGTAGTGCAAACAATCACAAGGGTATTTATTGCATCTTTCATTCACCAATGCCTGCTAGCCGAGTTGCTATCCACAAAACATGCTGATGGGTGTGCAGGACAAACCTAGGAAGTCCGACTCACCGTGAACGGATAATGCCTAATAATAAAGCCTAATGCGTTGTTACCCTGACAACAACCGGAATCCAAAAACGACATTCAAAATGGGTGCACTACAGGCAACCGCTAGATGTCAGCTGTGAAGTGGTCCTACCCCACTCGGTGCACACGGCATCTGAGTTGATGGCGCCCACCGTCCCAGACGGTGTCGGAGTGCCCGGTGCCAGGCCCCAATACCAGACATCTCATAGCGGCCCCTGTGGCCAGTGGCCACCTGGCTTCCAGAGTCATGACTTCACCATAGTCGGAGAGATAGAAGAAACTATTTACATTAAAAAATTCGGACCACCCACGTACTCACTCGCTTCTGGCTTGCCAATGCTCCGCGGGTGTTGGGCCTCGCTCTCCCAGGATGCCGACCACATGGCTTTCGAACCGACAAATGTTCTTAAAAAGAACTATCTCAGAGGCTTAGCATTGATATGATCTCGACCGGGTGAGGTGAATCTTCACTGCAAGAATCGAGAAACGACGACGAAGCTGGGCATTGTGATGATGAAAAGAAAGTAGAAAAGATTGTATTCACTTCATTGGTACATGGTTGCAACTCTTATCCGAGTCCCAAGCGGTTCCGATTAACACGGGGGCCAGGATGGCCTTATACACCCCCTTGCTGTCTTGTGGTCGCCGCTGTCTTCTTGGGGAGCTTGTGGAAGTATGTGTTTTCGTCAGGTTCTGCTGTCGACGACCTTTTGCCCTTCGGGTTTTCTTCTCTTAGTCCTTCTCTTTGTGTCAGTTCGGGGAATAAAAGGGTGACGCAGTTTCGGAGAAGAGGGCAATTACGTCGACATGGGGAGCCCACTTGAACACTTCTCACACTTGACAGGTGGATGTCCAGGCTTATTTTAACAGCCTTTTCTGGGATGAGGCAAACCATCTTGTCATGGGAACGTACACCTGAATATCTCTCGCACTTGACAGATCGATCATAACATGTTGAAAAGTTCACACGCTGCAGCAACTGTCGCCTCGCTCAAGAAAGCATGTCGCCGACGCTAGCGATCAAAATCCACTCTAGGCCTATGCTTCGGTTAAAACAAAGGTCGTCTTCGAACCAAGCAAAACTGTCAAAACTATTGTCTGATGCCTCAAGAACTCCACGTTGGGCAGCCAGATGTGGGGACCTCACACATGCTCTTGGGTCAAAGGAACGACAACACAGTAGTGACAACAATCACAAGGGCATTTATTGCACCTTTTATACATGCGAATGCCTGCTAGCCAAGTTGCTATCCACAAAACATGTCCATGGGCATGCGTGACAAATCTAGGAAGTCTGACTCACCGCGACCGGACAGCGAGTGAATATGTTCACCCCCACGTTGGACACCAACGCCTGGTCATTTGCGTGTATGAACATGCGAACAGTGACGCGCTCCTAGCCCCTGCGAGACCGTCTCGCAGAAGCACGCATCGGCACATGCATGGAATGTCCGCAAGCCAAAGAGGGCTACTCGTGCCACAGCAGCCCTGTCATTAGGTGGTGTTAGCAGCGGAGCACTCGCCCCATCTATCGTAATATGCTGCAATAACACCGACCACCGCCGGAGCAAAGCCATGCGGTGAAGCCAGATTGCAGAAGATGCGAGATCCATAAGGGAAAAATGACAGGGGATGTGTGAGAGTCTCGAGTGTCGCCACAAGATATGACCCTTCAGATGCAATTTTCTCGTAAACGAAGTCTTTTTCTTGGCACAAAACAAGTACTGTGAGGTTTCTGGAATGGCATTTCAACAGTCCACGTTGACGTAGTATAGGCCTTCAGACTCCCAAGACTGATGTATTTGCCAAAAATATTAGTGCTGGTGAGTGCAACACACCCAGCTTTTTGTCCACTTCTACCTGCAAGCATTTTGGACTTATGTACTTTTGTAACTGTTCATTCAAATCAAGTAGTTTAAGCACACCTCTTTGAACATGTTCCCCGAGCTGTGAACTTGGCTCTTGCAAATAGAGGATCAGCCCAAAAAGCAAAACTGAGCACTGACATATAACTGGAAAGCAAACTTGCTGCAAACTTCACTGTAAACATTAGCATCCATCTTTCTTCATCCTCTACCTTGCCTGTTTACCTTTTGAAAACTTCAATACTTCGTATACGAGTGGCTCCTTCATTGGCTGTTTTTGTTCATGGGCTATGTTCACTGACATTGCATGTTTAAGAGAAACTTGCATGGTAAATTGCTTCTTAGTGCCATGCTTGTAGCATATATCATGAGTACATTTGTGGCAGCAATTGTAGTAGCAATTGCATTTGCATCCCTCTGTATCATTTAGGTTGTCACGGATACGGGGAGCTACTATTCATGCTTATATGGTTATTACCAGTTAGCTGGTTGTTAGAAAACCACCAAGACCTTCTGTGCGGGTCTTGGCGCTGGTTCATAAGTCCGCTTCACTGTGCTGCCATACTTCCTTGGGGCAACGGAAATATGTCGCGACCACGCAGGTGGCAAGGTAGTATGCTGCTATGTGTTTCTGGTTGCTGAAAACTTGCAGTAAACAGCACAGATGGCTGGCAGGAGGTTTCGAAAATGCACCAAAGGCTGCCGGTTAGTAGTTGGAGTTGAGCACTACTTCACTACCACGTCACTACATGCGCACATACGACAGACACAGAACTCGTGTTGTGTACCCCATTTTCAATCATTGTGGAGGTTGCAGTTCTTGCTCCCGTTGCTGACGTATGGTCTTTGCCACTTGAAATGCCTGTGTTGCTGAGTGGGAGGTGAGCCCGGCATTAACAGTAGTCAGTGATGATGGCATGAAATGGTGAACCTTCTGCGTACCTGTGGGGGAGATTGTAAACTCAAACCTTCCTGAGAGCTCAACTTTCTTTTCTTCAACCCTCCTATCTGGCACCCAGAGCACAAATATACCTTTGATATTTTTTTCTAACCATGCAAAAAGCTTATGGGGTGCAAGGGTGTGTCGCTTGTAGGGTCTCTGAAAACTTGCCCTTGCTGCCAGCTGCTTCATGGTGCCGCCAATGCCATCGCAAGTGCTTTTACCATGAGAGGTTGCGAAAAAGTTTCACTCTGCAGCTAATATCTTTTTCGTGGTAGCACAAGTTTACAAAATATTTGTTTTTGTACTGTGACGATGCACTATTGGAAAAGTAGTGAACTTTTTTGACATCGGGAAGTTCATGTTTTAAGACTTTGAGTACTTCATCTTGAAATGTAGCCAGTGCAGCTGTAGTGTGTTTGAGACAGTCCAAAATCACAAGTGATTTTGCCAGAAGAGAACTAGTTCTTTTTCAGCGATAGTATGCGACGAAGGGATGCAAAGTGGCTTGTGTATTTACCCAGTGGTATGATTGGGGAGCATCTTGCACAAGGAAACTAATTCTCTTCGAAGTCCAATTGAAGAATCAACTTGTCGCCCTTTAGGTTTGTTTTGAGGTCTCCTAAACATTTTGCTTGCTGCTTGCTCACGAAGTGGTGCAACTTTAGCTCTTGTAGCATGTCTTAAAACAGCGGACACAGAGAGGAGTTCCATGAAGGAGTCATAGGTGTTTGTGTCTTCCTTCCGTAACTTACGGAAGGTATCCCAGTCGATGAGGGTGAATGAGTGGGGTGGGGCCATCGTGTTTGGTATTTCTGTGCATATGACGAAGTGATCGCTGCCCTGTTCGTCCATATGTGTAGTTTGCTACATTTCGGAGTATCGTGACGTCCAGCATAGTATCGCGTTGCGTCGACTTACCCAATCTGGTGGGGAACCTGTGGTCCGTCACCAGGGTGAAGGACAGGTCGTCTATTGCGCGCGAGAGGTTGTTGCCGCTAGGCTTGATTGTGGGGTAAACTCACAATGGGTAGGGGGCGTTGAAGTCACCTGCGATAATGAGCGGTGAGTTTCATGCCAATGATGTGGCTTTAGTAAGGATTGCGTGGAAGGATTGTTTGTAGTGCGCGGGGGAGCTTTAGATCTTTAGTACAAAAACGCTTTGTTTTAAGAGTCGGTTAGGTACGAGCTCGATTAGGATCGCCTCTATGCGACTGTTTTTTGGTAGGACGTCATGAACTATGTGCGCGATTTTTCTATTAACGAGCGTGGCGACGCCTCTCCTGGCGTCCCCTGCTCTTTGGGAGACCGGGCTGTACCCTGAGAGTGTTAGGGTTTCTTGTAGTAGTATTACATGTGGCTTTTTGGGTTGAATTTTGATGTACTGTTGCAGCGAGCATTTGCGTTTCGCGTAGCTAGCACAATTCCACTGCCAAATTTCTAAGGCATCCCATGTCGTGTTAGCCATGATGGTTTTGTGGGGGATTTATCGGTGGCGAAGAGTGCTGCGTCATGTCCATCTGTTGTGGCTGACTAGCTTTGTTTTTAATTTTTATGGTGAATTTCTTTTCCACCACCTCTACACGATTCGCTTGGGTATGAATTCTTTCTAGGTTCTCTCGCGTGAGGGGCATAATTTCGCCTAGGGAACCTTGCGGTGCATTACTTTCTTCTGTCTCTGGGAGCGGGGGTAGGGGGGGGGGAGGGGAGGGGGGGAGGGGGGGTTTGCATTTGGCTGTGCTTACTTTTACACTTGTCTCTTGCGGTGGAGCTTGTTTGGGAGCTTTAATGGTTTGAATCTGCTGTTTCACGTCATTAAGCTGTGCTGTAAGCACTTGTATGGTGGCTTGAAGACCCGCTAGTTCCTGTCGTAGGGCTGTGATTATCTCGCTCACATGCTCGGGCAATGAAGACCACGTTACCTGTTTGGTAGATGAGGCGTCCCGTTGCTGCTGCTGTGGCGCTCGGGTGTAGGCGTGACCGAGTGACTCCTTGTGGTCGCTGCGGAAATTCCCGAGGTGATGCTCGCGTCGCGGTGACTGGCGCCGCTCGGTCCTCGGGAGAGGCTGCGGCCGCGTTCGTTGCGTCTGCGGCGATGTCTCTGTCGCACGATGTAAGGGACTTGAAACTTGCGTTCGCAGTCCTTGTCGGCGGTGGGGTGTGGTCCGCCACACAGGGTGCAGTGAGGAGTACACTGGTGATCTTCTGGCGGCGTTTTGAGGCCACACTTCCGGCACCACGAGGTGTTCGGGTTAGGGCACACATCCGCACGGTGACCGATGTTGCCACAGTTGTAGCAAACTTCCGTGTGTCTGCGAAAGAGCCTGCATCGAACAATGCTTGCTCTGCAGTAGGTGTAACTTGGTACTTCCATTACTTGGAAAGGGATTGTCACAGCTGTGGTGTTCTTGATTCCCTTCACCTCCAAGGCATTGGGGTTGTGTTTCGTGACGATCAGTTCTCGGAGTTGGGAGTCATTGAGCTCGAGGTCAATGCCTCAGAGTACGCCTTTGCAGGTATCATCGGGTGGGGCTGGGTATACTGCGACCCGATACATAGTATCTTTCATGCTAATCTGTTGCACTGTGGCATGTGCTCTTGCGTTACGTTCGCTGGGAGTGCAGATGATGGTCTTCTGAGTTACATTGGGGCAGATGGAGTCTTCCCTGAAGTCTTGAGGAGCCAGGGCTGCCGCCATTGCGAGGCCTTGCTCAACCTGCACTGGTGTGGATTTGGCCATGTTGAAACCGTCTCGGGGTCTCGCGATGATACGGACCATGTCCCTCGGTAGCTGAGGAAGTCTCGAGGTAGCGACGAGGTGCTGGTATGCGCTGTTCGGTCCGGCGGTGCGATTGCCATCCCTTCGTCTGCCACGTGTACTTCACGAACTTGTTCCTTGGGGTTGACTGGCTTGGTTTGCGGTTATATGCCATGATCCAGCCCGTGTCACTTGCGTCTTCCGGCGATATCGTCTCACCGGTGACGATTTTCATGGCGGTAATGAGTGGCTTGCGGTGTTAGGCCTAGGCCTACCCACCTTTGCATGCTGAGGTTGAAAATTCGAATGCAGAAAGTGTTGAGAAAAAGTCCACCCACCGAAATAAATATGGTATCCACGGAATCCGTGTAACTTGCTGCTTTCGTTGTTACGCAGTTCACTTCAATTTGGGCGAATAACCTTGTGAAATCATTGATAATATCGAGAGCCGATGTTTGCGTGTCCGCAAACATCCACAAAAGCTTTTCCACAAAAACAAACATTGTTTCTGCATCACGAAAAGTAAGTTACATGAAAACTGCTCTTCAGACCATTTCTCTGTTACTGCTTTTGTGATTGCACTACTATAACTTCCAATTATATATTATTTGAGCACTAATGCTTACTATTTCTACTTGTGCATTTATTTTGTGCTTTATGCTCGTAAATTCGCCTGTTTGTATATATGTATACATATAAATTTGCATGCTAATTGACCTCATAGGAACAAATTGTATCATCAAGATAAATGCATACGCAACAGCGGAAAAATAGCAGCACAGGCAGTAGGCCAGATCACTGATGTTCCCATGGGGGAACCAAAAATTTCAATCTTTTATTGATTATACACTGCAGCTGATTAAAAAAGATGAGGCTAACACATACGTTACAATTTGTATTAAAAAAATGGTATTTTTTTTTAACTTACAGGCCGGGCCTGGTCATGCACATGTGGGCCCTGGCTAAGCTTAGTTCAGTTGAATTGTGTTTTATGTGGCAAAACCACGATGTGATTATGAGGTATGTGTAGTGGAATTAATTTTGACTACCAAGGGGATCTTTAACATGCCCCTAATGCACGGCACACGGGCCCGGGGCAGGCCTGGGCTCTGGCTTCATAAAGTGGACTCTAGCCAGGCCTGGGTTGAAGAATCAGGCCCGTGCAGTGCTCTACGGTATGGTACCTTCCTGCTATTTTTGAAAAATACACCATGCAAATTTGTCAAGTGGACAACTGACGCAGGGCATGCAGACGCAAAGCCGCATTAAAGCACTGTAGTGTCTAGGCGACACTACAGAAGTATTCGCATGTCAAATCAACCCTTCTCTGCCTACTGCGATATTTTTGCAGCTATGGCACTGCTTGATGTTGCTAGTTCAATCCCTCCACGGCAGCTACATTTTGACATTCTTGTATTTTCGTGAAATACAAAAATGTTTCTGCACTTAGACTTAGGTGCATGTTAAGGAACACCAGGTTGTCAAAATTAATCCGTACTCTGCCACTACGGCGGGCCTCATAATCCAATTGTGGGTCTGCATGTACAGCCCCATAATTCAATTATAGTTCAACACATCTGCCACGGTGCGATGTTCCATTTGAGGCTCAACCTCAACCCTCTTGGAAGCTTATGAACAATGGAGCATAACGCCTCAAGCAAGCGCATCTCCCTGTGTGTTTTGTGTAATATGCAGAGAAACAGCAGTAGTGCACACAAGGTAGTGTTAACAAAAATTCACCGCTATCATATTGGACTAAATGTTGAAGAAATTAAACATTTACCGTCAACATCACTGCAAATTATCATCAGTCAAAGCGAACAGCACAGAAAGCTTTGCTTACATTGATTTCTACAATGCGTGGGATCCGAATAATTTTTTAAAAATTTGTTGTTCAATGTACGCCCTTCTTGCTTTGATGCTACATATCTGGTGAGAGTCGCATAACTGTATTTAAGTGCTTTAAGTATGTATTTCTCAACATAGCGTTTGGGTGCCTCGCTAACATTGGGTCTTGCTCATTGTTTTTTTCCAGAACCCAATGTGTCAAGCCCACTGAATGGCTATGCTGCAGAGATCTGGAGTAATCAGGTCTTGTACAAAAAGGTGCTGCTGGACAAGTATGAGAAGAAAACCAAAGACATGGAATCCTAGGGTTCCAAAAGCTGTCTTGCCTCACTGGTGTGTCTCTGGCAAAAGTGCTTCTTTTTTATGGGTTAAGGGCAGGGGGACCAAAGCAGGCTAGGTGCACAGTGCGCACTATTCTTGTAATCATGTAAGGGAGCACGAGCGGTAAGTTATTTGAGCGCATTATGGATACACATAGGTCTGTGCTGGTTTGTTGGCCAGCTGATGGAACAGATACCTTTACATATGAAAGAAGTCATGAGTAGCAAGGGAGTCATTTTTATTTTTGTGTGTGCAAATAAAATTCTGTACAGTATGATTCCCCTTGTCTGATTTCGGCAGTGTAATATTTTTGAAGTTACATGTGGAGTTTATCGGCAATGTTTCTATGAAATAAGTACCAGGTATTACAACTCTCTGGAACTCGTAAGTTTAAGGCAAATCATATTTGTTCACTTTTGTGCGTCCGGTATGCAAAGTACAGTTTTAGTTTCGCGAGTGCATGCATTGCGTGGCCGCTGGTTGCAGAAACTTTTCCCTCCACTCATTTGGTAGTAAAATGCCTTCAATGTAATTGCATTATATTCGGCTACCTAAAAGTATGACTAAATGTTGCTTCAAATTACACGATGTTACCGATATCTTTCTTTCATATGTGACAAATTATTTGAGCAATGAGGGTTTTTCTAGACTTCATAGCGTTGCCTGCTGTACCCGCCGTGGTTACTTAGTGGCTCTGGTTGTCACTGTTAAGCACAAGGTTGCGGGATCAAATCTCGGCCACGGCGGCCACATTTCGATAGGGACAAAAAGCAAAAGCACCCGTGTACTTTACATGTTAAAGAATTCCAGGTGGTAAAAATTAATCCATAGTACCCCACTACGGTCGATAATCGGATTATGGTTTCGGCACCTAAAACCCCATGATTTAATTTTTATGGATTACCTGCTGTGTACAAAATGGAGTATAGAAATGGTGGTTCCGTTACCAAGCACGAGATCGTTACTAGCGAGCACGAGATCATTCATAGCGGATATATTTTGATAAGAGACTGAAGGCAAAAACTTGTCTGCCTATTTGAGTGGAAAATTCAAGACCTTCAGATGGTCAAAACTCCACCTGTAGGTTCACACAGCTTGCTCCACTACTCCTCCATGCTGTTTAAGAACATTTTTTTTTTTACCTGTCGGAGGTGATCACAGGTGCCAATTTTGCATGTGCAAGGTGTTCTGCAATTATGTGCAACCTGCTTTCCTGTGCAGACTGAGTGCATGAGGACCTAGGTAAGGTTTTGCCGAAGGTATGACATACATCTTGAGTTCTAGGATTGATAGTCTTGCTTCTGATCCTTTGCCTTAATTCTGTGTGCACGCTAATTCCTTGAGATGTGCCAGTTTGCAGTCTCTGGTATCATATTTGAGTCATATTACTTTGCGTCGGATGGGTAACTTTGAAGGCTTGGAGAATGTTTACAGAGTTGAGACTTGGCTCAACTCGTAACAAGCTTTGCAGCTCTCGTACCTAGTGAAGAAGGTAAATTTAGTTTCACTTTAAGCGAGTGCACTTCATTGAGTGGGGCGTGCCTCATAATCAGAAAATGGTTTTGGCACGTAAAACCCCATAATTTAAATTTTTTTCATTGAGTGGTATTTTGGTGGTACCATGCTAATGTGACCTGCCGTGGTTGCTTGGTGGCTATGGTGGGCTTCTAAGCACATGGTCACGGGATCGAATCCTCGCCACGGCGGCCATATTTCGATACGGGGAAAATGCAAAAACACCCGTGTGCTTAAGACTTAGGTGCACGTTAAAGACCCCCCCCCCCCCCGTGGTCCAAATTATTCCAGCGTGCTTCATAATCAGATAGTGGTTTTGGCACGTAAAACGCCATTTCCAAAATGCTACATGCAAGAACTGTCATTTGGAGTTCATAATGTCTGGTGTTACAAAAGTCGTACTTTCGCCCGAAAGGCGGAGAAGCATCGATTGCGATAGCAAATTAGCAGACAGCTTCACGAAGTAAGGAGAGTATTATCGGCCGTATCAACTTTTGATAAGAGACTGAAGGCAAAAACTTGTCTGCCTATTTTAGTGGAAGGTTCAAGACCTAAATTAAGCATGGGGTCACGCGCACGCAAGCAAACATGAACACATCGCGCTCGGTGACCGCGGAAACTCGCTGTCGGAATGCTGGAGGGAGGAAGTGCGGCAGCAGCAGCGAGCGAATTGACCGTGTTGCCTCTTGCTTCAATGCGAACAAAGCGGTGAGAACACAGTGCACACGAATCTATCGGCACTCACCGCCGATTTCAAGTTGAGGTCCGCGCGGCCGCACGATAGCAGCAGCCGCCGGGGTAGAACGCCCCCTCTCTCTTTCCCCAGTGCTTTGCGAGAGACGGAAGGCTACGCGCTTCCACCCCGCTTCCTTCCGTGCGCGAGATTGAGTTTCCATCGTGGGCTCACCCTCACAAGCATACGGCGCACGGTGACGATGTCACTATAGCGATGTTACCGCCCTTGGGACTTCACACGGAGCATCACGGCGGCGTTGACGGCAGAAATGCGCCTTGAATGACCATGTAATTGCTGTCGCAATAAAACAGTCGACGCTCGTTAAAGCAGACTGTGAGAAAGGTCCATTCAATCCAAAGTTAGGGCTAGGAATATCATTAAATCTTTGGAACTTCGCATATATGGAACTATAGATGGCAGCACCGTCGCGTGTTAGTGTGGATTGCCGGTCGACGGCGTGCATTTAAATGTACATGGCTGCGTACTGCTGTCAATGATTTGGCCAGATTTTGTGGGTTTGAAATGCGCTGATTACACTGAACTGTATATTTTTTGCACAATATGCACGGAATTTTTCTATTGAAAGAAGTGCAAACTTATGGGGCTTCAGCTCCTCGCCCAAATTTTTTCGTGCTGTCGTGCGCCGCCGACCAAAACAGCCCCCGGCGCCGTAAATCATGCTAGATTTTGTCTAGATTGCCCTTTTCACGCTCGAAAAGATATATCAGCGCAAACATTGCGAAATCGGGCTGGATTTCGCGGCAACGTCCATGCACCGGGAGTCGCATAACGCCCCAAGGAGCCCCATCCGAGCACCAAGTTTCAAGCAACGTTACTAGATTGTTTTCAGTTGTCAAACTCCGCCCTGGCACCTGGCCCCTTTCTGTCGCGCCCGCGGGGCGGCGCGCGCGACACTGTCGGCCCGAAGGCGGGCAGACAGAGACGCTGATGCGTGCATCAGCGTGGCACGTTTTGCTCTTGTTTTTATTTATGTGCCAGGAAAATGCTGCTTGTCTTGTGAGCAAACATGCCTGCAATGAAACAATGAAACGGCAATAAAACCAGGAAAACCACGAGAAATAAAGTGATAGCTAGGGAGGGTGCAGCGCCCTTAATTCTTAGCTATCACTTTGTCTGTTTTTACTCCTGTTTTTTTGTTTGTGTTAATAAAACCTTGCAAGCATTCTGCGACGAAATAGTGTACCAGACCACCGCCTTTCAACTTCGTGCGCATTTCCAGAGGGCTATAAACTTGTTAAACTAATCATTTCAGGTCATCAAAGATTTTTTGGAACTGCTAAACTTGACAGAACAGAACGCAGTTCAAAAGAACCTGAAGCTTTTTGCATCATAAGAAACGACAGAGCCGCTGCGAGTAACTCTGATGTCGAGTTTAAACATTGCATGTCCATAATCTGCTGCGTCAAGGTGCACTCTATGTTATGACAGCCAAGTTAAATCAAGATCCATTGGAGGTACACTGTTCACATTTGTTGTGACTGCATTCACATTACTGTTTGCTAGGAAAGTCACCCACTCATGTTTTTTCAGCGACACTTTGGACTAGTGCATTCCTTCGGTGGAGGTGAGTCCCATCCAACTATAAACAACTTCACGCAGATATTCCGCCTTCTAAGCCTGTATACACCTGTTAAAAGCTTGTATACACTTGGCGCTACGTGGGAGTGTGGAAGGTGTGCCAGGCTCTGTGCTCGTCGGCATCAACGACACATTCAAACAGACCAGAGAAGCCTGCAAGTCAAAACATAGTCTTCGCAATGCCATTGAGACGACGTTGATAAGTTGGTGGAGCCAAGCAGCTCACCAGAACGTGCTCGCAATGAGCACACTTATGCTCGAGGAAACATAGAGGACAATGCTGGTTATTATCTGTGTGGATATGTCATTCACAAAGTCAGAAAGGGCACACCATGTGATGTATGCATAGAGGACATAAGCTCTGAAATCCCAGCAGTTGGCTGCGACAGTTACTTAATTGAGTACAGAAGTCTCGAGCAAGGTTCGTTAAAGCACCCGATGCCGAAGATGCTGGGCTTTATGAAGACAGCTAACAGAAGTGTGTCAGCTTCTCTGGATGAGGCAGGCCTTTACGGAGATATTTTGGAAGGTTTTAGACGATCTAGAGGGGTGCTGCCTCCCTCTTCTTGGTTGTGCAGAGCATATGTACGCGTTCACGTTCGAAGTCCTGAATTTCTTCATTGTTATGCGGATCGATTTTTACTCCAGGGATACAAACTGTCAACTAGAAAGCAGTAGCCGTAGCAACCAAGAAAGCGCATCTTTTGTGAATATCGATGCAGCATGCTTAGATTCATCAATCCGGCGTTGTACCAGTCCTATTCTTTTTTCATGCGTACACGAAACATGCCACAAACGAAAGGCTTCACTCTCCTCTTCATTCACCTATTAGCTGCTTTTTACAGCTAGAGTGCACAATTTAAAAAGGCTATTTTTTTCACCTCCGCCAAAGCATCCATGTCAGTACACTAAAGCCAGCGAAGGTAACTGCGGTGTTACGTATTCTTCTACTTTGACTTTTATTCGCGAGGACACATTAAGCCACATTAAGGACCACCAGGACACATTAAGATGTCATTAAGACATCTCGCTACCCGCGGGCTGTTCGCCGCCATCGCAGCAGGGACTTGACGGTTTGCAACGCGTTCGCTTGAGCGCAACCTCAGCAAAATTTTGTCTCGCCGGTGTAGAATGCCGAGCAGTATGCCTATGGTTCTCTGGATCAAGCGTCTCACGCTTTCTTCTATATACCTTCGGTATCCACATTAGGGGCTCAAAGTAGGCATTTGATTAGGCCAACATGCTTCTTTCTCCATTTGTGGGCGGTGGCAATTCCATGCCACCGCCCCACAAAAGAGAAAAAAAAAAGGCATGTTGCGGCGCAGCAAATTCTCGCACGGTGAAAGTTCAATTTTCTTTTGCGGAAAGCAATCGGCCAGGGGATGCTTCAGTTGGCGGATACTCTATATTATTGCGATAGCAATTATATGGGCACTGTAGGCTCATTCCTGCCGTCGCCCTCATTTTCCATATAAAGTCCAAGGGTGATAACATCTTGACCGCGCGCCGCCCGCTGTATTTGCAAGTGAAAGCGTAAGGGGGGAAGGGGGGTGGGGGCTGGAATGTGTGAGCCGACGATGGTGGCTCAGTCTTGTGTGCGCAAGGGAGAAAAGCGGGAAGTGCGCCGCCTCCTGTCGCACGCCATAAATCAGGGGGAGTGGAGCGAGGATCTGTGAATCTGTTGTTGCGCAACATGTTTATATGCCTTGTTTGACGCATTATATAGAGTGACTTTTTCTTAGATACATAGATTTATTCGAGACTTATACGTATATTTAAATATCTTGTTGCGAGGTTTTGTGTATACGTGCAGTGAACTTTGTTTCCAGTGACACTTTTTGCCCTTTATCAAGCTGTATCTTCGTATTTGTATATTTCATTGTATATTCGCATTTCTAATGCACGAGGGCAAGTCCAATGAAAGTGAGCCAACCCACCCCGGTCAGTAATGGTTCGGTCCATTATGTGCGAGGCATGTGCGTTGCACAGAGTCGCCTCTCATTTACAAAAGTGACGATGTAAGGATAAAGGTTCTTCAAAGGGCCCCTCGCCAATCCTGGCCATTTTGAGCTGACAAGCGCAGAGCGTACATTGTTCGATAACGATCGTGTGTGCAAAGTATTACATCGCTATGCGCCGCGAAAAGATCTGAAATTACAAACCGAACGCCGTTGTCCATGCTCCTCGCGGCCGCCGCGGTCCAAGCCGGAGGATGTATACATAGTCGGGTACCTGCGTATACCTACTGGTGTTCGCAGTGACGTCGCTCGTGGTGACATTCGACTTAGATAGTTATTCGAGACATCTGTTATCTGTGTGATCTGTTGCTTGAATTGACGAATTGAAGTTTAGAGAAATATTAAAACACACAAACGGAATGTCGGCGTGCTTCTTGTTTTACTTCCCACCGAAACAAGAGAGATCTGCTTCCGCTTCGTCTGCTTCTTCGCACGGTCGTGCGGTCACATGCGCAGGTACCGAAACTATGCCATTATTTTTGTGATAGAGCAGCACGTCATGCCGCATGTGTACTGGGCGCGCTAACGGCCATGATCCATGTGACGTCACATAGCGATATATATATGTACGCCGGCACTGAATAAACTGATTCCATTCCCGGTTTGGCTGCGTGATGACGTTATAACAACTGGCGACGAGGGTCTTGCATACCCACGTAAGCGACGGCCTTGGTCCTGCACGGGTGGACAGGCACGAACGGAAGCAAGCGAGCGGAGTTTTCGTCCAGCTTCAAGGCGCTGCACGGGCTCCCGGAGTACGGCACCGCCCACCGAACACCCCTGCGGAGGAAGCACTCGGCCACAAGGAACGACAACGGGGCTTGGAGCTGGCAGCACGTCCAAGCAAGGAAACGCCAAACTGATGAGTAACGGATATATGTACTGCTGTCGAAATGCCGCCACTGGGAAAGATGTCCGAGTTCGACCCGAAAACGCAAAACTTCGAGTCGTACTTAGAGCGTTTTGAACATTTCTTAACGGCTAATGATATCGCCGACGCAAAGGAGCGCGCGTAGCGAACGGACGCATGGGACATCGGCTCCGGCGATTTTCGACCGTGGCGGCGGCCCAACGCGTTTGATCCCGACAATTTTGGACTTGACAGGACCAGCAAGTCAGCCGGCACGCAGGGAGACCACTCCCACTCCGGTGGGCCGATTTGTTGACCTTTTTAAGCGTTTTTCCTCCCATCCGCCATAGCGCCGCGACGCAGCCTCAAGGCTGAACGCCGGCGTTCGGCGGCGGGGAGGCCGCTCCAAGCCAACATGGCAAGCGCAAACCAGCAACGCGGCTACGACCCGGAAGGCATGGCATGGACAACTGTGCCGCAGACCAGTCGGGACCAAGCCTGCAACGCTAATGTGATCCGGGCCTTTGAAACAAGAGCCCAGAAACTCCAAGCCTGCGCACAAGGGAAGGCCACGTCAGCTCACGGAGGCCACCAAGCGCAACCCGACAAGGCACCCGATGAGCGCGCAGCCGGAGGCCCAAGGCAAGTCAAAGCTGCATGGAAACCCAAGTTTCTCTGCAGATTTAGACCAGACGATGTGGTGCTAATCATCAAACCATTAACGGCGACAAGCTTGAAGAACTTACAACACGGTGAGCTAGGCCTAGCCCTACGACAGCGAGTCGGGGAGGCCGAAGCGGACAACTTTTACTTCACAATATCCCCGGACCAAAACCTGATCATCGTGGGCACGTCGAACATCCACGCGGCAGACAAACTGGTCGGGGACTTTGCGATAAAAATCCAAGAAGGAGCAGACCTCCATTTGCACGGGTACGTAAAACAGAGCGAAGACAACGTGATTCACGGAGTCATCACAGTGGCCAATCTGGAAACCACCGAGTCCCTGCGAGGGAAGGTGAAAAGCTTTCACGGAGAAAGCACCATCCTGGAGATCCGAAAGTTCGGAACTTCTAACAAAGCCAGAATCACCTTCGAAGGCAAGTACAAGCCCAGAGCTGTACTGTACAACGCGCAAGTCATACCGGTAGCAAGGTACCGCCGCACCATACCAGCGTGTAACTTGTGCGGCACAGTGGGGCATAGGCCAGATACCTGCCCGACACCGAGACAAGAAAACTGCGGACTCTGCGGAACGCTAGCCCCGTTTGTGGAGGGAGTGCGGTCCCCTCACCTGTGCAACCCAAAATGTGCGGTGTGTGGCGGCGAACACGCCACGAACTCCAGAGACTGCACGGCGAAATTTCGCACGAACGCGCAGCAACAACCCAGCAATCAGGAGAAAAGGAGGAGGAAAAAGAAGAAAAAAAACAAGAAGAAGGGAGGAAGCGGGAATCTCCCGCCCCCTCCACCTAGCAGGGAGTCGACTTCTGATCAACCCAAGCAAAAGAAGACCTGGGCCAGCATAGTCCAGAACGGGATGCGGCAGGTGAGTGGGACCGCCTCTCCTCCTCCTCCTCCCAAACCTTCCTCTCCACCCACACCCAACCCAGTAGAAACCGAGTTACGAAACCAGATAGCAGCCCTAAAAGCGCAGATCGCGGTGCTAACGAGCAAACTAGAAAGTGCGCTAGCTAAACCCCAGCCACCTCAGCAAGAGGAGGCGATGGAAAGCGACACAGAACCTAGTCTTGAAAATAAACTAGAAGCTATGATGAGAAGGGTCCAGGAATCCATTCCCACCATAGTCTCACAACAGATAGCGAAAGCGATGACGGTTCGCAAATACGCTAACACGAGGAGACTCCAGACTCCCCGAGCCTACAGGATGCGTAGGGTGATAAGCGAGGACGAGGAGGAAGACCACCAGGAGCAATTTCCCCTCCAGAATAACAACAATCTCCAGATACAACATGGCGAGACAAACTAAAAAGAGTCCCATAACATTAACGCAGTGGAATAGTCGAGGCTTGAAATCGAGGACTAAGAGAGCGGATCTTAGGATGCACCTGTCTACGTACGAGCATACTCCGGCAGTGGTGGCCGTACAGGAACCTGGCGGGAACGTGAGCCTCACAAACTACAAAACGTTCCAACTCGACCCCCTAACGTGCATCTTTGTGCACAAAAACTACACTGCAAATTTGGTAGATCTAGAATTACAAACCAGCTTTTCGCACGTGATGGTGACTCTTCTGCCACTGAAAAAGGAGGATTCGCCGCTACACATCCTGAACGTGTACTGCCCACCTAAAGCAAAAAACGTAACCTTCTCCACACTCCTGAGCAGAGCTATCAGGGTAGCAGGACGAGACCCGTTACTAGTAATGGGAGATTTCAACGCGCAGAGTCCCTCATGGGGCTATCATCGAGAAGACATACGAGGACGGAAGCTAGCGGAGGCGGCGTCCGCGTTAGGTCTAGCCCTACACACTGACCCGGCGTGCCCCACGCGGATAGGGAACTCGGTGCAGAGGGACACGTGTCCCGACTTAACCTTCACGAAAAACGCGAGGCAAGTGGAGTGGACGAATACGGAGGAAACTCTCGGTAGTGACCACTGCCTGATCACCATAACGATCCGTACGAAACCCCTTACCAGGCCTACGGGGCACACTATGCTGCCGGACTGGACGAAATTTAGAAAGGAATACGAGGTAAGCTCCATCCAGGAGCAGGGATATCAAGCCTGGACAAAACAGCTGCTGATCAACCTGCGTTCGACGGAAACGCAGGTAAAGCTCTCAGAGGCGGTGACGGACGTGGACACCCACCTCCTCCACCTCTGGGCAGCCAGACGCAGCATGGTCAAAAGATGGCGTAGACAGAAGCATAACCGAAAGCTAAGAGCTCGGATCGCGGCAATTACTAAAGAAGCGGCGGAGTACGCGGCGCAACTCGCGGACGCGAACTGGGTAGATAGGTGCAACGCGGCCGCTGGGCAGATGTCTAGCAAGAACACATGGCGCCTCTTCCGGGCACTCATAGATCCCAACCAGACGCGCACCGAGACGCACAAACACCTGCAGAGAGCGGTACATGCATTTCAAGGAAATACGGCCCAGCTTGCACTGAAGCTTCGGGACCAGTACCTGACCACAACCCAAGATCCAAGGGGAGACGCTTACAGATACAATGGAACCCAAAATGCTGAGCTGGACGAACCTTTCAAAATATACGAACTCAAGGCCGCTCTAGCGAGGATGAAACGCGGGACCGCGCCAGGAAGGGACGGGATCTCGGTAAAACTCCTAGCCAATCTGCCGGACCGCGCATACGAATCCCTCCTAGAACACTTTAATTCGATTTGGGTGGGCGAAGCTCCATTTCCCACGGAGTGGAAGACGGCGCTGATAACTTTCATCCCCAAGGCGGGCAAGGCCATAGATACGGATAACCTAAGACCTATTTCTCTCACCTCGTGCGTGGGTAAACTGATGGAAGCTATGGTCAGAGACAGACTATCTGAGTACCTAGAAAACAAGCGAGTCTTCGCCGACTCGATGTACGGCTTCAGGCCAAATAAATCGGCCCAGGACATCCTGCTGCAACTCAGCAGGGAGGTACTAAACCCGATCGAACATCCGAACGGGGATAAGATAGTGCTGGCCCTAGATCTAAAGGGAGCCTTCGATAATGTGACACACGAGGCGATCCTCACACACCTATCAGAGACGGGATGCGGCAGGAACGCTTTCGAGTATATAAAACGCTTCCTCACGGACAGACAGGCCTACGTGAGGATCCAGAACGCGGAACACGGCCCCTTTCTATTAGGCACGAGAGGGACGCCACAGGGAGCGGTGCTATCCCCCTTGCTTTTCAACTTGGCAATGAAGAACCTGCCGGTCCACTTGGAGAAAGTCCCGGGTGTGCAACACGCGCTGTACGCGGACGACATCTCCATTTGGGCCACGCAGGGCTCTCTCGGTGAAATGGAGGCCAGCCTGCAGGAGGCGGCCACCGCGGCGAACGAGTACGCGAAAAGATGTGGCCTTCATTGCTCCCCTCAAAAATCCGAATTCGTGCACATTCGCCCCAACAAAAAATGCACAAACAAGATAGAATTGAGACTTGGATCGGAACCGATACCCGAAAGAAAAGAAATTAGAGTCCTAAGTCTTTTCATCCACCAGCGTCGGCTGGCGACGACCACGCTCGACAAACTAAAGAAGGTGGGAGATCAGGTGGGCCGAATGGTCCGCAGAGTCTCGAACAAGAAAGGGGGACTGCGAAGCAAAGACGCCTTGCGGCTGGCCAATGCCTTTGTAACAAGCAGAATCCTGTACTCGACCCCCTATCTCCGCCTCAACAAACACGACCAGAACACCATCGAGGTGATAATACGCAAAATGGCGAAGAAGGCCCTCGACCTCCCGATAACCACGTCTAACCTGAGACTCCAAGGTCTGGGTATGACGAACTCCTTCGATGAACTTAGAGAAGCCCACCTCACAGGTCAATACACGCGATTATCGCAGACGCCGTCAGGACGCCGCCTTTTGGCCCGTCTGCACATAGAACACACGACTCTAACCGAGGAGAGAGTAAGACTCTCTCAGGAATGGCGTTACGCCCTGCACGTAAGACCACTCCCAATTAAGATGTCCAGGGACGACCACGAGGGTAGACGCAGGGCCAGGGCAGAGGCCTTAGCTCACCACTACGGAAGGAAACCCGGGGTATACTACGTGGACGCATCCGGCCCGCACCATGGCGGGTGGTACACGGCGGCAGTGATCCACGAGTCCAAAACGGTGAACGGGCTCACCTTCAAAGCCCGAAGCGTCACTCAAGCAGAGGAAGTCGCCATCGCTTTAGCGGCAACACACTCCGATTCCAAGACAATCATAACCGACTCGCGAGGGGCGTGTCGGAACGTCCAACAGGGCTGGGTCCCGTACCTGGCCTACCGGCTACTGCAAAATAGCTCGTACGTAGGAGATCCATCCCACCGCTTCATAGTCTGGGCTCCGGCCCACTCGGGGCTAGGAGGAAACGAGGCAGCAGATGCAGCCGCCCGCGCGCTCTCTAACCGGGCAACCTCGTCCCCCGCCACCTCTGAAGAAGCAGCGGAAGCCACGCCGACCTACACTTACAAGGAAATAACACAATTATACAAAGATAGACATAAACTGTACCCCTACCCGTGTAAAGGATTAACGAGAGCGGAGGAACGCCTGTTCCTCCGCCTTGTCACGAACACCATGATGTGCCCGGCCTCGCTAAAGCACTTTGACCCTGCCTTCTCCGGGGAGTGCCCGCACTGTGGGGAGAGATCCTCGGACCTCTACCACATGGTGTGGGCGTGCCCCTCCAACCCTGCTTTTACTCCACACCCAAACCCCACCCGGGAGGACTGGGAGGCGACCCTACTCGCCTGTTGCGACCTGAAAGCCCAAAAGGCGATGGTCGAACGAGCTATGGCGGCAGCGGAAGCCACTGGGGTCCCGTACTAGGGACTCCACCTAGTGTTTGTGAGGGGAAAGGCACTAAGCCTGACTCCAGAGCACCCTCCATGTAACTCCCTCTTTTCAGAGGAAATAAACGTTTTCACCACCACCACCACCGACGCAAAGCGCCTTCCCGTCTTTTTGACAGTCATAGGACCAGAGGCTTACGAAGTACTGAGAAGTCTTGTTGTGCCGGCTGCCCCGGGAGAAAAGTCATACGCAGAAGTTAAACGCCTCCTGAAGGAGCACTACAGCCCCAGGAGTTCCGTTATAGCAGAACGATGCAAGTTCAACCGGCGCGTACAACAGGAGGGCGAAAGCGTGGAGGAGTTCATCGTGGAACTTAAACATTTAGTCAGGAAGTGTGACTACGGTGACTTTTTGCAAGACGCCTTCCGAGATAGGCTGGTTGCTGGCATACGGAACGAAGAGACCCAGCGTGCCCTGTTTGCTGAACGAGAGCTGACATTTGATGAGACCAGTTCCGTTTGCGTTGCAGGAAAAAGTTGAGCGGCAACTGCGAGAACACGTGGAAACGGGCATGCTGCGTCCTGTAATGCGGAGTGACTAGGCTACCCCACTTGTCACAGGTGAAGAAAAACCAATTGCTTTTGCTTCGCGTACACTGTCGGAAGCAGAAAAAAAATACGCGCAGTGCGAACGCGAGGCCCTGGCGTTGATCTTTGGCCTAAAGAAATTTCACCGGTACCTGTACAGCCGAGAATTCACTATCTATACAGACCACCAGCCACTGCTTGGGATACTAGGGCACGATAAGCGTATCCCGACTATCGCTGCCGCGCGTATGCAACGCTGGGCTTTAGCCCTCGCAGCTTACAGGTACCGGCTGAAATTTAGGAAAGGAAAAAATGTTGAAGTGGCAGACGCCTTGTCTAGGCTGCCCCAACCAGGACCGGTGAACGACGAGTCATCAGATTGCATGTCAATCTTTCAGTGTCTCCCGCTGACAGCAGAGGAGATTGCAAGGGTCTCGAAGCGAAGCTTAACTCTATGCTGCGTGGCACAATATACGCTAAACGGGTGGCCTAGACAGCAGGCAGATGAATTGAAATCTTACTATGTTCGCCGCGATGAGCTGTCACTAGAGCAAGGCTGCGTGACGTGGGGCGTAAGAGTCGTAATTCCGGAGCTGCTGAGGGACCGCGTGCTAAATATGCTGCACGAGGAGCACCCTGGCACCAGCCGCATGAAAATGCTAGCGAGGAGTTTCGCATGGTGGCCAGGAATCGATTTGGCCATTGAACAGTACGTTCAGCCGTGCAAGATTTGCCAAGCAGTTCAGCCAGCTTCTCGGCCGGTTCCTCTTCACCCTTGGCAATACCCCGCCCAGTGTTGGTCACGCGTACATGTAGATTTTGCACAGAAGGGTACGAACGTGTTTCTGGTATTGGTCGACTCATTCTCGAAATGGATCGAAGTATGGCCTTGTCCTCAACCTCTGCACAAAAAACATTGGAAAAACTTCGGGGTGCTTTTGCCGCTTATGGCTTGCCCGAAGTATTGGTGAGTGACAACGGGCCACAGTTCACCTCAGAGGAGTTCGCAGAATTCATGAGCACCAACGGTGTAAAACACGTTCATATTCCGCCTTATCACGCAGCGTCCAATGGTGCTGCAGAACGAACAGTACAAACCGTGAAAAAGGCGTTACTGAAACAGGTACTCGAGCGTGAGGCCTCGGGTAGGCAGCAGACAGTACAGGAAAATATTGATAGTTTTCTGATGGCCTACCGGAACACACCGAGCAGTGTGACAAGCAAATCACCAGCTGAACTATTTTTGAGGCGCCAGCCACGCATAAAGCTTTCACTGCTCCAACCTGATTTTGCAAAATCCATGCGAGACAAGCAGGAAAAACTAAAAGAGCAGCGCGATTTGTTTCGTGGGCAGGAGCGCAGCTTCGTGGTGGGGGACCGGGTGTTGGTGAAAACTGTGCGTGGTGAACGCGTTTCGTGGGAAGAAGGTGTTGTGATCCAAATTGTCAGTGCTGTGACATATATGGTGAAAGTGCGCGATCAACTCCGGTTCACACACGCCGATCACCTGCGTCCTGGACATGCTGACCCCGGCGAGACGCCCCGCACGCGGAGGGGGGTGTAAAACAAACGCCACCAGAAGGGCCACCGGCAGACGACCACACTCCGACACCAAGACAACCGCAGGCAGACCAGGATGGTCCCAGTTCCCCTGGCACGCCGGCAGACCCCGATCGCAGAACAACACTAGAGCACGACGAATCAGTACCGCCACCCACACAGCAGCCTGTACCGCAAGACTTGGCGGAGTCGCACGTGCCAGCGGCGCCAGCTGCACCCAACTCGGAGGAACAGCCACCACTACGTCGGGGTGCTCGTGTGCGCCGACAACCGGACTGGTTTAGATCCGAGGACTTTAAGTAATTTCCTCTTAATTAGTCAGGTGGTAATGGTAAATTGTTAATTACACTGTACCTAATCTTGCTAGGTGTTATTCTAGTTAGCTAACCCATGTATTTATTTGAGCGGGAAGGAGTTGTGATAGCGCAGCACGTCATGCCGCATGTGTACTGGGCGCGCTAACGGCCATGATCCATGTGACTTCACATAGCGATATATATATGTACGCCGGCACTGAATAAACTGATTCCATTCCCGGTTTGGCTGCGTGATGACGTTATAACAATTTTCTACCGCATTCCAGCGCGTGATCGTGTTCTGCGATCCACTTGTTCTGCCTCAGTATTCGTGTGGCACTGAATTGTAGAGCTAGTCATGTGTCCTTGCGCACAGTGCGCAAAATCGTGCGCTGTGCAAAACGATAACAGCTCACGCGCGACGCGGCGAGCGAAAGTGCGCGGCGCCGAAAAAAAAAAGCGAAGAGAAAAAAAGGTGAAGGTGGGGCCCATGACATGTGTAACGCGAACTTCGAGGTCCGGCATAGGGGAACGCAAGGAAAGAATTTCGCTTGCGGAGGCTAGACGGGGCGAGTTGAGAAAGAGTCTCACTATGCAGTGGAGCTCGCCTCCTGAAATCATAGGTTCGCGGCACTGAAATATTTCTATCTCGGCTATTAATGAGGCGATCTGAAAAATTTATGCGGCAGTAGACTCCCTAGTGGATATGTAACAACTTCCAGCGTATAACCAAAATTTTCTATGCGGCCTGGTGAGAGGCCCTTTAATGCGCTCGTACACTGGGTTGAACTTGGTTTCATGTCATAATGGACACTCCGAAAGTTTAGCAGCGTGGTGTCGTAAGGTTTTTGGCAGCTGAAGATGTTTCCCAAAAAGAAATTAGTCGCCGTATGGCTGCCGTGTACGTTGAACATTGCATTTCATAGGCCATTGTGAAGCGTTGGAGAAAACTGTTCAAACATTGCAAAGACGATGCAAGACCATGCCAAAGTCACCGTGCAATCAGCCGAACGCAATTGTAAATGCTGATTAGTAAAAAACGGAGGATAAGCATCGATGAATTGGCAGGGCGTGTGAACATCAGCCCTGGTTTGGGTCTCACCATAATTCATGAACACCTCGGTTTTCGGATCTTGTGTGCGCAATGGATGCTCAAGATTTTGAACCACCACCAGAAGACGGAGACGTTCGGCGCTGCTTTGATTAATCTAATCGGGTATCACAATGAAGGTGACGACTTTTTGTGTCACTATTACGAGCCTGAAACACGATGGCAAAGCTTACAGTGGAATCATCTGAATTCACCACCCCCAAGGAAAGCAAAGGCCGTCATTTCCGCCGGAAAGGTGTTTACTTTCTTTTTTTTTTGGTTGTCAGCGGCCATTTGCTAAACCTGGAGAGACTATCTATCGTTTATGATATTGTAAAACGTCGGATTGGCTGCGCGTCCCAATCAAGAACAAACGACGTGGAAAATTGAGGAATAGGCTCATCTTGCTCCACGACAATGCCCGTCTCCACGACGCTGATGTGGTTAACACAAAACTGGCAAACTTCAAGTGGCAAACGCTGCAACATCCGCCATGCAGCCCAGACCTGTCGTCTTGTGACTTCCTCATTTTGGAGCATTTGAAAAAAGAAACGGCTCAACAGAACCAAATTCGTGTCGCATGATGCCGTGAAAGAGCCAGTTACATACTTTTCGAAGCAGCAACCCAAGGAGTTTTGTGCGACGGGAATCACGCGACTGATTAGTCAGTGGGACAAGTGTCTAAATGCTCATGGATACTACTTTTAAACGAAGTACGCCGTTAATAATAATAATATTTGGGGTTTTACGTGCCAAAACCACTTTCTGATTATGAGGCACGCCGTAGTGAAGGACTCCGGAAATTTTGACCACCTGGGGTTCTTTAACGTGCACCTAAATCTAAGCACACGGGTGTTTTCGCATTTCGCCCCCATCGGAAGTACGCCGTTAGTCATATTAGCACTGACTCACTTTCATTTGACTCGCCCTCGCATATCTTGTAGAACTGCTTTTTATATGTGCTCTCTGTTGCGACTATAATTTCGGTGCAATTACTCACAATACACGACCGATGGCAGCAGCTCTTGCGCAATACATTCAAACAAGGGACACCGTCATTGAGATTTTCCCCTGGTCGTTGTATATGTACATAAATGTAAACAAGGTTCTTGAACGACAGAGGGAGAGAGAGATGCAAATGAGAGAAAGGCAGGGAGGTTAACAAAGTTTCATTAAAATATTTATCCTCAACTTGTTCATTTCATGGCCTTTCCATTTTTCGTATCAGCGGCATGCACTACGTTGCTGGTTTCAAACTGATATAATTCTAAAGTTCGTGTGATATTTTCTTTACGTATTAAATAGACAGAAAACATGGAAGCACTGATATAAGTTATTTCGAGCACAATTTTTTGAGACATACGAGTATATTCTTTTATGAAGAAATACATATTTTACTTGTCTTGACGATGCGTAGCGTTCAAAAATTTGTTTGCAGGATCTTTTCCAATGGCAGTGCAGTTATTAATAATGTATTTGATGCCTCGACAAATTTTATGAGGAGGAGGCCGAGCCACGAGGGATCACGTGGACACAGCGGCCGCGTCGGCTGCTTCGGAAGCGCCGAAGCTAGCTGAAAACGAAATGCTCGATGCCGCAGTGCCGGACGTACGTAACGGAGCCCGGTGTCAGCCTTATACACACGTAGCCGCAGAACAAGGAGCTGCGTGAAGCTTGGCTCGCGAAACTTAGAACCGGCAGACAGCCATCGGCTACAACTCGGGTGTGCAGCAAGCACAAACGCGAGGAAGATTTTTGTTACGGCGCTGCGATGTTCGGCGAGTAGCAGAAAACGCGCACTGAGACGCTCGCCCGCGCCCGCGGCGCCCGCTGCCCGGCTAATGTCATAATGGTTTGGTCAATAAACTTGCTGATGCCAGATACTGGCAAGTTTATTGGAACGGAAAGGGAGCGGTAAGATGCACATTAAAGAAAGGCATGGCATATGGTTACATTTGTGTTGTGAATTAATGCACTGGAAGAAGCAATGCACACACGCAGTCGGTTGCTGCGAAACCGTGCGATCACTGCATTGAGGCTTCATTCTGTTATGCTCCATTTGGTTATACAGCCAGCCAACTCTAAGAACATATTGCTACTTACTCTCAGCGTTTGCCTACTTTTCACGCAAGAAGCCGGTTTGGGAGACTCCATCGCGCCAACTACGCGCAGCGGCGTTCACTGTACGTAATCGGTAAAAAGATAGCGTCTGTAAACGATTCTGTGCTTTCAGTTTGCCTAAGATTATTATATCGACAGTCTTAAAACTTCCATTGTTTTGAGAGTAGTTGGATAAATGTCCAGGAGGGCTGCCGCGGGGTGTGTTTTTTTTTTGGGGGGGGGGGTTGTTTTTATTGAGTGCCGTAAGCGAAACCTATGAGGAGCGCGCCGCGTGATCCCTCGTACTACGACGCTAGGGAGGCGCATCTGACAGATGGCGACTCCGTAAGTCCTCGCCGCCATATCGCTTCACCATCTGGGCAACTTCATCCTCTCATGCTTGCTCCCTGGCAGAGGGCCTTGTCAGGACGCGTCGGGACAACCCACACAGAGGAATACGGAGAGAAATCACTCCCTGGCGTAGAGGGGGTGAACGTACGTCACGTCGAGTAAATACACACAGAGGAATACAGAGAAACCACTCCCTGGCGTAGAGGTATGGTGGCTGGAAGGGGGCAGTGTGTGGGGGTTCCTTTTGGACCCCTATCTCCTGTTCACGCGTGACTTCGGCCATTCGCCCACGCGGTCGCTGGAGACACGCAGTTCCAGCCTTATTTTGGATAGTGTACTTGCATTCCCCGCTGGCGCCGGCGCGACGCGGAGCCTCTGCGCGCGCGGCTCACGTTACGCCGTGCGCCGCGCGTAGGAACAATGCCTGAGGAGCGGGCCCCTCTCGCTCTTAGGCTTCTCTTTCCTTCAGCATCGGAGGTACGCGGGCGCCTTCTCCCGACAGATTGACTTTCGGTGCTGTTGGCTGTCGGACGTGCGGACCCACTTGGTCCCGCCCCCTCTGAGCAAGGCGGCCCCTTTCTGTGTGGCGAACCTGCTCGAAAGAGCCAGCGCGGCGGAGCAGACTTCCCGGGAGCTTTCACCCGTAGTCTGCGACGGCCACCCCAGTGCCGTATTCCTGTATTGTACGTGCATTTTGCACATAACAGGGAATAAACCCCCATTCGTTGGTACCACGGCTGGAGTCGTGTCTACGCCTTGCCGGTGAGTCAGCGAACCCACCGCGGCGCCACTTTGCGTGCGCTGCTGAGTGGGGACGAGCTATGCGTCTCCTTAGACCTTAGCTAGCCGGGTCCGGGCACGTTAGCCTGAACACCCACAACCCTAATACCGGACTCGCGAAACACTATTGCGAATTAGTAATCTTCCGGTGTAAAGTGACAACCGCGAACGCGCAAGTCCTGGCGCCGATCGGATAGCGGCAGTCCGCTCGTCTGCTGCCTTGCAGAGGGACACGATGTCGCAGCTTGATATATTCCCAGTCGCTACGTTTGCAGTCCACAACGCAACAAAGTCGAATCAAAGTGCTCGCGAAAACACTGAGACCGACTCTGACCGCGAAGCTTTCCTCAAAATGGAGCACGTTGTAACACAAGCAGACGACGCCGGTGCGGGAAGTGCTTATTAAGTGTAGTGAGAAATTGTCCTTGTGCATTTTCTTTCTGTTTCTTTTTGTAGAAACAAATTAACCAACATTCCAACTATTACGAACACCATTTGTTCACCATAAAGGTGGAAAAATTATCGATGACGCGCTCTGGGCAGCCATTCGGATAGCTCGCCCTACTGAAGTCAATAGACGCTTTTCCTAATTCAGTCTGGCAACATTGACACAGGAGGCTCCACGTGCTGTTACTCTATTACTCTATGAGTTGTCCGCCATTAGTTGGTCAGTGCGAGTGGTGCGGTGGGTTCGCTGGTCGCTAGGTTGACGCACAGCAGCAGCATGTCGTGGTCCAAGAGCCTCGCTGTCATACCGAAAAGCCTTGATATAAGCAAAATAGAGGCGTATCGCACGTCGAGAAGCGTCGGGAACCGCAATGCACTACGCAGCCACAAGTTCGTCGCAGAAAGCTACGTCCAATGCTCGACGATTGAAACACGTTCATTCACAACGCAGTAAGTATCCTCGCTATCATTTTCTTTTCGCTTGCTTGCTAGCGTTTTTGTTGTTAAACGATACAACGACCGTTCATAAGGCACACAGGCTGATTCACATGCGTTTGCGAAGTGATATGTTGCCGTGCAGAAGGATAACGTGTCGCCCGATATGACAGCTGTAATGAATGCGTTTATGCTGGCGCCAGCAGAAGTTAACTTGTACTTCTTACTTCGATGCAGTGATTCCACGCTCGTGCGCGTACGTGCTAAGTGCTTCAGGAGCCAAAAGAAGACAGCAACACCATATGCCGTGACCGCCCTGTTGACGCACGATGGTTTTGTGAAAGAGTGTACATGCGAGTGCGCTGCTAGAGAAAACGGCACATGTCACCATGTCATGGGACTGTTGAAAGTCCTTGTGCTACTTCTTGATAACGGGTATGCAGAGGCTCCGCCGGAAATGTCATGTACGGAACTGCCACAAATCTGGAGGAGGCCCCGGGGGCACAAAATACCGGCTTCTAGCGTCGACGAAATTGACTGGAGAGCCGCACGGCCAGACGGTCTTTCTTACCCGCTCCAATCGCGTCTTTATGAAGCCAGGAAAAGACCGAGGAGTGTAGATGATGTTCAGAAAGCTGCGAGGCAGTTCGCAAGAGAGATGGCTGCACATACTGCGAGTCCACTTCTGGAGCACTGGCAGTCTGCAACGCTAAAGAAAGCAGACAGTTTGTTTGGCGAGACGTGTGAAGGCAGCCTCTTGTGGAGTCAGAAACCACTTGTACCACACGACTTCACCACCTATTTATGCCCAGAAATTCAGGTTGGGGTGACTACAGAGTTGACACCCATGCAGCCAGCATTTTTTCCAGAACCCTTAAACACTGTGTGTCGTGCGTGGGCCTGTCACCAATGCAGCAGGCTGTAATCGAGGCAAGCACATACATGCATGTAGCATGCCGGCATTTAGCATGGAATAAAGCACAGGAAACATGAGAACCTTGTGCACACCTTTCGCTTCTTTGTCTTCGACCTATGTAGCATACTCTTGCTACGTGCTGCATAACTTGTGTTAACTAACCCACTTCGTCACGTTTATAACGCTTTTGCTTATTAGCAACCAAACATAATATTTACAAAGTTATGTTGACTGTGGTTATGTCTTTCTGTGCGTTAACTCTAACATGTGCTGCACCCTTACACGCAGGCTTTCGTGTGCCGTCTGTTGATGTAGCTCACCAGGTTGAACAGACCTCTTGCGAGCAGAGCCTATTCATAGCATACATGTAGCATGGAATGAAGCCAGAAAATGCAATAACATTGTGCACGACTTCCAAGTAGTGCCCGTGTGTTTTTCAACGTGTGCTCTTCCTACTCACTATATACCTTACTTATGCTAACTAACCTACATTTTCATAACACTATTTCTTCTGCTTAGCAACCAAACAGTTCTATTAGTTTACAAAACTATGCTGACTCTGTTATGTCCGCTATCTGGGTGTTAACTCTAACATGTGCTGCACCTTTATATGCAGGCTCTCATGCTGTCTGTTGATGAAGCTCGCCAGCTTGAGCAGACCTCTCGCCAGCAGAGCCAAAGTGCGACATGGAAAGCTGCTCGCAAAAACCGCTTGACTGCTTCCAATTTTGGTGTTGCTGTTACACGTGAGAATTGGACAGAGAAAGGCCTGCAGAACCTCACCGCAGACCGAGATATGTCTAGAGTCAGGGCCATCCAGTAAGTACGGGTCCAAAAACATTTTCTTGGCCAAGTTAGTTCACAACAAAGTGAAAACTATGGCACAAGAAGACAAAGTGTACAGGCGAGGCACTTCCTTGTTTACATCTGCTATGGATAATCTTGCTTCCAGTGAATCACGGTGGCTACAAGTGATTGGCACTAATGAATGTTATTAGCAGATTACACATGTGCACCTGTTGTCACACATTGATCAAAAACCTTGGAAATGGGAGTAGCTTTGCACACTATTGTCAATCAAGCTTTTAGTCGTGGGTACAGGTTGGTCTTTAATAAATATCATTTTATTAACCTGTGCTCCTCAACATCGTTACAATATTAGCATATGTATACACACCGTATGTACTGCCTAACGTGGATTGTATCACAGAATGCAAAAGACAGAACTTGCATCATGGTATTTCTTTTTCAGGTACGGAGTTTCAAGCGAAGCCATGGCTGTTCAAAAATATGAAACAACCCTCCGAACCTTCCGGCACAATATTCAGACCTTCCACTGCGGCCTTATTGTGGATCCCACGTGCCCATGGCTCGGTGCATCGCCTGATCGTGTGGTGTGGGACCCAGAGGAACCGAATCCTCATGGTATTGTCGAAGTTAAGTGCCCATATTCAATGAAAGACTTGAAAATACCAAGTACTCATGGCTCGTGCCTTGTGAAAGATAGCCACGGCACGTACAGGCTAAACCGCACCCACCATTACTATTACCAGGTGCTTGGACAGATGGCCCTTTCAGGGCTTACTTGGGCTGACTTTGTCATGTATGCTCCACAGTTTCTAGTTGTCGAAAGAATTCGATTCATTGAAAGTGAATGGCAGAAATGCAAAAATAGGTTGGACAGCTTTTATTTTTCCACACTTCTGCCGTACTTGGCAAAAACATGCAGTACGAACAGTGGATGTTGAATTCAAGATATTACGAAATGAATGAGCATTTATGTATTTATTAATAAAGTTGTGATACTATTGACAGTGCCTTGTATCCTTTTCTTGTAACGAGTATTGAAGCCATGTGCTCATTGCTTTGGCCATGCTAGCTTGGCAGTCACTGCGAAGGTTATGTAGTACTGAACTGACACCTTGCACATCACTGCAGCAAGATTGTATGCGTATGCAGCAAGTATGAGTAGGGGCGGCTGAAAATTCCGCCAATCAGTGTGCTGTAATCTGCACTTAATCCCATACTTCCATTTCCTTCTTTAGAATCTCTTAAGGGCAGCGATGCACATTTTGAAAACCTTATAATAAATTACACGCTTTACGCGGAGCACTTAGATGCGTCAATTAATGATCAGAAGGACCTATTTTAACGACTCAGTTCGTTTGTATAAAACCGTCAAAATCGTTTCAGAGTCCCTTTAAATAATAATTGGGTAATTTCATTTTTTTTCTCTTTATTTTTTCGTGGGCGCGGGTGTTTCGTGTATATTTGGTTTTACAGGATAGAGCGTCCTTTCGCGCCACGTGCTTGGATAGAACAATATTGTTACGGGGATGTTGCGAGTATAGAAATACTGTATTTACAATATATATATATATATATATATATATATATATATATATATATATATATATATATATATATATATATATATATATATATATATATATATATGCAGGCTGAGTCAGAGTAGTTAAGATGGCTGACCACCAACAACACGCCACAGCCAGCGTCTCCGAGGCAGTCAGCGTCCTTGTGGAGGCGTCCTGTCTTCTAATTGACTATAAATGAAAATTCCTGGAGCCGCAAAGCCCAGCGACCAAGCCGTCCAGTCGGGTCCCGAAGGGAAGGCAGCCAGCAGAGTGCGTGATGGTCTGCGACGACCGAAAACGTGCGGCCGTACAAATATTGCAGGAACTTGGCCACAGCCCAGACTAAAGCCAAGCACTCCCGCTCGGTGATGGAGTAATTTCTCTCGGCAGGTGACAGCAGGCGGCTGGCGTAAGCTATCACGCACTCGGTACCATTCTGTTGTTGGGCGAGAACAGCGCCGATTGCATGGCCGCTTGCGTCAGTGTGGACTTCGGTCGGTGCAGATGGATCAAAATGGCCAAGTATGGGAGGGGTGGTAAGAAACCCGATGGGAACGGCGAACGTGTGAGCCTGCTCCGGGCTTCATGAGTATGACGTGTTCTTCTTTAGAAGATCTGTCAAAGGTCGAGCAACGTCGGCGAAGTTTATGGCGAAACGGCAAAAGTAAGAACACAGGCCGACGAAGCAGCGCACGTCAGAGGCAGAACGTGGCACAGGGCGTACGGCGCGAAGTTCTTCCGGATGATTGGACACCGGATGCGTCAACGAGGTGTCCCAACACGGTAATCTGACGGCGTCCCAATTGACACTTCGTGGAGTTCAGTTGGAAGCCGGCTTTTCGGAAGACCGCAAGAATGGCAGCGAGTCGCGTAAAGTGACTGCCGAACGTGGGCGAAAAAACAATGACGTCGTCATGGTAACAAAGACAGGTGGCCCATTTGTAGCCTCTCAGATGAGAGTCCATCATGCGTTCAAATGTCGCAGGAGCATTGCATAGGCTGTTAGATATGGCGCTGTTTCCTGAGGCTACTTCGAGTTCCCCAAACCACTTCGAATCGCAGCACAGCTAATTAAGGAATGCAGAAGCAGGGGTGCCACATTCCTGAGGCAGGACGCTTGCAAACAAGTTCGCACGCCGCCGGGTTTAGAAGGGGTCCTCGGACAATAGAGCCCAATCGTCACCCCTCTTCGCCTTTGAAGAAGGCATTTGCCACCACTGCGGAGCCGTACCACCGGGAGCAGGTGGGCCCTCGTGCAATGGAGCATGAGCGCCCCCCCTCCTTCTCCTCCTTTGAAGAAGCGCATTGCAACTCTGCGAGGCAAGACCGCAGGGGGATCAAGTGATCAAGCAAGTGACCAAGCGGCGACTCTCTTCGCCGGGTATGACACCATCGCACGGGCGCCTACCATTGGCTGAAAGTGGCGTCATCTGAGCGGACTCTCCCATTGGTCAAACATGACGCGACTTCCAGTGCTCGAAGGGTTTATAAGAAGCCTTCCAGAGAGACCAGGGCATTCCCTGATTCCCTGATTCACCTCTCTCGAACTTCTTGCCGCGGGCCGCAGCGTCCGAGTTGCTGCCGGCCCGTAATGACTGTACAACTGTTACTTGACTCTCACCTCTCTGTATATAATGTAGAATAAACACTCCCAAGTTTGGTTTTTCATCCCGAAGTCCGTCCCTCAACCCCTACATCTGGTTGGCAGCGGTGAGATCGCCTCCGAATGCATCAGCTGGTGGCAGCGCTACGGATAAACCTTCGTCGAGAGAGATCCTAAGGAACCGGGAAGAGCGAAGAAGAGAGAGCCTTCGTCGAAAGAGGTCCGAAGAAACTGGGAGTAGCGAAGAAGAGCGAGCCTTCGACCCAGGGAGTCCGGAGGAACCGGGAACAGCGGACGAATGAACCGGATGGCAGGGTGCTGCAACCGTAAGTGAGCGCTTGGTTTTTTTCCTTTTGATTCGCCAGACTCAAATGTTGCGTGTTCATTTTGATAGTTCTGGGAATCGGGAGTTTGTTGCATTGTGTGTTTGCACAAATTAAGGAAAACAGTTCTAACCACCTGTCGGGGCAGCTGCCATGGATCTTAGAAGGTTGACGAGGTTAGACTTGTTGTTGGTGTGCGACGATTTGAGAGTTGAGGCGGACGAACGGATGAAGACGCCAGCTATCATAAAGGCGATTCAAGATAGTGGCAATGATGACAAAAGCATTGAGCTTGCTTGGGAGATGATACAGGAACCACGGGAGCGTGAGCGTCGTGAACGTTTGCGGGAGCGTCGTGAACTTAGGAGTGAGCGTAAGCCTGAAGAACGCGAGAATGAACGGAAGCATGAGCTTCAAGAACTTACTCTTAGGTGTGAGCGTCACGAACGTGAGAATCAACGCGAACGTGAGCGTGAGCAAAAGTATGAGAGAGAGAAGGCAACACTGATCAAAGAGATACAGTATTGTGATCAGTTATTGGCACAGAGACAACGGCTGTCTGAGAATTCTTTAGGAAGTACAGAGCGAAAGAATGAGGAAGTGTCTAGCAGATTTTCGCCAAAAGCCGACGAAAAGAGTAGTGCCTGTGAGATTGGCTGCAGATTCATAAGTGAAGGGAAAAGGCTAGCTGCTAACGATGCCTTAGTGGCAACAGAGGCCGTTAAAGGCCGCAAGGAGAGCGACGAGGTGCTGTGCCAACAGATGACTGTAGAGACAGCTAGGCCAGCTGCGAACAAATTGGCACAGTTACCGAGCGTGTGCGTCGCTGGTAATGTTAGCGAGGTTGCTAGCGAAGAAAAGGGTACTGTTGACGCGACAGACGCGAGCACCCATGTCAGGTCAGATCTGCGTGCAGAAGTGAAGTGCGAACTGGACGATGCAGTTGAGAGTAGTTCTCGGGGTGGCGAGCTCCGTAGCTCACGAGAGAACAACTGCATTGTTCGGGGATCGGTGCGGCTCTCCGCCAGTCTACATGGCCTAGATAGGGATGATTCAGTTATTATTAATTCGGACTGCGCGTGAGACAGCGATCGATACCGACGGGCTGTGTGCCGATGCACAGCGTGAGCTGGGCAATGTAGTAGAGGGCAGTTCGCAAGAGTGTGAGTTGTCTAACTCGAGTAAAGCCTGCTGCATTGTGCCAGAGTCGGTTGGGCTGTCCGCCAGTCGAGGCAAAGTGAGAGTAGATTTAAATGTAAATCACTCAGACTGTGCGGGTAAGAGACCGATCGGGCCGACGAAATGTGTACCGGCCAGCACGAGGCACGAGGCGACATGAAAGCGAGTGCAAAGAGAAAGCGCCGTAAAAAGTGCGGTAAAGACCGAAAGTCGGTAACTAATGTAGCGCCGCCAAAGATGGCGAGAAACCCAAAAGGGCAGGGCGCGAGGGAGGATGTGCGGTCGTCACGGACGATGTTGACGCATCGAAAACGTTCGAGCCACCGGTCAAAAGGGGACCGCGAAGCATGTTCTGCACGGACGCGGACAAAGGGCACGGGGCAGGTAAACTCCTCGTCGTTCCGTAGTTCTTTTCAAAGCTCAGCGTGCAGTTCGAAGATACGCAAGGTGGCAGGACGAGACCAGGTGGGGAGTAGCGACGCGGTCAATCGAGTTTGTGAGGAAAGCGGGGCGCGAGGACGCAAATTGGCAGGGGACTGTAACGTCTTGAAGGAGCTGATAGTGAGTCAGCCCTTTTGTTGTTTCTCCGTAGCCAGAGTAGCTTTGAAACCGCGACCACCCCGGGTTCGACTCAAAGTATGAGTCAGACGTAAGCGTTTGGAAAGGGAGGCCAAGAGCCCTTCCGTAGAAATGAAGTGTGTTGTTTTTTATTTTGAGCATTGGAAAGTTTTCGCGATTTGAGACTAGGATTTCTTTCTATATGTAAAGGTATGAGCTTTGTTTGTCTTTTCGTTTGAGAAGCTCGAGATTTGAAAGACGCGTTTGTGTAAACATGTAGTCTCGCGAGATGCTCATTAATAAGTAGATAGGCTTTTTTTGTGTGTGAGTAACCTGAGGGTCAAGGTTATTTTTGAGAGGCCTATCGTAACGCGCGTGTGTGTTGTTTAACCTTCTTTCTTTTTAAGCGTTCTTGAATTTTCTAAGGTTAAACGCGTAGATTTTCAGTGAGTGCATGATTTGCACTGAGAAGCATTCTTAGTTCCATTAGCGCGTGTCCTGTGTGGACGGAAGGAAGCAGATTTATGACTGGGTTGCTAATGTGTGTTGAGGGCAGCCGTATTCTGACTTCTTTAGTGAGCGTGCGTGGAAAGAGTTAGTAGAAGACGCATCATTTTAAGAGTTCTGCGGAGTGTGTAAGTCCCGCGAGTTTAATTGTTCGTTTAAGTCACGTGTCCTAGAGGGACTAAAGGAAGAAACGTGAGTAAGCGTAATGAAGAGTTTGCCTACGACACAAGTATGCGTTCTGAATAGTGACCGCAAGGCTAGTGCGCTTGTGATTACGTACTTGTGCGGTTGACCAGATTGTTCAGTGGCACCAATACGTGCGATAAGTACGCCACTGCGATAGATTGGAAGCATGCTGTTCGTGTAGTTAGGCCACTTAAGTTAGGTTCGGCTGTTTTCATTTGTTGTTTGCATCGTCAACGACCCTTTTGTTTTGCAACAACAATAGTACTCTGGTCTTGTCGGCAATCGAGGAGAAATGGATAGCTGTTTGGAAGGGTGGTTGGAACTGTTTTGTCAAAATTGGGGAAATAAAAGATCAGGGTTCATTTTGACTCAGTAATAGCCTGGCGAGTCAGGGGTGAAGAGCCTGCGCTTACACGCGGGGCAGCGCTATGCTGTTTTGTTTGTTTGACGTATGTTCTCCAGGGCCCAGGATCCCGACGTTCGTCAAACGAGGCTCGACACCAATACCCTGCAGGTTCTTTCAGCGTTCCTCATGGCCAGCGAATTGAGTTCACCGGCCATTCAGAACAACCGGGGCGAGGACGAGCTGTTAGATATGGCGCCGTTTCCTGAGGCTACTTCGAGTTCCCCAAACCACTTCGAATCGCAGCACAGCTAATTGAGGAATGCAGAAGCAGGGGTGCCACATTCCTGAGGCAAGACACTTGCAAACAAGTTCGTACGCCGCCGGGATTAGAAGGGGTCCTCGGACAATAGAGCCCAATCGTCACCCCTCTTCGCCTTTGAAGAAGGCATTTGCCACCACTGCGGAGCCGTACCACCGGGAGCAGGTGGGCCCTCGTGCAATGGAGCATGAGCGCCCCCCCTCCTTCTCCTCCTTTGAAGAAGCGCATTGCAACTCTGCCAGGCAAGACCGCAGGGGGATCAAGTGATCAAGCAAGTGACCAAGCGGCGACTCTCTTCGCCGGGTATGAAACCATCGCACGGGCGCCTACCATTGGCTGAAAGTGGCGTCATCTGAGCGGACTCTCCCATTGGTCAAACATGACGCGACTTCCAGTGCTCGAAGGGTTTATAAGAAGCCTTCCAGAGAGACCAGGGCATTCCCTGATTCCCTGATTCACCTCTCTCGAACTTCTTGCCGCGGGCCGCAGCGTCCGAGTTGCTGCCGGCCCGTAATGACTGTACAACTGTTACTTGACTCTCACCTCTCTGTATATAATGTAGAATAAACACTCCCAAGCTTGGTTTTTCATCCCGAAGTCCGTCCATCAACCCCTACAAGGCCAAAGGGCATGACTTCGAACTGATATAAGCCATCCGGCGTGATGAAGGCAGTTTTCTCGCGGTCCATTACATCAACTGAAATCTGCCAGTAGCCAGATCCAACCAGCCAGATCGAAGATCGATGGACGAGAAGTATAGCTCCGTGCAAGCAGTCCAGGGCGTCATCGATGCGTGGTAGTGGGTAAATGGTAGTGGGTAATTCGCGTGAGCTTGTTTAGGTGGCGATAATCGACGCAAAAACGCCAAGTACCATCTTTCTTTTTCAGAAGCACGACACGTGAAGCCCAAGGGCTGGCTGATGGCTCGATGACCCCTTTGCGGAGCATTTTGTCCACTTTTGATTGGATGAGTCGACGTTCAGCATGCGATACCCGATAGGGATGCCGATGAATAGGATTCGTGTCTCCAGTGTTTATACGGTGGTGAACAACAGATGTTTGGCCTAAAGGCCTGTTGCCGAAATCAAAGATGTCACTACGATTCAAGCAGGTGACGTATGTCCGTGGCGTGTGCAGAGGTGAGGTCAGGTGCAATCATTTTCGCGAAGTCATCCGTTAAGGAACCAGAGCTGTGAGCTGCAATTGGCGCTAATAAGCCGCTCTCGGCATTCAGACTCTCTATGTGAAATTCAGAAGCACTAGAAACGCTGGCCAAGAACATGCCAGCCGCAATCACTTGAGGGCAGAGGCTGAAATTCAGAAGCGGCAGAACGACGTCGCTCTTAGTAACCGTGACCAACGTATGCGGAAGAGCAACGTTCCGGTTCAAAAGCACGTCGATGATGGAGGCAAGCACATATTCACCGCCAGAAACCTGTGGCTGGGCGGTCAAAGTGACGTAAGTAACTGCCTCGGGTGACAGACGCACATCGTGAAGCGAGCACAAGTGCGGTGGGGTGGTGCTCGGAGCATCGACGAGTTGAGGCAGTTCCAACTGAAGAACGCCGGTCGCGCAGTCGATGAGAGCAGAATAAGTGGATAAAAAGTCCAATCCAAGGGTAACGTCGTTAGGGCAGTTATCACAGCAAAGAGAACAGAAGTAGGGTGGCCGGCTATAATTAAATGCGCAGTGCACATTCCAAGAACAACCAGCACGCCGCCGTCGGCCACACGAAGCACTCGGGCAGCTGCCGGGGTGAGAACCTTCTTCAAACGTCCACGTAGGCTAGCGCTCATCACAGATACGTGGGCTCCAGTGTCGGCGAGTGTTTGGACAGGTACGCCGTCTGTTTTAACGTCTATTACACTTCTTGTGGGCACAGACAGATGATTTGCTGCGGTAGTATGCAATGCAGCACCACCTCCGAGGGCTGCATTTCTTAGTTTTCCAAAAGGGTGCGGCCAAACGGGAAGATGGACGACGTGTTTGTGGTGAACGAGACTGGTGTCCGCGTGGCGATGGTGAGCGACTGTATACCATGTGTTCCCACGGCTGGACTCGACTCACTCGCTCAGCTCCGGAGCGCTTCCTTCCAGCCTTTGCAATGATGAATGCTGCCGCCTGCCGCCGCACCTCTGTGTTGGCGCTGTCAGCTCACCGTTGCTAAAGTCCCTTGATAATTTGAAAGTAGCGACACTCTTTGAACTCTGCCGCCGCTGCGCGACCTCCTCGCCCCTTGCGCGTTCCCCCCGCGGCCACCAGTTTTGCCCCCGTTTTTCTGCACGACGATTGGTCTCCCTGCCGTTGCCCTTGGAAACTCGCGGATCTTGAGTGTTGCTTGTGTTTTTCTTTTTCGTTCGCACCATTTTCCTCCTGAGCACGGCTGGCTCGGCGCTTTAGCTCGGCGTAGCGAACGTTGTACTTTGTGTTTCCTGCTCTATGTGCTAGCGCTATGCCGGGCTGTGGCGCATATCAATCCAGCAAGAAGCCTGAAGATGGTTATGCCATTTTTATGATACCACAAGGAAAGCGTGGCGCCTTGCGCAGGAAGCAGTGGCTGCATGACATTTGCCGAAAGAACTTTGTTCCGACAAAGAACAGCGTTGTTTGCGAGCTGAGGCGTCTTTCTTATAGGTCGTAGCAAAGCATCCCGTAATCCTGCATTGTTTTTTTAATTCTTCCGGACTGCTCACCAGCGTTTTTGTTGCGGTTGTCCTCAGTATGCTTAATATTCTGGGGCGGCTCCATCACCTCGCACGTCGCTAACTGTTGTTATTCAGTCGGAAGTGCAGCATTATAGATACTGCTTTGCGCCCTGAAAAAATTAGTGGCAAGTATACCCGTGGTATTGCATGTGATGAGCGTTAGCTAGTCAACACTGAGTTTTTTTAGTTTTAAGGCGAAACCCTTTGGATCTCTGTTTCAAGGTCGCGTTGTAAACTGGAAGTATCACGTGACCCAAGGAAGACCAGAGGTGACCCAGAGCATGTCCACCCCTGTATAAGAGAATGATTACCCAAGTTAATTAATTAATAATTAGTGATTGACATAAGGTGGATTAGGGATGATTAAGGTTGATTAGAGTGTATTAAAGAAGATTAAGGTGGATTAGAGTGCATTAAGAAGGATTAAGATGCATGAATAAAGATTAAGGTGGGTGGAGGAGGATTAAGGCGGATTATGGTGGATTAAGGTAAAGGGTTGATGAAAGGGCATTAAGACCGATTAGGGTGCATGAACAAGGATTAGGGAGGGTTAAGGTGGATGAATGAAGATTAAGGTCGATTAATGTGGATTAAGTATAATTAGGGTTGACAGAGGGGGATTAAGGCCGATTAGGATGGATTATCGTAGATTAAGGTGGATTAGGGACCATGGAGCTGGATTAGGTTAGATAGAGGTGGATTAGGGTGTATTAAGGTAGATTGGGACTTAAGAAGGATTAAGTTGGATTAAGGTTCATGAATAAAGTATAAGGTGGATGAAGGAGGATTAAGGCGGATTATGATGGATTAGGGTTGGTAAAGGAGGAGTAAAACCGTATAGGGTAGGCTAAGGTGCATTAGGGGCGACGCAGGTTGATTAGGTTGTATTAAGGTGGATTGGGAGTATTAAGCTGGATTGAGGTTGATGAAGGAGCATTAAGGTGGATTAGGGTGGACTAAGGTGAATTAGGGTTCATTGAGTATTAAGACCGATTAGTCTACCATAATCCTCCTAGTGCACATTAATCCACCGAATCCACATTCATCGACCTTAATACTCCTTCTTTCATAATCCATAATTCACGAAAGTACTCCTTAATGCACCCTAATCCACCTTCATCGACCTTAATCTACTCTAACCCTCATTAATGCACTGTAATCCTCCTTAATCAACCCTAATGCTTCCTCATTCAATTTAATGCACCCTAATCCACGATAATTGTCCTCAATCCATCTTAATCCACCCGAATCTACATTCATCTACCTTAGTTCACCCTAATCCTCCTTCATTCACTTTAATTCACCCTAGCCCACCATAATCCTCCTTAATGCACCTTAATTCTTCTTAATCCACCCTTATCCTCCTTCATGCACTTTAATCCACCCTAATCCACTATAATCGTCCTTAATGCACCTTCACCCACCCTAATTCACCTTCATCAACCTTAATCCAACCTAGACCTCCTTTATGCACCTTAATCCACCCTAATGCACCTTCCTCGACTTTAATCCACCTTAATCCTCCCTAATACACCCGAATTCATCTTAATCCAATCCCTAATCATTCATTACTTTGCTAATCATTAATCATCTCTTAACGCGGCTGCACATGCTTTAGTTCGCTTGTCGCCTTCCATCGGTCACGTGATATTTTCTGTAGCTCACAACGAGACCTTGAAACAGACGTCTAAGGCTTTTGCTTAATAAGCCACACACAAAGGGATGTGTCACAAGCAATACTAGATCAGACGCACGAAGTAAAGCATCTGATCATGTGGCAGAAAAATTGTCTGGAGTATTGAACTCGCCTCAAAGCTCCCTTTACATCGGTATACCCCGTTCATACGGCTTTAAGAAAAAAACCAACCTCCTCATAAACGTTGCCTCCAGCATTATCGATGCTGTTATTAGCATTTATCAAAATTTTCAACCCCACTGGGGCGCGCAACTGGCCCAAAATAACACGCCTCCATAGAATCCTGCGGCCCGTTCGCCGGAGCCCAGGAGGAAAAGCGCGCCGTGCGCAGCCGGCGGGCGAGGAGAATCGAGGAGGAAAGCCGTGATGAGGAGAGTGTCGCTGCTTAACCGTTGCTTAGCCGTTGCTAGTGTTCCTGTATTGGCGGCGAGGAGTTACGGAGTCGCCCTCTATCGGAAGCGCCTCGCTGGCGTAGTATGAGGGATCACGTGGCGCGCTCCTCATAGGTTTTGCTGTCAGCGCTCACTGAAAACACCACGCGCGAGCTTTCCCGGACATTTCTGTAAGTACTTTCGAAACGAGAGAAGTTTCTTACTAGTATAAATAATAATCTTGGGCCAACTGAAAGCACACAATCGTTTACAGTCGCTATCACTTTACCGAATACGTACAGTGAACGCCACTGCGCGCGGTCGCCGCGATGGAGTCTGCCGAACCGGCTACTTAATTGCTTGAAAGGCAGGTAAACGCTGAGAGCAAACTATGTGAAATATGTTCTTATAGTGTTTGTATAACTAAATGGAGCGTAATAGAACGAAGCCTCAATCCAGCGATCACGTAGATTCGCAGCGATCGACTGCGCGTCTGCATGCTTGTCCGCGCACTGTTTTGCTTTCTGCGCGCGCGTGTTTTCGCACCGTGCCATGAGCTTTAGGCCGCAGCATATGGGCATATGACAGTACACTAGCAACCATTGTTGCGTGGACGCTATCAGAGTTGTTCAAAAATAATTTCATTGTAGGGACTTCGACACCTACGGGGACTGTAATGTGCCGTCGCGACGATTCAATCTTTTTTTTTCTTCAAAATTCTTTGACCTTTCCATACTATTTCTCGAGTTCCGTCGCACTGTATGTTTATCGGCGTTCTCAGCGCGCAATTTCCCGCTGCTCCTTTTTTGTAATCCAGTGCATTAATTCATAACACAAACATGACCATATGCTATGCTTTCTTTAAATGTGCTTCTTACCGCTGCCTTTTCACTCCACTGAACTTGCCAGTATCTATAGTATCGACAAGTTCATAGAACAAACCGTCATGACATTAGTCGGGCAACGGACTCGGGCGTGCGTCTCAGTGCGCGTTTTCAGAACATCGCAGACCGGGCGCCGTAGCAGAAATCTTCCTCGCCTCTGTGCTTGCTGCATACCCGAGTTGTAGCCGATGACTGTTTGCCGGTTTTATGTTTCGCGAGCCAAGCTTCACGCAGCTTCTTGTCCTGCGGCTATGTGTGAATAAGGCTGACACCGGCCTCCGCTACGTGCGTCCGGCCCTGCGGCACCGAGCAGTAGCCTACCATGTCGCGCGCCTTCAAAGGCAGCCACTACATATTGTAGTCCTTTCAAGCGTTGTAAAGGAAACACTCGAAGCGGGAAAATTTCGCCACTACATGAAAACCGCAGCGTACGAGGGAATTTAAACTCGTTTTCAGCTCGCTTCGGCGCGCCCGAAGCAGCCGACGCGGCCGCTATGTCCACGTGATCCCTCCTAGCACGTCACGCCGACGGTGGCGCCAGCTTTTCCAGTGGTGGTGCTCGAGGCCAATATGCTCCCCCGCAGGGAGCAGAGTTGCGCATAGGTCCGGTTTATGATCCAGCTCTGCAGTGGAGCCATCCTCGCGCGCGCAGGAGGCAAATGCCGCGCGGTGTTCAATTTGCTTTTTAACGCGATAGCGTTAAGGAGCTCGTGTCGCAGAAAAGCCGGTGTCGTCGTCGTCGGGTGTCGGCGTCAGTGTCGGCGTCCGCGGCGTTGACCGTGAGCGATAAATCACTGCAGGCACTTCATAAATAAAAAGCAACTTCCAAGATGGGCTAGGTGGGAATCGAACCGGTGGGTCTCCGGAGTGTGAGACGGAGACGCTACCACTCAGCCACGAGTTTGATGCTTCCAAGCGGTACAAACGCGCCTCTAGTGAATGCGGTGTTGCCTTCGAAAGGAGCCGTGGCAAGTTATACTGCAATGTATATCGGTAATTATGAACCTGTAACTTACAGAAGTCGCAATTACACGAGTAGCGAAGTGCGTTTCCGCTGCATTTCTTCTGCGCTTTCCGCACACGCAGAGCCATCTTGCGGCAAACACAGAAGACCCCCTCCTCTCCATGTAGGGCGCTGCCTCGACAGATGGCGCGCCACGCGCGCATTGGAGCTGTGGAAGGACCGGTGCGAGGGGGTCGTTGCCCGGAGTCTCTCTCCCCTGACAACGCTTCGCCTTGCTCCCTCCTCAGAATCAAGCGTCCTTCCTTTCTTTAGATCACTATCTGTCTATCTCTCTGCCCGTGCCGATCACGACGTTTGGCTGGCGTGCATCATTTCCCCCTCCGAGATACCGAGTTCTTTGGTTCGCTCCGCTTGCTCAGGCGCACGTTTCGTTGCTGCGCCGAACGCTGCGTTGCTCGACCATATGGCTCGACGCTCATCGCGTCCGATGCGGGGCGCCTCGTAAGTGATGGCTGCCCTGTAGCCCATTGTCTTACACCCCTTGGCGGGTCGACGGGAACGCTGTCGCGTTCCACTCTTGAAGGCGAAGCTTAAGCGTCCTCCAATTTTTTGTCTGCTGGTCGCGAGCTACATGCGGCAACTGTACGCAAGCGCTGAGCAAGATGACACTTTTAATGCAGGTTAAGCCCGAATGATTGACGTAGCCGGAGAGGTGCCAACCCCCCAAATTTTTAGTTTGTGTGTACACATATACACGTACTACATATGCAAACACACGCACGAATGTACATATAAAGAATAGGACCCCGCTTGATCCCTCGAAATAAAATCCTGACTACGCCCGTGGCTCGAACAGCTCAAAAGTTCGCGTGCAAACGCGCATTACCTTGCAGCAAAAAGCGGTACAATGTTTTTCAGCATTCATAGGAAGTTTTCTCGCTGAGTCGGAAGGCAAGAATTGTTTTAAAGGGTGCTTAAAGAAAACTTCACACACGAGTGGTAGACAATTATGTGAGCACATTTTGGCTGCGGAAACGAGACGAATAATGAATGTCGCCACCAGAACTATCGAGCCCGCAATTATGTCGGTGACCGTTGACCGTCATTCATCACTAAACGTCGTTCACAGCAGCTGCACGTTTTCGATATATGCGGCGCAGACACGTAAATTTAAACACATTTCAAATGTTGACATGCGCACACCTTATGCAAAGCTTATTTTTGCGATTCGTACCGCAAACTTAACAGCTGCTTCGTAACAGGAAATCTACAAGTGGAAAAAGATTCAAGATGCACGAGCTTCTAGATCAAATTTGTTTCGTACAAGGGAATGCATGAGCAATGGTTGATGGCAGCAGGGGATGAGTGCTGGTTCTTGGAGCCTTGGGTGGGGGGGCAGAATTGGCAGAACCAAAGTCATTAACTTAATATCTTCGAATACCGTACCTGCAACCCGGAGCCTATCGTTGCTACGCACGCTCAACTGTCCGCTGATTGCAATTTCGATAGCACTGACAGAAACGAGTCGGCGCCGTTTCCGTAAAGTTGGCTTCGGAGCGCTCAGTTGATAATTTGACGTTATTTTGCACCACCTGATCGCGCTCGGCGAATAGCGGTGCGAGCGGCGCCGGAAAAGTTATGCGCAACTCTGCTCCCTGCGGGAGCATATACAGGAGCACTAACCGTTGCCGCCTCCGCAAAGCGCATTCACAGATGCGCTCCGGCAGGCAGCATACGAGTAGCATCTGCGTAACGTCGGCTGCCAGACGCAACTTATCTCGAATGTTTAAGCTTAATCATTATTTTCAGTGCCAGTAGTCAACGTCATAGCTTCATATGTGAATGAAACGGCTTACATATTCTGCTTGAAGCCGTAAGTCTGTAGCAGACGACGCTGGAAAGATTAAAGGTGAAGGTTAAGCCAACACCCACAATTAATGAATACACATGTCGTTACTTAGGGCAAATGATTATTTCAGTACACGCACTTCAATTATAGGAGAGGTAGAGTTACTGCGAGGCTACAACTAAAATAAAAGTTTTACAGGTACAAAGTATTTACTGACAATACAGTGCACTCATGTACATTTTGGTACCAACAACCTTCACATCATGTACATTAAAGACTAAAATATTTTCTTGGTGGCTTATGTACATAAGTAACTGGTTTCTCTTTTTTTTCGTTACCATCTTTGTGTAATTTACTAGAAGCAGTCGGACAAACTTGTCGGCAATCACACCAGCTGTGCGCCTCGTGTGACCAATGCCGACATCTCCTGGGCACGTTAAGATGGGCGATTGTTCAAGGTATGGTGCAACGAGAAGTTGCAGCACTTTGTGCACTTTCGTTCGCGGAAGGTGCTTCGCAACCGTTTCGAAGAAAGCCACAATTCTGTCCAAAAGTGCCTAGAACATGCGATTTGGATAGTGCTGACCACTTTTGTCCTGTTCGTGCAATAGGGTGAACAAAGGTAGGCAACCTGAGCCCGAAGCCTTTTGATCATGACAAGGTAGCGCCTTGCTCGGTGAGCGTCGGTTTGTGTTGGCTGTTGCTTTGTGTTGGAGCACTTTGTCTCTCCTCGGTTACCTCGTCCTGGGAGGAGGAGGAGGAATAAATTTTATTTGTGCACAGCAGATTTGAGACCTAGGCCTCTCTACCTGGGTGACGGCCTCGAGCCCTTGGGCCCTGGCGGCATCTTCGGCCTGCTGGATTGCCTTGAGCTGGTTTTCCGGTGTACAGCTTAGCAACGCGGTCTCTCACTGCTCTCTGGTCTTGTTTATTTTATTCTGTGTGGGTGTCCAGGGACAAGCCCAAACCATATGTTGTAGGTCCGCCCTTTCTTGACAGAATCTGCATCTATCCGTGTATAGGTCCGGGTAGTGGTGGTGGTAGGCCGCCGGATTCGGATATGTATCTGTTTGTAAGAGGTGCCATGCCGTCGCTTGCCGTCTACTCAGCGAGGAGTGTGCCGGGGGGAAATGGGCCTTTCCCAATTTATAATATTTGGCGATCTTGTTAAAGCTGGTGATCCCGTCTCTCTCCGTTCCCACTATTTGTTGCGTGTCACCTGCTCGGCCTACCAGTTCTCGAGCCAGGTTGTGCGCTATTTCGTTCCCGGGGTGGGAGGAGTGTGCGGGTGCCCATACATTGTGAATGTCGTGATCTTCACGAAAGTTGCTTAAAATTCTCAGCGCTTCCGGCGAGATTCTACCTTTGGCATAGCTCTTGACGGCTGTCTTGCAATCGCTTTTACTACGATGTTAGCTTCCGTGGAGGCTATTGCCAGTGTTAAGGCAGCCTCCTCCGCCACCTCCGCCTTCCCTGTTTTTACTCCATGTTTCACTTCCCTGAATATTTGCTCCTGTATGTTTTTGTCCTTGGGCAACCGGCTCGAGACTCCAATAACAAGGCACTACCCTTGGTAGTATCGTACAGATTTTCTCTTCTAGTTTATTGAGTGCTGCCGCACTCCCGGCCCCCTAGCGGCAATGGTACTTAGGTTAGCATTACTGTTTTCCTTTAGGCTCCCTAAAACCAGCCTATGCACTAACTGTACGTTAGGTTTACTTAAAGTGTCATCTACCGACTAGAGCGCGCTCGAGTTTCTTAACGCGCCCAATTATAGACTTTTCACCACAATCCTGTGGGATTGCCGTGAAATCCTGCCATGTTTAATCACGGGGTAACGCGTCAATTCCTTGCCTCAGCTGCCTCCGTGTTTACAATAGATGTAACTGACGCCGATGCGGCTCAGAAAACTCTTGTTTCGGTAGATATCGTAGACGGCGACTGGGTGAACGACACAAAGCTTTTGCCGTAGCTTCAGAAGACGTGTAAGACGCGCGGTGTAGTCGGCGCGGATGCAACGAAGGCCGGGGCTTCTTTCAAAGCGGCGGACATTTTCGCCCGTTCGGAGCGGCCGCGACGCATCCCCGCCGAGCGCGTCCCGGCATGTTCAGTGCCACGTGTCTTTGTGTGTGCGTGTGTGTGTGTGTGCCCACGCTTGTCAAAGCGCAGCAGCCGGGGAGAGGAGCTCCCCAAGTGTGAAGCGAGGAGGTCTGACCGGCGCCGGCCCGTCTGATGCGTGACTACACTCGTCTCTACATGCCTCTCAGTCCGTCCGTGCCTTGCTGTCACGTGGTGTCATCCCGTGACCTTCCTTCTTGCCCGCGACGCCAAGAGTATAAAAGCAGCTGCTCCCGGACGCCAAGAGAGAGGCTCCGAATTCTTCAGTCGAGAAGCGTGCTCTCCCGTCTCTCCACTTCGGTCGACCTGACCGGCCGCTCTTTTGCGATGCTAGAATAAACAAGTTGTTCTGTTAGCAGTCGACTCATGCTTTGCCGGGACCTTCGGATGCTTCCAGTGTGCCCCAGGCCGCCAGGCCAACGCTACCCTTGGGGCTTGCGACCCATTTGCGACAACGGGCGCCAGCGGTCCGATTGCAATAACGGGTGTCAGCACTGAGGTTCCAACAAAGCTAAGCTTGTATTGCCGCACTCGTGTCTTCGTCGGTGTTGGTGTTGCCATGCGAAAAAACTAAAGCCGCGCGAAAATAATAATTGCTTGTCGGGCTGCGGATTCGAGCCACCGACCTCTGAGTTGCGATACCACCACGCTAACCGGTTGAACCACAGCCCGTTCATTATACGAGCCTTTTAAAGTGGGGTTTTATATGCATAAAAAGTAGACGCAGCGCAAGGCGCGAGCCAATCACCGGAGTACCCCTCCGGAGGAGAATGGAAAGGCTGTGATCGCGTGTTCGCTCGCCTCGCGCCCGCCGTTTCCCGCCAGTTCAGGCCCGGCAGTCAGATGGCAAGGCCGCGTTTGGTTTGTTCTGCCGAAAAGCAGGCTGCGTTGAAAGAACAGCAGTGGGAGCGGGCCGCACTTCGTGCGTTCGGCCGAAGAACAGGCGGCGTTTGATGAACGTCATCAGGAACTCGTTTGAGAAAGTGCTCGTCGTCGACGTGTCGACCTCGCCGTGAGGGAGCGCGAAGCCGATGCGTTAGACAACGAAGAGCCGTGGGTCCCGAGTTTCGCTTGCACCCCTCTTCACAGTAATGGAAAGGCGGTCTATCTTTTAAATAACTTGCAGCAAAGACGTGTTATCGCTAGTCACTTGCTTACTCGGTTCACCGTCACGAAACATCTAGCCTCGAAGTGTAGTCGCCGTCTCCCATGCTTTGCGGTATTGATTCAAGAGTGCGCCCATTCACTTATTCTTGATACGTTGGTGATAGAGTGGGTGTAAGTTTTAGTTGGGGTGAGAGAGAGTGAGAAAGAGAGAGAGAGAGACTCTTTATTAGAAAAACAGAGAATTTTGCCGGCGCGTGTATAACCACTGGCATGCTACTCTGTATAGGGATGGGGAATGGGATTAAAATATTCCAGAGGAGAGTGGGAGAAAAAGAGAATAAAAATAAATATGAAATGTGCAAGTGGACCTGAAACTAATATTTACAGGTGACATGGCGGGCTAATTTGGGCGTTTGTATATGAAATGTTCAATCTTTAAAGCTTTCCTATTAGAGCAATTTCCGACAGGTATTTCAACAATAAATTCAAAACCCGCCGCTGTTTTGAAGGGCCGGGCATAGGACCTAAGATGCTGGGTAATGTTAACGGATCGTGGAAAATCATGTCCATTTGCTGCTCAAACAATTGTCTCTCGTCGCGGTACGCGGGGCATTCTAGTAATATGTGCTCCATTGTCTCTAAGTTGCCACAGTTGTCACAATAGTGGTTAGTGGTTCTTTTTCGCACTGATTCCAGGTATATACGGCACGATTTCCAGTGGGGACAGTGTCCATGGTGAAATGTTTCGTGGCATAATTTGTGACGCCTGAGCAGGAATCGAAATACATATGCTTACAACGGCCTGTCTAAAGCTAGATGTAGCACGGGTTCTAGAAATATCCTTTAAAAAGTGAGTCTTCGTATGAATGACGTGTCAGAGGTGAATCCGAAGTGTCCCTTGCGAAGATAGCACTTCAAGAGGCAGGCATCCAGCTTCTGCTACAGTTTCTGAGCGGGACGACCCCTTCGAAGGCCAAGATGTACGTGAAGGCAGTTGTTCCGTGCTGCCTCAAGTTTTCTTTTGCTTGTGGAAGACATTTTGTGCAGGATTGGGAGGTAATATCGTAGTGTTTCGTCGACATAGGCCTTATGGAGGAGCACCATTGATCGACAGTTGGTGCCCCACTGTGATGCGGCTAAAAATCGGAATACGTGCGACGCCGAGGAAATCTTCTCACTCAGTTCTTTCACTTGATGCGACCATGTGAGGTTCCTATCGATCGTCACCCCAAGAAACCTTTGCGTCTTGACGTATGGTAGGGTACGACCACCCAACACTAATGGGTATTTTTCCATACACCTCCGCGTGAAAGCCATAGCAACGCTTTTGTCTGGGGACAATTTCAGACCGCTTGGATTTAGGTAGGCCGATATGTTTGCCAGCGCTCTCTGGAGACGCTGTTGGGTAGTACTGCGGGTACGCGCCGCGCGCCAAATGCAGATGTCGTCCGCATACAGTGTGATTTTGACTCCACGGGGCAAGTTTCTTCTCAGATGGATGAGGACTATTCGGGCTTAACACAGCTCCTTGTGGCACTCCCTTCTCGACTGCATGCATAGCGCCGTGGGGCCATCCGGGGTACACGTGAAAAGTTGGCGTCCTTGAAGATAGTCTTCAAACCATGCGTAAAGCCGTCCTCCAAGACCAAGGGTTTCCAAAGCGTCAAGTATTGCTTTATGATAGACTGAATCATATGCTGCCTTAATGTCCAAAAATAATGCAATAGGTGTGTTTCCACAGACCAATTCCTCTTCAATTGATGAGACCAAGGCAATGATCGACATTATCAATTGCGGACCTATTTTGCCGGAAGCCATTCATTTTCTCTGGGTAAACTTTTGTAGTTTCCAGGAACCAATTTAGTCTCATCAAAACGACAAGTTGGGCCAGTTGGTTGGGATTCATAGTGGTTCGTTACAGCGCAATACAAGACAAGGACAAAAGAAGGTATAAAAACGACGACACGGCGCCAATTTAGTCGTTTGTCAATCATTTTTTCGAATAGCTTCCCTACGCAGCTAAGCAGAGATATCGGTCTGAAAGAGGCGTAATTTGTCGGCTGCTTCCCTGGCTTCAATATAGGAATAACTTTCGCAAGCTTTCATTCCATAGGAACCTCCCCAGTTATCAATGATGCGTTGTAGTACTCCAGAAGGCGTATAGCGAGATGTGTGGCATAGATTTGCGAGCGCTTCATAACTCACTCCGTCATGGCCAGGTGATGATCGCTTGTTTACGTCGCTGATTGCTGCCGTGAGCTCTTCGACGGTGAATGGTAATTCTAAGTCAGGAAGGGTAGCTCGAGGTGGACTAGGCTGACGACTTGCGATTTGCCGCAAAGGTTGTGCCCCGTTGGAAAGGAGCCTGCAGTACTGCTCTGCCACCTCTTTCAGGGATGCGCGCTCATGTAATGAGAGGGCGATAAAAGGATAAAGCTGTTGCGGCTCTTTGCGAATGCCTCTGACGACTCGCCAGATTTTGCTCAGCGGTTGTCGTATGTCCAGTGTCTCACAAAAATTCCTCCATCTTTTTCGGTTCAGTTTGGTAAGGTAACGCCGTATATGTCTTTGTACCCGTCGACAAGTTCTGAGGTCTTAGATATTCTTAGTACGTACAGCCTTCCTTTCGGCACGCCTTTGAATGGCACATAACCTTTCGAATTCCTCGTCATTTGTAGGTACATTACAATGCTTAGTGGCGGAGCGGATACTTTGTTTAAGGCAGTGAGCTATTGTCGGTATTAATTCTGCATTCGTAGTCGAGGCTGTGATCCCTTTGTCTACGGCTGCTGTGTAAGCTTCCCATTCTACCGACTTCAGTTTCACTTTTCTGGGCGACGTCCGAAAATGAAGGGCAGGGATTAGGATCGGGTAGTCATCACTACCTCGAGTCTTGAAATCTGTACACCATCCGAACATAGGGACCACTTGACTTGATGCGAATGTGACGTCAATGCAGCTAACAGTCTTCGGATTGTTCAGGTATGTTATGCTGCCATCGTTCAAGGGCTCTATATTGTATTTTGCAAGCAGCTTCGCCAGCTTAGCACCCCGAGCACATGTTTGTGAACTGCCCCAGATATCGTTATGTGCGTTAAAATCGCCACAAATAATATGTGGAGCTTGAGTGCTTGTCAACAAGTTTTCCAATCTTGACACGTCTAATGGTGATCCTGGTTCCAAGTAGACGCCGATCAGGGTAACCACTTTAGATGTAATCACTGTGGTTGCGCAAATATATTCATTCTTGTCATGTGGTGCTACGTCAATCACAGAGGCAGGCACGTCGTTGCGAAATCCAACGAGCAGTCGGCTAATTCCGTTTTGTCACCTTGAGTGATGAAAATAATAATCCTTTATCCTAAACTGCTCGTCGACGCGAGACTCGGAAATGACTATAAAAGGGAATCGGTACACTTGCGCAAGATGCTTAAAGCCTGCTGACTTCGAGCGCAAGCTGCGAACGTTCCACTGTAATATAGTACATGTGCGAAAGTGTTTGTTGGTGGACACCGCTTGTGAGACGATTGTTGATGAAGCCACCGTTGCTACTGCGAAGAATCACGGCGTTGCGCCGTGAAAGAAGACTACACCAGTGGTACCAAAGCCAGGACGGCCTCTACCTCAGAGATGCTTTTAAACGATGGACTGGCACGTAGAATAGCCTTGATTGCTGCGAACATCATGGGAATAAGCATACTTAATATCTCATTTACAGCGCTGCCATCTAACAGCTTTTCTTGGTTCTTCCTGTTCTTCTGCTGCGACCTTGGGGACACTTGCTGTTGCTGTGGGCTTGATGTTATATCACTTGAGGGCTTTGATTGACTCTTTGCAGATGAAGGCCTTTGCTGGTTTTCTCTCACGACTGAGGCGAATGACTTTTTCGAAGCCGTGTCGCTGCGCTGCACCGTGTAGTGTTGCTTTTGGTTTGTAGATGTATATATTACATCCGGATTCGGTAATGGTTCTCGTCGTTTCCGCACTTTTCCCTCGATTTGCTCCATTGTCCGTGCAAGAGTGGCTGATTTCTTTTTGGGACACCCTCCGTATGATGCAGCATGCTCAGCTCCACAGTTTGCAAATCGAGGCTGGGAACGTGACGTACACTCCTTATGCGTATGTGCACCAGCGCATATCTTGCAGCGGGTGGGGCCTTTACAATATTTCGCTATATGCCCATGTCTTTGACATCTGAAACATTGAGTAGCGGACCCCATGCATTCCGTCACAGGATAACTTCAGGATCCAAGCGACACTCGGTTTGGTAAAGGGGCGTCCTTAGAGAATTTCAGGATGACCGAGCGTCTCCGGGTTTTCGTTACCACGCTATCTTCGTTAGGTACGTACAAAACTTGCCTTTTAACAGATATGACTCCTTGTTTGCTCAAATACTCCTTGAGGTCGTCATCCGAGTACTCAACGGGAGCGTCCTGTATCCTCCCGTACGGGGCAGAGTAGGAGTATGGAACTCGAGCTTCCTGTAGTTTGGGTGGTTATGTGTAGGTAACGTGCGAGACTATGCCGGGAAGCGGCGCTACTCCATTTGTCACTGCGTAAGCAATCACTGTTCGTGTTGGTGATGTTCGGGGATCGAACTCCTTTCCTTTGAGGCCAGCGATGCAACGTTGACGGATTAGTCTTTTTTTTTTATTCTCGAGGAAAGCCCTGCACCGCGAAGGGCTTGTAACACAGGCAGTCCTTATGTAGCAGCGGTCCGTGAGCTTGGTCACACAGATTCCTTCCATTCCTTAATATACCAGTTGCTCTTTTTGCAGCCAACAGCCTTAATTCTACACAAGAAGCGCTGGAAGATACCTATGAAGAAAGGGGTCAGACAGGGAGACAATCTCTCCAATGCTATTCACTGCGTGCTTGGAAGAAGTATTTAAGCTATTACAGTGGGAAAGCTAAGGAGTAAGGATCGACGGCGAATATCTTAGCAACCTGCCGATGACATTGTTCTATCCAGCAACAATACAGACGAAAAACAACAAATGATTAAGGACCTTAACAGAGAGAGTGTAAGAGTAGGGTTGAAGATTAATATGCAGAATACAAAAATAATGATGAATAGCCGGGCAATGGAACAAGAGTTCAAAATCGTCAGTCAGCCTCTAGAGTCTGTGAAGGAGTACGTTTACCTAGGTCAATTAATCATAGGGAAGCCGGATCATGAGAAGGAAACTCATAGAGGAATAAAAATGGGTTGGATCGCATACGGCAGACATTGCCAGCGAGTAACAAAAAAAAATGAGTTGAAAGAGTGACTTGAGTAGCATAGCAGCAAAACATGAGTTGAAAGAGTGACTTGAGTAGCATAGCAGCAATTGCTGCTATGCTACTTAAGTCACTCTTTCAACTCATGCTTTTTGGTCTTTTGTGTTACTCGCGCACTGACCGCCTGACCGGCTCTTCTAATGCCACAAAAACATGCCGCCAACGACACCCCTGAATGCTCCCTAACCTCTCGCCCTCCAATGCCCCCGTCTTTCTTTATTTTTTTCTTGTTCTTTCTCTCTTTCTTTTTTTTTCGTCTTGATGTCGCCCCGTTTTTTTTTCTCTGCTTTTCTTTCTTCTCTTTTCTCCCCGCCTTTCCACTCTCCCGCTCTTGTCCCCTTGGCTTGGGAACGAAGCTCAAAGACGTCGGACGACAGCGCTCATTACCTCTGAAGTCTCTCCCTTTATAACCAGCCGCCAGCGACAATACCCGCACGCGACGTCACTGCACTAACCCTTTAAAACTAACATGCCGAGAATGACGAGGCTGCCTTTGACGAAGATAGGTCCTCATATCGAAACGTTGGCCAGCCTTTCTGAGGCACCTTATCCCTGTTTACAAACTTTATACCACAGGTAGGAAGATAGGAATTTAACAGCTCAAAACTTCTGTCCATATCAGAGAGCAGATATGGCACTAAGCGAAGTAGAATCGTGCATCAGCTCTGCACGCCTAAGAAGTCCCCTTAAAAGCACTTCCAGGATATGGAGAGGGCTAGAGAAAAGAGAAAAATAACAGAAAAGCTCGGAGGTCGGACTTCCAAGAGAGCTGTGCAAATTTGCATGCCTGCCACGTTCAGGTGATCGAGATTTCACTGCAGGACGCTGATTCTAGGACAGAAGTAATCAACGTACATGTTTTCATCCCTTTGGACACTGTAATTCCCCCCAAATTTAAGTTATATAGTCTGCGTCCCCTGTTATAGCTTGTTTGTCAGAAAATGTAACTGGTTACATGTAATTGGCTGCTAAACAAAGTAATTCAAATACCCGGAGAGTTGCCAAGTAAAATGAAATCGTTAAACTTTAGAATTACGAAAAAGCCTAATTGATTAGGAGTAATTAATTACATGTTTTCGTTGCATACAAGCCTGAGCAGGACAGAAGATGTAATAGTTTTGTATTCGTGCTCTTCGCTGAGGCAACGTGCGGCGCGCCGTCGAAAGCGCCATCTCGTTCCTCAAGAGGAAACTGCTGCGCGAAAAGGGTCGATATGGACACTTCAGGCGAATTTCAGGCGGCGGCACCGCCCTGAGGTTCCGTATAAAGCCCAAATGCGATCAGATTGCGCGCAGTGTGCTTTAGGCGCGAGGGTGAGCCGAGAAGGATGGCTTGATGCGGCGGCGTCTTCGTTGTGAGAGAGGAGGGGGGGGGGGCATATAAGCGCGCATCTCCTCTTCTACTTCGGCCGCTGCTGCGCGCGCTTTTATGTTGGAGGTAATCTTCGGTTGGGCTAGGTGATCGACTAAGATGCGTTCATGCTTGCCTGTGCGCGCGTGACATTGTGCTTGCTAATTTAGTTACTAAGCGAATGTTTACAGCACTTGATATGGCCGTTAAATCTGCTAAAGTTGTTTCGAGCTGTTTTATAATTTGCTATGGCAATCAACGGTTCGCCTTTCATTCGAAACCGACTTTTTCCGCAAAGACAGCAGTCGGTACAAAAGGTCGGCAGAACCCATCTCACGATGACTGTTGACGGTAATGAGTTTAGAATTGAATCAATATGTCTACCCAGCTTATTGCCACTGTCGAAACGAGTTATGTATGGGGCGTGCACTGCAGCGGGACTCCACTTTCGCGCTTCCCTAAGAACACTCGGCGCCATCTGGTAACATCGCCGCGAAGCCTGCGCGTGGCCTCCGAAATTCACGGTGTGCCGGTGCGGGCGAACGCGTAGAAACGCGCCATGCGGCAACCGGGCTCCTCTCTCGCGCTTCTTTTTGGACACGCTGCGCCATCTAGTGGCGCTGCCGAGAAGTCCTCGCGTGGCCTCCGAGACGAGAAGTGCGGCGCGCCGGTGTGTATTAACGCTGAGAATTGCTCCCTCGCTTGCCGCACACCCAGTGGCGCATACTCAATGAACCGAGTTGGCGAGCGATTCATTGAAGAGCAGTACATAACCAAGGAATTCCGAATGTAGTCGGGAGGTGCCCCTCTTGCGATATGCGCTGTGGCGGCTTCGACGGGCAAAACTATGTGAAGCGTGTTTAAAAGCGTGAGCTTTCGCGCGCCGCTGCGGCTGCTTTTCGTCGAGTCACGAGCGCTGTATAGCACAGGGCCCGGTGGCGAACGCAGCAAGGCATTTTTTTTTTCTGCGCAGCACCTTTTCGCGGCTAATCTTTGTTGTTTCTTTTTACGAACGGGTCGTTCTCCCGCAGAAGAGCCTGGCAGAAAACGCGCACTATAGAAGTAGACTGGCAATGCGAAAAATGAACTCTTGATTTCTGTTGTATAAACGATGTTTTGCCCGTCGAAGCCGCCACAACGCCAATCGCAACAGGGGCACCTCGCCGCTACATTCGAATATCGTCGGCGCGCACGGAGGAAGCGCGGAAACATGCACGCTTGCATCCTTGGAAGGACGCGCATGCGTGAAGGTGCCGATCTCGTCGATCTCGACACCAGGGGTGCGCCTCTAAAGGGGGAGGAGGACCGTTTCGCCACGCGCTCGTGCACCCCGTAATATTTTGTGAGCGAGTGTACGTACGTACGTACGTACATACATACATACATACATACATACATACATACATACATACATACATACATACATACATACATACATGCATGCATGCATGCATGCATGCATACATACATACATACATACATGCATACATAAATACATGCATACATAAATACATGCATACATACCCGCCGCGGTTGCTTACAGTGGCTTTAGTCTCGAGTTACGAGCGCGTGCTTGTCGTGCTTTATTTGTATTGATAATTATTGATGCATGGAAACCCACGAGTTCTCTACAGAGTAAGACTGGTTGTGGCAGCAGCGCAGTTTGCAAATAAAAACCTTTGATTTCATATTTTACACTGAACTTGTTATTGAGACTATAAATGAGCGCTCGAAAAAAGAAAAGTAATCTGACACGCACAGGAATAAACGAAAGACGCGTAATAACGAACGCGTGAACACAGACAAGTAAGCGCAAACCCGTATCTATGTGAAAAACCAAATTTCGCAGCCTGCGGTGAGTTGTAGGCAATCTGGAAGCGATAAAGGTGGGGGCAATAAATCAGGGAGCGATAAATATGGGGGCAAAGTTGCGAGTGTGGGATGAATTACCTGCGTTGTGAAAAAGAAAATTATGGGGTTTTACGGGCCAAAGCCACGATCTGATTATGAGGCATGCCGTAGTGAGGGACTCCGGAAATCTGGGCCACCTGCGATTCTTTAACGTGCACTTAAGTCTAAGTACACGGGTGTTTTCGCATTTCGACCCCATCGAAATGGGGCCGCCGTGGCCTGAATTCGGTACCGCGACCTCGTGCTTCGCAGCCCAACACCATAGCCACCAAGCAACCACGGCGGGTCCTGCGTTGTGAGCGTCAGTTTCGGTAATTGCGAACTCGCTCGGACCAATATAGGGGCTTCATAGAACCATCGCGTGAGAACCACTAGGTTTGCAAGACAGAAAGCTCTTACGAATAGGGTGCATACTTTCGGTAACGTGCTGACGAAATTAGAATTCTGTGGGTCAAGTTAGTAAGCCGCAAAATATCAATATTTTACTAACACACTTGACGCTAAAGCCTAGCGGATCTAAAGGGTGTACTGACTTTATAATTTTGCACGACTAAGTTGTATTTGGAAATGAAAAGGGGTTTGCAAGTGTTGATCCGCGTTAACAGCATCACTGAAACTTGAATTTAATTACGCAGGGCTGCAGAAGTACAACCATTTTTCGCAATGTGGCACTGTCAACACGCGCATTAAAAAAAATGTAAACTTTACTGTACATACACTGTTCTTCCGAGTTTTAGTTCGTGATTACAGACCGGCTAAAGAAAAAGCAGGACATGCTGTACTCGCATTGCCCACATACGAGGCGTTCGTAGGCTGCCACTTGTCCCGTTTAATCTTGACCCTCCATAGAAGCCTCCTTTGTCGACCTCTCGGAAATGAAAACAATCGTCAGCCATTTATCGAATTATTAGAGCCCTACGGGACGCAGCACCCAGTCATATTGCAAAAGCCGCAACATGGTTGGCAAGGCGTACGGCGGCCGTCGGAGGTGAGATAAAAATGGGGAAGCGTGCCGAGAAAACTTGTTTTGAAGTGGTTTTGTCGGCGTCGACCCCTTATGTCGCCACATTGCACGGAGCGGGCGTGGAGGTGCGCATCGAGGCACCCTATTCGCGTAGTGCGCGCCGATGGGCGCGCCACTGGCGGTGGCCTTGCGCAGAACACTCGGGAAAGGAGCCAGCCGCGCGCCGCAGTTTTCTGCGTCGTTGATCGTGCTTCTCTGTCTTATTCACGTTGTCAGAGCAAAATAAGCAACACCCTTCGCATGTGTGGGGTGGCCAAAGCTTCAAGGAATGTCGAAGAAGAATTGTTGCGCGATCGGGCTCTCAAATACCGGCAAAAACGTGCCGGCGATGCGGTTCTCATCATTCCTTGCAAAGCCTCATCAGCGATAGCAATGGATCGCCGCCGTTCGGTGGGAAATTTTTTTGTTCTCATCGTTTCCTTTGTCGTGTCGGTGTTTTTTCCACTCGATCATATATAGACGAGTAGGCTACGAAGTTCGTCTGCAGTGCAGCATGCGGTTTAAAGGAATTTCGCTAAAGTTCTGAATGCCATTTGCCGCTTCTTTACCGTGTGTCGCTAGCTAGGCAGCACGACTGCACGTGCGCATCGTGTTGTATGTTAACGCTACTGAAGCTTGCAAAAACTGAAATTGTTGGTTTTATGCGGCCCGGTAAATTCTCGCACCAGCTGTCACGCACTTCATGTTTATGCATCTGTTTTATGTGTGGCTTCGCGTATGTTGAACTGTTGCTAGTTGCTTCATGCATAACTGTTGATTTTTTTGAGGTTCGAGTTTTTCACCCTGTCTCGTTTGTAAAGGGTCTAAATCACGCTGTGTCTTATCGGAACGATACCCATTAAGTGTTTCTTTAACAGCTTTATTTTTTTTTTCGCTCGAAGGCATCATAGATATTGTGTTTTTTTGGGAAATGTGTTTAGAAAATAGGTAGTTCAGGGCGAGAATTGCTAATACTTGCTGCATGTGGCATTTTTTTTTCATTTTCGCTGAAAAGTTCGCGTCACCATTGCGAATTCATCGCACCTCGATGCTGTCTGAGCAGACTTACCACGCCGAGTGATTTGTTTGTTTCACAACGTAGTCCCTTTTTGAATGTGAATTTTGTACTCAACTGAATTCTTTCTTATTATCCTTACGCCGCAGAGGACTAAACCCGGCCTTGCCGCCAGCGCTCATCTACTTCGACTGCTGTGAATTTAAATATATCATGCGGCATGTCTCTCTAGTAACATTAAAAAAGAAAAAGTACTGGACGCGACCTCTCTCTCTATCTCTGGAAACTTGGTCAGACTTTACCTTTGTACGTTTCCAAGCAGCTCCCTTTGGGAATTTAAAATTGCAAAAACTGCAGCGAGAACGGCGGTTCATCGGCGTATGCAGCTGAATGTCATCGGTGGTTCAGCGCTGACACGCGCTCTTATTAACCGGTGCGTTTGGGGACTTCGTTCACTAGTGTACGTATTTCCATCAATAAATTCGCAATTACTCTTCTTGAGGCCACTTTGACTGCACTTATTCGGCGATGTCACATGTATTCATCGGCAGAAAGATCACAATGGCATGTGTGGATATCGCACCGTGCGGGTATGTTTGAGATATAAGTCTGCATTAACGACGGGTGCTTATTATTGAGGTACAGAAGCAGCATTACGGCAAGTGTAGAATTAAAAAAGAACGGTCGAGGCATCACCTTACTCAACAAAATTTAGCAGCTACTTAACATGAGCTCCACTTCATGTATAAATGGGGTTCATGGCGTTCGTCTGCGGGACGCACCTGGCATGTATGTGGACCGGGTTGTCCCAAACATCGGTAACATCGCCTTCATACCCGCTCCCACAGAGGTCAGCGAGTCTTCCCTACAGCTGTCACCGCAGAAGAAGCATCCTGGCACCCGAACAAAGGAGAAATCGCAGCCGCGAACTTCAGCCATCCTTGCTGCAAAGGGCTGTCGTCTGCTACTGTTCCCGAGCGTATACACTGTTGAAAGCGCCTGCTAGGTGGCTATCAGTGGCGCCTCTATAGGTGGTTTGGCGCCATCTATATGTGAGGATGGGACACTTCCAGCGGAAACGAAAAAGCGGGAGTGACACCGTATCTTTTTTTGTGTGCTTGCGATTAGGGCGTTATTTTTAAGCAAACAGGAATTCGACACGTGCCCACTGTCGAGCAGGCATTGGAAATTAGAAACTCTACTCGACGAACGCTATAGGTCGATGACGGTTTTTTAAAATATTTAAAACCTTATCAAATGCGGAGTCATATCTAGTGGCAAGTAAACAAAATTTAGGGATACTGCCTTTCCGCCTTGGTTTCGCTGCGAGAATTACTACTCTGCGTGTTCATGACTTTGCTATTAACTTAGCCCTTGATATTTATTTCGCAGCCCGCTAAGCACACCAGGCCGCGTACAATACGGTTTCTTTTTTAATTATTTAATTGTTTGTCTGGTATGTAGGCGAGTCTAAAGTGCAGAGTGATGATCCACATTGCTAGTGAGTTCGCGTTGAAACAAAAGTATTCCTATTTGTGCTCAATTTTCTGACAACAATTGAGTTTTATTGGCTGAAAACCATAAAACAAGGTTATAAAGTGTGGCATACAGTTCGCACCAGGTGTGGCAACAGAAAAAAAAAACGCACATCAGCACAGTGCATTTCTAAAAACGTTGCGCATAACACTCACAATGCGCGATCAACATTTATGCATAACTTTCTGATTACCCGAGGGACTAGAGAACATATGCACATGCCGTAACTTCATGTAAAAACCAGAATACAGGTAGAATATTTTTAAAAGGAGGGGTCAGGACACTCAAACTTCAAGTTGCTTCTTGCCTCATGTGTCTCTAATAAATATATGTCCTTTTTAATTTATGGTCAGCAGGCAGGATCTGGGAAGGATCTAAATTTATGTATAGGGTCGTTGCACATTCCTGTTGTTACCGTAAGTTTTGCAGTTTTTCAAAAAGAAGTGATTTTTTGAACAGCCTAAAACACTTTATGTTGCGCCGTTTTCAGGATCGCAGGACATGTGTGCGTGTGAACCTTGGAGCAGACATGAGAGCATAACTTATTAACTATCTGGGTTTATGCATACCGCGCAACCTGCTGCGCGTTCGAAAACATTGTAGTGCGAAAGCGACAAGGTCGCTCCGACAAATAAATAAATAAATAAATAAATAAATAAATAAATAAATAAATAAATAAATAAATAAATAAATAAATAAATAACAAGAAAAGTGTGAGGACGATGACGGAAAATACGGAGTGTATACGAGAGAACTACCACCTTTTTAGAAATGAGCTGAATTCTTCCTTGCGGGGAAACTCGTCGCCTGAACGTAGTACTGCGCACCCTGGGTAGCCTCAGGTGCCCCTGAGGTGCAAGCCCGTCGATCACATCAGTCGCACGAAGACTGCTGACGCCAACACTTGACCCGCCGTGGTAGCGTATAGTGGCTTTGGTGCTGCGTTGCTAAGCCCGAGGTCGCGGGATCAAGTCCCGGCCGTGGCGGCCGCATTTAGATGGGAGTGATAATGCGAGAACGCCCGTGTCCCGTGCATTGGGGGCAGGAAACCCCAGCATTTAATTTAAGCCAGCACTTCCCCGGTGTTCCTTACTCATTTCACGCGAAAGCTATTCCCTCACTGAATACTTTGACCACGATGTAACACACCTTGGAAACATCACGCTCAGCGAGCGTAAAATTCACGCCACCGCGGTATTCAGAAATCCCCGCACGGAGGAGCAAAACGTCAAAATATTTGAAGGGGGCGCGTCGTTAGCAACTAACTTTACGAGTGCGTTTCTCCACAGTGGCGCGAACCCTCCCCCCCCCTCCTTTTTTTTCTTTGGGGCGCGCTAATGAAAAAATATTTTTTGTTAATTATACAAGAAAAGGTGATTGTCTTTTCTGTGAGCATCACATTTATGTAAACGTAATTATAAAATACATTTCGCGTGAATAAAAGAAAGCTTGTAGGGCCTTTTGGTTCGAAAGAGATTTGTTCTGCATAGTGTTTGTCCTCCCCGTCACCTAGCCTTGCTTTAATTGCAACTCCCATAATGACACAAAGGGCGGTGCGCTGCTATTAGAGGCTCGATCTGGTTGCCTAAAACACAAATACATACCGGAGCAAATATTCGCAATAAGCTGGTGCACATGTGTCTGCTGCAGCAAAAATCCGGAGACCACTCAGCACATACTAAGAAAATGCGAAGGCATTCACCCAGTAAGACACGTAGGTAACGTACACCTTGCAGAAGAGCTTGGATTTAAAGTGGATGGAAGCGTCAACCGGTCAGCAGTAGAGATAAGCCAGAGGCGTTTAGAGTATTGCTGAAAAAGAAAAGCAGGGAAGAGAATGAAGAGACAGGACCCGTTACAGGCATAGGTAGTGGTACAATGTAGACAGAGAAGTTTTGAGGAATAGAAAAAAAAAAAAGGTTAAGGAGATGTACACAAAATTATAGAATGAAACGCATGTATAGAATACCTGATTAACTCAAGCAGGCTAGGTGACTATTTGTCACCGCTCCGTCTCAAAGGGGATGCCAATAGATCATCGTCACCATCATGACATGACATATTGATGTCGCTCACAATTGTTTCTGGACCGCTTTTCGTCCGTAGCTTCGTGACCTCATGAATTGACCTCGTAGCTTACTGCACTTTTTTTTTATCCCCCTCCCATATCGCCGCTGGGGCTACTTACAGTAATTGACATGGCTCTTGTTAATCCGGACATGTAAATTACGCTGCCCCTCGTAGAATGAGCATTTTGCCTAAACAGGGGTGCCGGTAACGTCTTCCGTCCCTCTTTTGGTCTTCCGAGAGGTACTCGTTGTAAACGCTTTGGCCGGACAGTACGGCGGGTAGGTGATCGGCGACTCCCTCCTCAGCGGCGCGCGGGGTGCCTCCATGAGGGCCTAGTGCAATAAGTGCCTTTTCGCCACGCCGCGGGAGCGATATAGCTTCTAGCACAGAGTGCGACTGAGAGGTAAGGAAAGGGCTGGAACGCTGCTTGCTGGTCTTGAAATGGCTGTTTCACATGCATCAATAAGCGTCGATTTCGCACTGTTTTTCGCAGTTGCGAATTCCACAACCGAGAACTTCGCATTGTCATTTCCCAAGCAGTGATCGCAGGCGGCGGATGCGATTCTTGGCATAGGCCTGATCAGTCTGTTTTGGCGATAACAGTAAAATAAACTAGAAACTGTTCTCGTGAAACTGTTTGAATTCGTTCGTCTTTACACGTAAGAAAAGCAGGCGTGCCATATAGTGAAGTGTTTGACGATCCGAGTATTGGTCCTGCGCCGCATGCGATATTTCGCAGAGAACGTCAGCTCTGCCGAACATTAACAAAAAATTGTACGCACGAATGGCTGAACGGCACATTTGTCGGACCTGCGAATGCGCAAACACGCAATCTCCAAGCAAAATGCCACCATGTGAAACATGCTTGAAGGAGGCCCTGAAACACTTTTGGAACTTATCATAGAATGACCTCACTATTAAAAGACGTCTCACGAATCTCATGCTGCAAACTTTTTTTAGAATCCTTCAACTATAAGCGGAGTTATCGCACTTTCCCTTTCCTTTCGTCTCCGATAGCGCGCTGGAAGCACAGCGCAGAAGCCATGGAGCAAAGCCTGTCAGGATTGGGGGCTCAATCCCATCGTCCGTGGTCCTTTGCCAAGATTGGAGTACGGCATGAATTCGAAGGTAGCTGGCCCATGCCGTCGTCCAACTTATTTGCGCTGAGATCGTTGAAGAAGTGAAGAACTGTTTCTCAACGAGAACGAGGAAAAGGGTTTATTTACAGAAACTAAATCAGTCTAACATGACTGCTTGAAAAAAAAGAGTAACAGTTCAACATGACTGCATGAGAGAAGTGACTCAGTCTAACATGACTGCTCAAGAGAAGTGTGTCCTCAGCATTCGCACAACCACAGTTTTTATACACTCGACCCGCCGGTCCTACGACGCGGCGACTGTTCGTTTACACATCACCAACTCGCAGCTGCTCTGAAGATCAGTTTACGTACACAAAGGCAACCGCGCTCTGTACACAGAGGCAACCGCGCGGGGTGCCGTTCCGGGAAACTATCGGCGCCGAACGAGGGTCGCTCGTTGTTCCGTGCTAGGCCGAAGCGTGAGACGCTTCAAAATACGTCGTCCCCACGGCAGCTTGTCCAGGTGTGTCAAATCAGCTCCGCGTTGGGGAACTCTGGAATCATTGTCCACACACCGAACTCGTCCCGTCACAATGTCGAAGGGGCTGGAGGAAGGCGGCGGATTCCAACGCAAAGGCCGCTTCTTTGAACGCCTCCCAGCTGCAGCGACGGAGAGGGAGAGGTGCGCGTCTTGCACCCCTTGTCGTAATCGGGTGGCAAGGTGGCAATCTTGTTGCGCAACTCGCCATTCTTGACAAGCCCTGGCCAGAGGTTGAGCGTCGCGGCGGTGAAATTCAATAGAGGCGCTTTGTGGTGAAAGGCCTCGTTGGGGCAGCCGGTGGCGGCCGCAATAGACTACGCTACGTAGCACGCCGCCGCCATTTGGGAGGCCACGTGCAGAAGACGCGGCTACGCGCAGTGCAGAGACGAAATTATTTTCCTGTCTTTTGGAGATCGTAGACATATTTTTCATTTATGACTACAAATCAGCACTTATGTACTACTGACAACGTACTCGTGATCACGGAATCGGCTAATAGTGTTGGTGGGCCAGCTGCATTCGATGAAATTGCGCAAGCGAGATCAAGCGATTTTTTTCGCTGTGTTTGACAGTAAATTTTCTGCTGCATGTAGTGCAGTAATATTTGACTCGCATTTTCTTACAATGTTCAAAAAATGCCTCAGGGCCCCTTTAAGCGAGGCTCCTTATAGAATGCGCATCAGAGAACGGCTGTTTAGTATCAGAAGTTTGTGCGCAAGTTACCTTTACATGAGCGGCGCCTACTCACGTTGAGCACGGTCCTTGAAAATCGGATAAAACACGACATGGGTACTCGATTCAGTGTGCCGGACGCAGTAGTTTGTGCTATAACGCAAACTCTTACACGAAGATATCTTCAAGGAAGACATGATTGCGCTTGCTAGCTTCTGTACTTGCGACGTCAGCGTAAAGGCCACGTCCGTGTGACGCCATAGCGTCAGTATGATCTCTTATATGTCATTTGCGATCTCAGTTGCTCCTTCCCCTGCAGGTGCACCTCCGCAGAGCTAGTTATATAACGGAAAAGCATGCTTTACAGGGGAATGATGCGGGTATAACTTGAAAACTCCGTTGGCTGCATGAACTCCAAATTATTTTCATCGCAAGTTCAAAATTTTGCTCCACACTACTCCGTGCTGATAGTACCTATTTGGGCACCCCACACTTGCGATACAAGTCCCTAAAGCACGCAGTTTTCTGAACCGCCATTACTACAGTAGTACGTTCAATGGAGAAACTCGAGAGACAAGAACACCGTTTGTGCGTCTCGCGCTTTGACCCGACACAGAGCTCAAGGACTGGTGAGGAGGAGAGCGAAACCTGGCGAGGCCACTAGGACGGGGGGCGCTGAGCAGTTCTCACCCCACGGTACAACCGAGAAGTTTGGCACATCACGTGGCTGTATACATCTTAATACAACAAATATATCCCGTTGTCAGCTGACCACACGCTCATATATAACATTCGGTACGTCAACGACACTTTCTTAGGCATTTGAGAGCGAATCGCCGGGGCCCGATATATGTATCCAAGTTTTGGAACGAAGGCACCGTAACAAACGGGCAGAGCCTGACTAATATTTTGGGTATAATGAGTAAGAACGGCTGGATTCTGGCGAACAAGTTTTTCGCACTGAACAGTTGGAACCTCATTTTTATTGGTAGAGCTATGTACTAAAAACACGCCACTGTGGTAAAAACGAACAAACAAACGACACTAATGGCGATAAAATCAAACCGAAAACTGGTCGGTCATTGGCACATAGAGAGCAAGCCTGTGCTACGAGACATAATGACAGTGGATGTGTTTGAAGCCCGGAGGCTGGCAGTCCATTTCCAGGGACGTATGCAGCTGGGGAAGAGGTGGAAGAGTTGGGGCACCGGTGTTTAGGTGTGGCTGCAGGTAGTGCGCGTAAACTAGGTTGTGGGCCGACGAAAGCCGCGGTAGCGTCTTGACCTCGGCTTCTGTCGATGTCGAGGCTTCGGACGGCGCGTGTAGCTGGTGAAGGTAGGCGGAGAATCGCCTGCGTTTTGAGGCAACGTAGAAGCCGCACCAGCAGCAGGCCGTCACCGCAGCCAGGATGGCCACGGAGAGAAAAAGCAGCGCTGTCTCCGAGCTCAGCAATGACGAGGAGTCTGCAAGAAATGAGCGCCGGACAGAAGAGCTAGTGCAACGACTTTATGGCAAGCAAGGCACGCTGTCTCGAAGGCTGAAAGGGGACGTGGCATTTATCCTGGTAAACATGTTTTAGCACGTCAAGATACTCAGTGCACCAGTGCCATCGTTGTCACACCAGAAGGTATACGTTCAAACACAGCTGTGCAGATGGTGTTACTGTACGGAGCGAGCGAGCAGCGAAGATCTGTCAACTCGAGTTAGAGCTCTATTATGGGGTGGTTTGTTCCAGTCTAGCACATGAAAGTGGAACGCAACAGTCGTAGAACAAGGAATATCACTGAAGCCCAACGATTCGACGGAGCACTTGTCTTTGTCAGGGCAGCATCGTCCTTAGCATGGTTTACGTACTACCGTAGTTAATTGAAACGCAAACAGCGGAGCGCGTGCCCGAAGCATAACTGAAGGTACAGTGCGCGCAGTCGGCCAGTCATCCTTGTCCACATGCGCGTGCATATGATTTCCATGCAGAGTGCGGGACTGCTGGACCTAGAGCACGGAGTAAGACATATAGGAGGTGAAACTCCCGTCAGCGCAAGCGAGCGCGGGCGACCAGATAAAGTCACAATTGTTGCATGCGCCGACGCTACCCTATGCAGTGGCGGCACCATGCGGCGCGTCGTAGAAGCAGCAGCGGAAAAAAAAAAAGCAGCGCCCGGCGCTCACTCCGGCGGCACCCGCTCAAAGCAGACGACAAGCAGACGACACGGGTGTTTGCTTCAGCGGGCACGCCGTAACCGAACTGCGTAGGTGCGCGCACTCAAGAAAACTGTTTTGTTGTGTGCCCATCAAAAAAAGCAACACGTGTGGCAAACTTCCGCTAATCTTCCTCTTATCGCCAAGCAGCTAGGGCAACTAGTTTTCGCGAGTCTTATAAAAAAGAAAAGGAACGGAAACACATGCACGGCGGCATCCTTCCTAAGCGCACCCCTGTGAGCACTAGAGCGAGAAAGAGGCGGTCGCCCTTTGAGCGATTAGGAACGAGATAGCCATCAGTTTCGCAAGCGCAAAAAACCGAAAACCGCCCGCCACGGAGCAAGATAGCCCTGGCTACAACCAGAAGCTACGTATCATCTTATAGCTGTCATGGAAAACGCGTTTTATTTTTTACTGTGCTCAAATGGCTGAAGCGTAGCAGCAGTTGCTCTTCGGGCTACAAGCGGTAAAGAAGCGCGCGAGAGTGCCCTCAGTAGAAGTCAGGCGCGCGCGGCCGAACGGGAGCAACACTCGACCGGTTGCCCTGGCAACCGAAACAGCGGTAATTTCTTCCCATGCCGCCAGGTGCCGCCAGCATGAAAATATATCCGCGGGCTTGTGACCTTTTCTGGTCGCCGCAAACAGCGGAGTTTCCACTCCTATATTTCTTGCTCCGTGACCTAGAGCGATAATGTCGTATATACTACATTGTTCGATGCTTAATTGTTTCCTCACTCTATCCGCTGCAGCGGGCGAGCAGCCCTGTGCTCTGCGGGAAAGCCATATGCACGCGCGTATGCGGAAAAGGATAACTGGCCGCTCTCGCGCACTGTAGTACATTCAGTTGTTCGGGCACGTGCTCCGCTGTGGACCTCTCAATTGTCCACGATAGTACGCGTAGCTTTCGCCTCCTCGCCCTCAATTGCGGAGGAGGAGAACAAGCCGGTGCGGCGAGTAAACGAAAAAAAAGTTTGAAGGCGAATAAACCTCGATGTCTTCCTCAGCGAGTTCGGGGGTGAGATAGGGGCGGAGTCACCGCCGACGGGACTGTATGGCGTCACTCCTGGCGTGAGGGGATTAGGAGGAGCGTAACTATTGGCAGCGATATCAAGGTTCAGCGTTGCGCTTGGACTTCCGTGGACGGTTTTCAATGTACACGCGGCTGCGACATCTTTGCGCGACGCATATACATGGCTGTATATGCTCGCATACTGGGACATCAGCGACGCAGCGCCTAAGGCGACTCCTGCTGCATAGAAGTAACAGCGCCCTGTCAACCACGAAACGTCCGACAACGCTGGCCCGATGGAGAGCGTCGTCAGTGGTGTTGCACGCGTCGCACATCGACGGTGCACGAGGTGAAACTGTCGGCGTTCGCAAAACGCACCAATAGTCTCCACGCGCTGGCTTGCACGCGGGAAATTATCAAGTATGTTCTATTCCGCATGCTGAGGCCTGTGGCCGAAAGGTTAGAGCACACAAAAAGAAAACGGCTATAGCATCGCTTTGCTGGGCTAGTGGTCCTCTGTTCTTATCCCACCGGCGCACATTTTTATTTGTTTATTTCTGTCGATTAACGTAAGGTATATATATATATATATATATATATATATATATATATATATATATATATATATATATATATATATATAACCAGTGGTCCCAAAGGCACATAACCATTAGCACATATCAGCCCACATTTTTAACCTGCTGCTATCTTCGGGGCTGGCCAACGAAAGAGGCTAGAAACATACCCAATACTGAAATGTGGTAACTCGCTAAGAAAGGCAGTCTTAAAAAGAAAAGAGAAGGAGAAAAAGAAAAAGGGAGGACGAGACGGTGTTTAGCTGTTCCTGCCTGGCCTGCGATTGAGGTACGAATACAGCTGCTGGTTTGTAATCAGGGCTGACAAAAAGAGAATCTGATCCACACATGCAAGCAGGCGCTCTTCCCGCAAAGGAGCAGGTGAGCACTGGTTTTGTCATTTGAACATTACGCCGTTTTTGCGTGTGCGCGCGTACGTGTGTGGTTTACGTCTCAAAGGTTCATGGTGGGCTATAAGGGACACCGTAATGGAGGATCATCCGCTAAATTTTTTATATCTATGATTTATTTAGTGTGCATTCAAATCCAAGTGCACGAGTATATTTGCAGTGGCGGACTGGCTGGGGCGCTCGTGCATTATTCTACGGAACCGGATTCAAACCAAGCGCCATATCATTGGGCATCCATCACTTCCACAAAATGACGAGAGATCTCGCCACCGGCACGGCTAGACCAAGGTTGGGTATGAGTTGGCAAAGGATCGAAATACTCGATGGTAGACAAAATGCGCATACTGTGGGTCAGAAATGTTCCGGCGATTTCTGCTCGCGTTGTCTACCAAATGCAGTGTCAGATTTTCAGTTCCTCTTTTTCGCCGTTCTTCCAGCTTTATACCTTTATCAGTCTGTTTACCTTCCCCCCTCGGGACGCGTGAAAGTTGAGGCGGCTATGGTTCCCGCAGCCAACCTCCATCTGTCCGCCGCTTCGTCCTGTTTCTTTTTGCTCTTTCAGCAGCAACTATTCATGAAACAGGCACATACAACAGGGGCTTAGTCATCGGTCCTAGCTTGTGCCGCCATGCTGATTTGTCGAATTGTCCCACCGTGCGCATGTGATTATAAAGTGCCCTCCACACGTATGCGTGACCTAGCTGCCCCGGAGCTCTCTAGAAAGATCGGCTGCGAATGACCTGCTGTTGTTGCGAAAGGCGCGCATGAGGGATCATCACCCGCGTTGCCTCGAGCCTACTGTCGTGTACACGTGACCAACGCTGTCGCAATGGGCGTGGCATGCAGACGAGGCGCAAGCAACATTGCACAACCATGTTGGTGTCAGAGCAGATGCCCATCACTATAAGTGGTCCCATTGTGCTACGGTTCAGTCATTCCCGTGCAATACTCGCAGGAAACGGTTCATCCTTAGCTCCTAAATGTCTAATTTTGGCTACGATTCACTTCATTTAGATAAATGTAGAGTCATATTTGTTCCCGTGAAGGTGATATTTATTGCGGCCCATTTTAGACCCGAATTCTCACGATCGCCTGGTGGTGCGAGGAACGATTTTCTGGTATACGGGACTGTGACATGTTTCAGTTCTCCGCTCGGTGTGCTCGCGTCAACAACTAAAGGACGCAGATTCGGCACTTGCCTTTCTATTCAAATACGCTTGTTAACGCAGAAAGGCTCTCAACAGCTCATCCGATTTGAATGAATTTTTAAAAATCTTTTATAAGAAAAGGCCAAATGCTACTGCATGTTCGCAGTAGCTATTTAATTTTTTGGCTCTCTAACTTCTCAGAAGTTGATAAAAATCTGCAAAGTTAAAAAAATTATTCATAAATTAAGCTTGCAAACTGAACTCCGCAACAAAACTCACAATTTTCCCAGCTGCATATATTAAAGTGCACATAATTGATAATGTACATCTAGAAAAAAAAACACTTTTATATGACAAAGATTTCTTACGACCCACAAATGAAGTATATTACGTAGACTGTACGGTAACACGTTGTAAGCTGATCCGTTTTAAAAGCTCCCTGCTTGCCGTCTAAAGAACTGCGGAATCTGTTTTTTGTTGCGAAGCTAGAGAATTAACCGTCATGTGTTTTTTAAGGTCTCGATTTTGGCTAAATTAAACCAAATTTGAGGGCCTGCATATGAAGAATGTGCTCCCAAGACTCACCCGAACTCTAATAAAATAAAAAGTAATTCCAGTTGGTTGTACGGCTGCCTTAGAATAGCAATTGTGCGTTTGACATGTACTTGAATAACCAGGGTAATAGCCAAAGCTTAATCTTTTGTAGCGCACTCACGATAAGGCTCGATGACAATGCGTTCTCCCTCGCCGTCATTGTCAAGGTCGCCGACCACGAGGCTCATCTGAAACGAGAGTGAAACATGCAGTCGCAGCAGAATCCTGAGGTTCCGAACGTACCGTGGCCTTGACAGCGACAGTTCTATAAGGTTTTGACGCTGAAGGTAGGTCATTTCGTCACGTAACCTAACCTAAAACAAACAAACAATCAAGCAAATACACCGAGTCTTCATCATCATCATCATCATCAGCCTAGTCACGCCCACTGCAGGGCAAAGGCCTCTCCCCTACTTCTCTAACAACCGCGGTCATGTACTAATTGTGGCCATGCCGTGTCTGCAAACTTCTTAATCTCATCCGCCCACCTAACTTTCTGCCGCCCTCTGCTACGCTTCCCTTGGAATCCATTCCCTAACCCTTAATGACCATCGGTTATCTTCCCTCCTCATTACATGTCCTGCCCATGCCCATTTCTTTTTCTTGATTTCAACTAAGATGTCATTAACGCGCGTTTGTTCCCTAACCCAATCTACTCTTTTGTTATCCCTTAACGTTGCACCCATCATTCTTTCTATAGCTCGTTGCGTCGTCCTCAATTTCAGCAGAACCCTTTTCGTAAGCCTCCAGACCTTGCAGCAGTGCTTCCTCAATTCTAATGTATACACAATTTTTCGATTTCGTGGAAGAAACGCGAGTATGTTGCTGAAAAAAAGAAGCATTACAGCGTTCGCGTATGCAGCGCCTCTCGATTGCTTCTCCGCAGCCGGAGGGAATACATCGACGATTAACAGCAGCAGGTACGGATGACGCGGGTAGTCGACAGCGGCACGGTGGCTCTACTTCCTCGTTTATGCGATCAAGACGTTGTCGGCGCGGGCATGATCGTAGCCGGACATAGCTGCATGGCTTGAACTATGGTATCCTGAGCTGGGGGTAACGTCTAAAGCAATCACCTGACATCGTTACTAACTCTGCAGAACTGCTCCATGAGAGTATTAACATTCGGCTCCTACAAAACCAATGCTAAGCATTCAACCCGTGCCAATAACATCAACAGTGTTTCCGACAGTATTAAGAATAGCCTTGGTATGATTTTACATAAAGAAATGAACCGTCTGCTTTCGTTATAGTCATTCCCAGGTCAGCTATAGTGAATATTAACTGTATACATGATTCGCGAAACAGAACAAGTTTCTGCCCAATGCCCCCTACTTCTGGAACTCGTAGAAACAAGTTAACTGTATATGCTAAATGAGGCGTAAAAAATTGGTTTATATCGCCGATTTATTTCCGACGTCCAGTGAAGCCTCTAATTGTATTTATGAATACAGTTTCCCGCTCTTCATTTTTTTTGCATAATATTGTATCATGTTTCTTCTAGATCGTGTTTCTGGTATATTCATCCGTTTGTTTAAAAAAAAATTCTTTACACGATGCGCTGGGTTTTGTTAACACCAAGAGGAAAATTGTCTGCCTGTATTCTTACTTGCGCCAAGAATCTTGTGCCAGTCGACAGGTGCACGGAACACCAAAACAAACTAAAATCTATTTTGGAGTTAGTCTTGGACTCATGGGGCAAAAAAAGAAATATGATCATGTGAAAAGTAAATAAACTCGAGTCACTGCTGGTTATCGGCTTAGCACTGCTTCTTGCCTACCTGCGATGGCAGAATTTACCGCCGTTTGCGTTGGTCGCCTGCAAATACTGAATGCAATTCCAGCCTGTGCCGGGTGGAAATATGGCTCCTGTCCGCTCGAATGACGCCCACCGGCAAGTCGGCCCGGGCACGCCGTCTCCCCCGCTCGCATCCGCCGCAGTCGACGGGACTCACCTTGCGCGCGTCTTGGCCTGCACGGGCGTCTCGAAAAGTGTTCCGCGCTCCTTCGGGTGTCGCACGCTGGACAGCTGTGCCGATGCGCGAGAAGCAAGTGATCGGCTGGCAGTGCGGCTTTTTTTTTTCTCCGCTAGGGGTTCAAAAGATTGTCGCCTCGCGCACACTCCGGGACCCCAGTAACGCGCCGTGGCGAGGCCGTGAGTCTGCGAAATGTTCAAGTCAGCGCGCACCAGTTGCGCATACTTTCTGGCACGTGTTGACTATACCGTCGATGGAAAGTAGGAATAAAATTCGTGGGGCCGCAACATTCATATGGGGGTGGATTATCAGCGAAGCTGTTTGGGCGGCATACATGGGCTGCATGCATTATGAAATCATACATTTTTTTTTATACGGCACCACTCCACGCCGACACAAGCGCCGCCGCGGTCTCCGCATCTGCTGCCACGCATGTGCCGCAACCGCTGCTGCAGCCGCGCCGGCACCTCCGACGAGCGTGACGTCATGACCACAGAAGCGCAGGCCACGTGCACAGGCGGCATCGCCACACTCTTTTCCCCTCTCATTATTCGCCAAACAAGATGTAAAATAAAGCGCACGAAGGTCAACTTGCTACACTAAGTGCACTTTCTAATACATATACAGGGTGTCCCAACTATAACACACCAAGATTTAAAAATATGCAAATACCACGTAGCTAGACAGAACCAAAGTAAGGGTGCTTGTTGTCGCTTGGAGATACTTAGATTTATTTTTTTTCATTCCGCCTAATTACATAATAAGTTCTAATTAATTAATCAACTTCTCAAATATTATAACTATATGGGAAGTGTCAGTGAGGAAATTGTAGAGCAGCCCGAAAAACTCCCGATAGAGCTTTCTGTTGCTCAATACGTGCTACATAAAAGTGTTTTTTCGAGCGTGAAAGCAGCCCACAAATGCATGCAAAGTGCCTCGGATGGCGAGTTGCAGCGGCAACTTTGCGTACATTATTTATTTATTTACTTGTTTATTTATTTACAATACCTCAAATAACCTGCTGGAGGGGTTTTACGTGAGGGTCGGGCGAGCATACAAATTAGCAGAAACACAATACCACTCAAGTAAGCACTGAAATAGGTTAGAAGAGAAACAGCAACGAAGAAAAACGTAAAAACTAAAACATTTGCACATCCGCATGTTATGAAAGAGGAAAACGCAAAAGAAAAACACGAGAACTTGTCAAATATGACAATCGACAAGTGTTGAACGCAATGTGTACAAAAAGTGGCAGTAACATTTTTCTAGGTATGGAACACGACAAGTAAAAACAGGCCGACATCTCGATAAGCATATTCGCGGGTATCTTTCACGCTCGGAAAAACACTTTCATGTAGCACGTATTGGGCAACGGAAAGCTCTATCGGGAGTTTTTTATGTTGCTTTGCAATTTCCTCATTGACACTTTTCAAATAATTATAGTATAATATGTGAGAAGTTGATGAATTAATTAGCACTAATTATGTAATTAGTTGAAATCCAAAGAATAATCTCAGTACCTATAAACCATGGCAAATAACATAACATTGATTTTGTCCAGCTACGTGGCATTTGCATATTTTTAAATCTTTTCGTGCACGATAGGTGGGGAACCTTGCACAGTGTTTCTCTTACAAAGCCAAATTTATGTGCTTCTATTTGGACCCAAGATATTAAACTTATTTTTGGAAGTTGGCGGAGTGCTTGAAGCTTGCTTCACGTCCACCGCGGGTTGGTCAGGTATTGCACACTATTCAGGTTTGGGCCACGGATTCATGTCCACGCGCCGTGATAGTCACGTCCTGCCACGGTATCCCCGCCCCTGGTATCCCCGCCCCTGCACAATGTCAGCACCGAGACACCGATAGCACGCGAGGTATGTACTCTCAATTCCACAATCTCGCGTTTTATTTATCCGGATGTGTGTACCGGGTGTACTTGTTTTATTCACGAGGCGAAGCTCTTGTGGCCGAAAGGCTGGCGTGAGTGATGCCCAACATAAAATAGATTAAATTCTGGGATATTACGTGCCAAAACCGCGTTCTGGGGCCCTATAACGTAAAACTATTCCAATATGTTTCTATTCCAATTTCCTGACGTCAAATTTGCGTAACCACCGACGCAAGCACCGGGCGGTCACCCATAGGGTTGTCTGAACAGACCAATCAAACGCTCTCCTCGTTCATAGGACGTCCCTTTTGTTTGCTTGAAAAACGAATAACATTGCCTACACTGAGCGGCTTGTTGTATCTAATTGGCTCACAAGAAGCGAGGAGAACGCTCAAGTGGAGAGGGATTCGATGGGGCCGAGCCACTGCACTGAAAACCGATAACCGGATGAAGAGGGTGGTGCTGGCGTCTGCGATTGGTCGGCTTTCCCTTACTTATAGCTTGTGGTGGCTGGTCGAAAATCGCGGCGGCATGCAACGGAAGCTTAAGAATGACGCTAAAATTGACCCTCAGCAAAGAAGAGTTGGCAGGATGAGGTAGTAAACGTGCCGAAAGTGCTTGAAAACGTTACACGGTCACGCAAGAAGGTTTATTATACGCAAATACACCCATGCTCTCCGGCAGGTGCAAGTAGCCAGCGTCTCAGCGATCGGCGGCAGCTATCTTTTATTCCTTTCGGAACGGGGCAGCCTGCGGCTATTCCGAAAAAAATTCAGTTTTGTTCGGCATATTAATGCATCTTTATCGCGTACACGTCACTTTGACGCGGTGAGTTCGTGCGGTGTTGTGACGTCGCGTGACAGGCAGGTGAAGCGGGTGCAGCCCGAAAACTTTTCACCAATAGCCGAGGGCTAATGGCGAAAAGGGGTCGAATAAGAAATAACTGTTTTTCTTTTTTCTGTCAAATCATGCATAATCAGTGTGCACATATCATATCAGATGGGGAGGTATTGCGGTTTTTGTAACGTCGCGTGACAGACAGGTGAAGTGGAGGGTGGTCGAAAAAAGTTTTTGACCAATCGCGGAGGGCTGATAGCAGAATTGGAATAGAAAAGTTTGGAATAGTTTTACGTTATAGCGCCCCTGATTACGACGCTCGTCGTAGTGGGGGACTCCGGATTAACTTTGATCGCTTGGGTTTTTTTTTAAATGTGCACCTGAGTCTATAAGCACATGAGCATTTTTCGATTTCGTCTCTTTCAAAATTTGGCCGCCGCGGCTTGGATAGAATCCGTGACCTTGAGGTTAGCAGCGTTATGTCATAGCCACTGGGCTACCGTGGCGGGTAATGCCCAACATAAATCACGAATAGCCGACTGTGCGCCCATGGATAATCTGTGTTTCGCGGGTTATTTATTATTATTGCGATAGAAATTACATGGGCACTCCAAGCGCATTTCTGCCGTCGCCGTGATGTCCCGTATAAACTAGAAACAAAACTAGAAACACGATAACATCGCCGCCGCGCGCCGTACGCTGTATGTGCGAGTGAAAGCTTGCGAGGGTCTGCAGTCGACAACCGCGGCTCAATCTCGCGTGCACGAGGGAGCAAGTGTTATGTTCGCAGCACGAATCTTGTCAGGCTCGGGTTGAACGCCAGCGGCACTGACGAGATGGCCAAGAACGTTAATTTGACGACATCCAAAGTGGCACTTGGATGAGTTCAGTTGCAGGCTGGCGCATCGGAAAACAGCGAGAATAGCCGATAGACGCGTTAGATGACTCGTGAAAGTAGGCGAAAAGACTATGACATTGTCTAGATAACACAGACATGTGGACCATTTATAGCCGCGAAGTAAGGAGTCGCATCATTCTTTCGAAAGTTGCAGAGGCATTATAATGGCCGAACGGCATAACCTTGATTTGGTTACAAAGGCAGTTTTCTCACGGTCCATGCCATCTACTGAGATTTGCCAATAGCCTGATCGGAGGTCTGTCGATGAAAAGTACTTAGCTCCGTGCAAGCAGTCCAAGGCGTCATCAGTACGTGGCAAGGGGTAGACAACCTTGCGTGTGATTTTGTTGAGGTGTCTGTAATCGACACAAGAGCGCCAACTGCCGCCCTTTTTCTTGACGAGGACAACAGGGGACGCCCACGGACTGCAAGATGGCTCGATAACGCCTCTATAGTGAACATCTTATCGACTTCTCGTTGTATCACTTGTCGTTCAGCATGTGAAACAGAGTACGGCCGGCGGCGTATCGGATTGACGTCTCCAGTGTAAATATGATGGGTGGCCACCGATGTCTGAGCTAAAGGGCGGCCGTGCAGGTCATAAATGTCGCGGTAAGTTTCCAAGAGACGGCGGAGGTCAGCAGTTTGTTTCGAAAGAAGATCAGGGGCAATCATCTTGCTATGTTTGTCTGTGAGAGTCGGTGAATCGGAGGTTCCCGTAGAGGACGACGGAATTTCCGCGTCAAGAGCGACATCTCGCAATCTTTCACAGGTGCGATATCGCCCCAAGACATGCCTCTGGGAAGAATTAGAGTCGAACAGTTAAAATTAAAGAGAGGGAGCGAAGTCTGATTACCTGTAACAGTGAGCATGGTATGCGGAATGGTCATATTTCGAACAGTATGTCAGCAGTGGGTCATAGTACATAGACGCCGTCAGGGGCAGATGGGAACGACTGTATAGTGACGTGCGTAGCGGCTTGAGGCGACAGGCAGATGTCTTCGGGAGAATATAGCCAGGGTTGTGTGACTGGTGGACTACAGCAGCCGTGGGACAGTTCAAGCTGAATGACATTAGACGCGCAATTAAAGAGGGCTTAATAGGACGATAAAAAGTCTAAGCCATGTATAACGTCGTGAGGGCATTGTTCCAAAATGGCAAACAAAACAGTCGTTAGGCGCTCCGCGACGCCAGTGCGAGCGGTGCACATGCCAAGCACAGTAGGCGTTCCTCCGTCGACGACGCGGAGGGTGCGTGATGCAGCGGGTGTGAGAACTTTGTTGAGGCGTCGGCGAAATTGGGCACTCATCACGGATACGTGCGCGCGAGTGTCAATGAGTGCTGGGACACTGGCGCCATCGACTAAAACGTCCATCAAGTTCTGTTTGGTCGGCAAAATGACCAGAGGGTTTTGCTGTCGAGTCGTCAATGCAGCGTCACCTCCGGGAGCTGTATCGCTAAGTTTTCCGGAAACGAGCATTCGGGCTGCATCGGGGATGGTGGGCGACGAGCCTGCGGCCATAGGGATGATGGTGGACGAGCTGGTGGCGAACAGGACTGGTGACGTTGGAATGACGACGAGGGACTGTTCCAAGGAGAACGGGCGTCATTGTTTGGCTGTTGTGGTGCCTATGTAGGCTGGTAACGACGCTTGCTCTGTTCGGGGCGAAAATAACTGGTGAATGGCGGTCGCAGAGGGGAGTAGACAGTACGGTTGTTACAATGGCGAGCGATGTGACCTATACGCCGGCAGGCAAAATAGATTCGCCGATCGTCTGCGGTTTGCCATTCGGCTGGATTTCGGTAGTGTGCAGGATACCGCGGACCAGCTAGCAGGTTGGGCCAACGTTGGAAACATATTGGCACTTCTTGGCCCAATGATGGCCTAAGATTAACAGCGTGGTTCCAATATTGGCAGTGCCATTCTGGTTCCTGGCCCAATGTTGGCCTAAGGTTAACAGCGTGGCGCCAATATTGGCTGTGCCATTCTGATAGAGATCCAATGTTGGCCCACTTTACACAGTAAGTAAACAATATTGGCTGTGCCATTCTGATAGAGATCCAATCTTGGCCCACTTTACACAGTCAGTAAACAATATTGGCTGTGCCATTCTGATAGAGATCCAATGTTGGCCCACTTTGCACAGTAAGTAAACAATATTGGCTGTGCCATTCTGATAGAGATCCAATGTTGGTCCACTTTACACAGTCAGCAAACAATATTGGCTGTGCCATTCTGATAGAGATCCAATGTTGGCCCACTTTGCAAAGTAAACAATATTGGCTGTGCCATTCTGATAGAGATCCAATGTTGGTCCACTTTACACAGTCAGTAAACAATATTGGCACTGCCGTTCAACAAGGCGGGAATTATTGGACCGACTTTGGTATGGATTTGCCAATATGGGTTAGTAGTTGGCTTTCTTTGGAGGACATTGGCCCGTAATAAGCTAATTTTCGCCTTGTCGGCTTTTAGTGCTCTACGACTTGCTGAGATTGAACAACGTGTTTTGAAAACTAACGCACTGATCACAGGCACACTGCGCAGGAACCAAAAATATGTTCTCCCATATCAACTCCATGAATGGTACACCGCCATTATTGCACTTCTCCTTTACCGAAATGTGTCCCCTAAAGAGAAAAGCCAGTGTAACACGTAGCAAGCAGGGGAAGTCGCATAAATTTAGCCACTGCTTTATTGATCGTGAATAAGAACTTGAGCTTTCCATAAGAAGCAACGGTATTGCGAATTTGCCTGCGCATTGTATATTTTGCATGTACGCTCCGCGGCTTTAGTGGGTCAGGATTCTGAGGACAATCGAGAATTACAGTGCCTCAGAGCTGATGGAACCGTTTTATATTGCATCGAGATGGAGCGCATATGCATTAGTGAAACTATTGTTTGTTTGTTTAGCATGCATGGCATGTTGCGGCGACATCATGCTCCTATTCTAATATATTTGTTTGTTCGTGCATGCGTAGTAAGCTCCTTGTATGAATGCCCCTGACAGAAAAAAAATTAATTGCACGTTTCGGCATTTGCGTGTCAACAACCTCTTGTCTTTGCCTTAAGTAGGCACGGCGCATTCCGGATTTTTTTTTTCGGCCTAGCTTTCCGTCCTTCAGCCCCCCCTTGCCTCTCCTTCACGCACCCAGGTGAGCCTGGTCAATGCTGTCAGTCAAGCGTTCAGACAGCCATAAGCTGCTGTGTCGAATTGGGTGCTCTCGGAAGCATGGGGGAAAGCGGCGGGGTCACTATTGTCCTCCTTGTCGCCCTCCATCGCTGCCACCCCAAAACCCGTTCGGGCTAGGTCTAGCGGGGGAAAGTGGCGTTTACGCCGTATTCTTCGTTCACCCTTTCCTTTCACTCTTTCTTTCTACGTGTCGCTAGCACGCCGACTGGGTGCAACACCACCTGAGTGCTTGCCGTCCGTTCTTGCCAGCGCACTCCTCTCGTGAAAAATGCTCGCTTGCTGTCGTCATTCCTACTGAGAAGCCTACATCTTGAAATACGCAGCAATGTGGCCACGAATTTTTGTGAGTGTTAGAATTAATATAGGCGAAACAACAATTAGAAATGAAGTCGGCGCTCGTGGGCACCGTCTTCGATGTGGGATGAACTCAGATACAAAGAAGCATGAATCATACAATGGTGAGTGCATTTGTTTTGCGCATGTTATAAGGTTTATCAGAAGCAATATCACCCAAGCTATATCACCCAAGCAATATCACGCGGTATATATACTACTGAAACAGGCCTGGCTAATGTAGAATGCCTGTAATTAAATAGCTCTTTTTATTTGCAGCCTTTGAATAGTGCCTGGAGTAGAACCACGGGTAAATCTCTGTGAATTTCACCCAAATTCCAGGACTAAGATTTTATCAAGCCACGCGTGCGGCCTGATCCTGCTAGTGATACCGAGGAACCACGCTTCTTCTCACTGGTATAGGTCAAGCATCATTTCCAGCTGACAGTATTTCTTTCTTTTCGAATAAATGCTTCTTTTACTAGTGTTTCTTGACGGAACTTCTCGGTTTCCACATTAAAAATTTCGCACGAAGGCCGCATTGTGTCTACACTGTCTGAAACTAGGCTTTTTGTGCTGCAGCAGGTTTTGCTGCAATTTTTAATTTTAAAGTGCTACGCTGACTAAGTGTGAGCTGTAAACAAAGTGGACTGCGCATTTTATGTCTGTTCTAAGTGTTACGTTACATCTTGTACAAGGTATGCCATATATGTCGAAATATTAGGAAGTGTTACTTGACAAATCTCTTGCAAGAAAGTTTCTTGATTCACCCCTTCGAACTCTCTGCTCATACTTATAATATTGTTGCAGTATGGCGATTTTTCAAATGAAAACTCTCCATCATACATTTGTCATACCAACATCTCTGACATTGTTTCTTTTCATTTTACAGTGCAAACATTTCCTCCAAGTAATGGTGAAGTCGCTATCGGATATGGTGGCAATATCAACGAAACCACCGCGTTATCGTGGTCCTCGGGGGCCTGATAAGCCTGCTGTCATCCAAGCACTGACAAACCTGCCTACCGACGTCAGCTCCATGCCCTGAAGCCCCTGGCCAGCCCACCGTCCTCGGCACCTTGCCCAATTCCTATCCTGAGGGCAGTGCCTGTAAATAAACTGTTTGAAGATAACCGAGCGTCACCCATCTAGGTCCACGGAAAATGCCTGTTTGTGAAAATTTATTCGCAAATAAACTGTCATAAACGTCAATTTCAGTATTCTTTTATTATTATTTGCAGTCATATATGACTTCTGCTTCTTGACATCTTTTTGTCGAGCTTTCCTAGCTACTATTGAGGAAGAGAGTAAGGGGATAATTGCTACAAAAAATGCCGCTAGCAAAATGTTTGCGGTAAGAATATGTGCGTGCTCTAAAGCGAGCATATCTAGAATAGTTCAGGAGAACATTCATTTGGGCTAGATGGTGCATACTTGAATTAGGAAGGAACAGCGCCAACTAAGACGAACACAAGAGGGGAGAACGACACAGGACGTTCGTTCGTTCTCCCCTCTTGTGATCGTCTTAGTTGGCGCTGTTCCTTCCTAATTCAAATATCTAGAATATTCGTCATGCAAAGGGCATTGGCTCAAAGCTGGCATTAATATTGGTAGCGATATGGCTCAACACTGGTCCTACGCTGGTAGCACGATGGCTGCTGCATTGGCATAACATTGGCCCAATCTTGGCTTTAACGCTGGTCCTACGATGGCTGCTGCATTGGCATAACATTGGTCCAATCTTGGCTTTAAGGCTGGTCCTACGCTGGCAGCACGATGGCTGCTGCATTGGCATAACATTGGCCCAATCTTGGCTTTAACGCTGGTCCTACGATGGCTGCTGCATTGGCATAACATTGGTCCAATCTTGGCTTTAACGCTGGTCCTACGCTGGCAGCACAATGGCTGCTGCATTGGCATAACATTGGTCCAATCTTGGCTTGAACGCTGGGCCAACATTGGATTGGGTTGCACTTTGCCAATATGCCAACATTGGGCCAACATTGGTACCAATTTCTGCCAGCATTGGGCCATGGTTGGACCAATGCTGGTGTGCTGCCTGGCTAGTCGATAGACCTGGAGCATGAGACAGCTGTGAAGCGGCAACGGCACATACAGAATGAACTCCAAGATTAGCGAGTTCTTCTCGGACTACTGCCTATACAAATGGTGCTGTAGGCAAGCTGTTTGGCTCACTGCGGCGGGAAAAAAAGGCTGCAGGAGCCATGGCTTCAAGTTCTCGCCGCACTATCCGTGTCAGGCCATCTGATGATAATGGTCGCTACACTCCTAGCCTTTCGTCCCAAGAGGATGTCGCAGCTGCGTTCGGCAGACGTGCGAACGGCGTTGCAATGTGGTGGCTCTTCACCTGCTCAAAGCATTGACAGTCTTTTATGATGTCCTGTACTGTTTCACAATTTTTGCAGATGAGCAGGTTGAAAGCATCGTCAGCGATCCCCTTCAGTACATGCCCAACTTTATCTAACTCAGCCATATCGCTGTTGGTTTTACAGCACAGAGCCAGCACGTCCTGGATGTAAGAGACGTACGATTCTGTGAACGTCTGGGCGCGGGTCGCTAATTCTTTCTTAGCGGTGCTCTTCCACACGGCTGGACGGCCAAACAAGTCCCTCAGCTTCTGTTTGCACGTGTCCCAGTCGTTAAGCTCCTCCTCGTGGTTGACATACCACACCTTCGCCGTGCCTTGTAGGTAGAAGACCAAGTTAGCCAACATAATCGTTGGATCCCATTTGTTGTGGGCACTTACACGCTCATACGTGGCTATCCAGTCTTCCACGTCGAGGTGGTCGGTGCCTCAGAACGTTCCTGGATCCCGCAGCTGAGCCAGCACAACTGTCGGGGTTGTAGGCGTTGATGTGGGCCGCGTCATGTAGGGTCCTGCTTCCTCCGTTATGTTTTGGTCCTGTTTCGTTCTCAGCTTCGTTATTGTTTCTCGTGGGTACTCCGCACCTCTCACCAATTTGTTACGTTGCAGAAGTCACATATAAAGATGTATTTACAATATTTACAAGAGAGCCAATGACGTATAAACAAGATGGCTATCGAGACCGATCCCACCTTTACACGTCAAATCGTCTTCTTTTGACTAGCGCCACTCTTGGTTGCTAACAATATAGATAATCATGACCATATAAAGCCAACAGACAATGAAGCCAAGGAAGGCACCGGGGAAATTAGCTATGGTAGTAGACCTAAAAAGCCAACTTAGTGGACGGATTGATAGCCGTAGCACAATTGGTAGTGAGTGAATGAAAGGACTTTATTGGAGGTCCGGCGTGGACGCGAACTCGCCGCGCACCCGGTTAATCTCACATCGGGACCGGCAAGTCTAGCCCACCGGCCCGGTCGCGGGCACGCCGGACGGCCAGGATTTGCTTGTCTAGAGCGAGGCTACGCTGAAGCGAGTCTCACTTCTCCTTGCTGAACTTGGGGTATCTCGACCCGCACTGCCAGAGCATGTGTGCTAGAGTGGAGGTCTGACTGCAGGACGGGCAGGCGTCTTCGTGATAGACGTCGGGGTAAACTTCGTGTAGAACGGCCAGACACGGATATGTGCCGGTCTGTAAGAGTCTAAGAGAAACGGCTTGCGCCCTATTCAACTTTGGGTGAGGGGGTGGAAAGACCGTTCTGGACATGTAGAAGGATTTCGTAACCTCGTTGTGAGTAGCGGGTGCGTCCCTGTGACCGTAGGGGGGAGGAGAGCCGGCGCTTCTACAGAGGAAACGTGGTCGGTGAGGTCTCGCGCAGCCTCGTGAGCAGACTCGTTGAGGTTCGGGGCAGCACCTATGTGAGCGGGAAACCAGTAAATCGAATGATGAGTGAGAGCATACGCACTCGAGACGCTAAGACGAGCAGCTTGTTCGGTGATGCAACCCTTCTGAAAAGCCCTAACTGCGGTTTTGGGATCGCTATAGATCTCAGACCCACGACCGTCTGACAGGTTGAGGGTGATGGCGGCTTGCTTGACAACTTCGGGGTCTGAAGTGGGAATCGAGGCGCTATGGGAAATCTTGCCGCTAGAGTCGACCACCACGACGGTAAAGGTCTTGCCATCGCTGTACTCCGCAGCGTCGACGAATCTTGCTCTGATGTCTTGTTAGTTGATCTGTTTGAGGATGGCTGCTGCTCTGGCCTTGCGTCTGCCCTCGTTGTGGATGGGATGGACGTTTCGGGTTACGGGGGCCACTTCGAACTTCTCTCGAATGCACCTAGGGATCGAGGTACTGACCATCGAGAATTCCGCAGGGTTGCAAACCAGCTCTTCAAGGATGCGTTTACCTGCCGCTGTGGTTGTCAGGCGAGCGAGTTGGCGCGCGTTCTTGGGCTTCGGCGATCTCCTCGGCTGTGCTTTGTACCCCCAGCTTGAGTTAGTTAGTTAGCTTGGTATAGTTCTTGATGCGTAGCCGAGAGCCCTTTTGACTACTTTGCAGATGAGAGCGTTGAGCTTGTATCGCCCCGCTCTGAGCCAGTTGTGCATAGAAATCGAATACGGGAAGTGGCATAGTACGAAGGCATTGATCAGCCTGAGGAGATTGTTTTACATCATGCCTCGAAGTCAATTTGTGATTCTGCGAACGAGGTGGAAATCGTTGTCCGTGTTTGCGATGATCTTGCGGAGAGCCGCTCCGTTCCTGCCGTTGAATTCGACAACATGCCTAGGACCCGAATGACGTGGACTCTGGGTATCATCCCCCCCCCCCCCCCTCGTCACAAGTGTGAAGACTGTTGCTGCCTTCGGAGACTGGCTTTCAATCTTTGGGTCTGTCTCCTTTCTCTTTTCTGTAAAGCAGAAGCGCCTACTTGAAGCATCGAAGTCCTGTGGGGCGAAGATACTCCTCAATCACGTCCATCGCCTCCTGCATGGCTTCTTCGATTCTGCACTCGTAGCCGCCGGAGCACCAGATGGTGATGTCGTCGGAGTAGATGGTGTCCTTGTCGTCCTCGATGCATGCCAATTGCCAACCTCTCGGAAAGACCAACCATACAGGTGTTAAACAGTGTGGGGGAGATGACGGTGCCTTGAGGAGTGCCCCGTCCTCCGAGGGGCACATCTTTGGAGCGGAAGTCTCCAATGCGAAGCTTGGCCTTCCTGTACCTTAGAAAAGAGCTGACGTAGCTGTGGAATTTGGAACCGAGACTCAGCTCCGAAATGGTCTTGCCGATGAAGGTGTGGAGCAGGTTGTCGAAAGCCTTCTCGAGGTCCAGACCGAGCAGAGCCTTGACGTCTCTGGAACGGCCGTCCATGATCTCATGCTTCATTGGTTTCATGGTATCCTGCATCGAGAGTCCGGCGCGGAAGCCGATCATGTTGTACGTGTAGATCTCGTTATCTTCGAGGTACCCGTTTAGCCTATTGGGGACGACGCGCTCCATTAACTTGCCGACGCAGGACGTTCGAGAAATCGGCTTGAGGTTCTCGATGTTCGGGGCATTGCCGGGCTTGGGAATGAGCACCGTGCAGGCAGTCTTCCATTCTACAGGAACAACGCCGCTCTTCCACGATCCGTTGATCTTGTCGGTCATAAAGACGATCGACGGGTCGTAGACGTTTCTCAACATTCTGTTGGTGACTCCGCCCGGACCCGGCGCAGACTCGCGCTCGAGCACGAAGATGGCCTTTCGCATAATGTGGAGGCTGTGGGTACGGCTCAAACCGGCGGCAAGTTATCTTTTCGTCCACTTCCACTTCCCTTTTCGTTATTACTTTTACATTTTAGTTTCAATCACAGCTAATTGCCCCGCTGCTTTCCTTGGCTTCATTGTTTCTTAGCTTTATGTGGCCATGATTCACAATCGAGCCCCTCAGTTTCCTATCTTCTTTTGTTGATGTATATATCGTTGAAGAAACGAAGGCGCACACTTACGAAAATTGAATTTTTGATGTTTTAACGTTTCGGCCGAAACCACGGCCACTACCACGGCGCCGTTTCCCCATCCAGAAAGTGGATGGGGAAACGGCACCGCGGTAGCTCAATTGGTGGAGCATCGCACGCGTAATGCGAAGGTTGTGGGATCGTTCCCCACTTGCGGCAAGTTGTTTTTTTCATCCACTTTCATTTCCATTAATTTATCGTTTCATTATTTCATTTATTAGGCACAAGTAATTTCCCCTATGTTGTCCTTGGTGTCAGTGTTTGTTGGCTTCCTACGGTATGACTAATAAAAGTAGGGCCCCTTGGTTAACCCCCTTTCTTCTCGATTATATATATATATATATATATATATATATATATATATATATATATATATATATATATATATATATATATATATGATATGAGAGAGAGAGACAGAGACAAATGCCTAAACGTAATCAGAAATTAATCCCTAACTGGTTGCCAAGTTCACACGCGTTGAACATTATTCTTTTTTTGAGTACTGTTTAAAGAAAATAAAGCAACCTTGAGATGACCTGAGAGGAATGATGCCTTAAATGGTGGGTGCCCCCAAGGGTTTCTTATTACCGCAATTTTATGCTATCTGCTGAGAAATGCGGTCCTGTGCGCGCAAGCTGCTTTTCTGCAGAACAATCTGGCTCCAAGACGTGCTACACATTCGACTCAACTAAGCGTGTGCCGCTGTTTTTGACGTATGCTGATGTTTTAGCAGAAACAGAAAGTCACGCGTTCTGGTGCTCGCGTTTCGTTCTGCCGCGATGTTATGCCTGGGAAAGGCTGAAAGGGCCGCTGCCGCAACTAAGATGCGTGATTCGGTTTAAAGGTCGGCAGCAAAAATTCAACCAGCGCACTGCACCGTTGGGAACACATGATCGCAAGCGTTCTGCGCTGCGCTAAATGCCGGTCATCGGTGACTGGGAAAGCTGGGGCGCGAAAATGTCTTGAGCGTTGCTGAGTGAACGCGTGTATGTAGTGGACGGGTTACCGAGTGGAGATTGTTTCTTGTTAATGCGAAGCTTCCTGGTCGAACGTAGACCAGTTCTTCCGGCCGAGTGTATGAGCGTTTTTCGCGTGCCGATCCCGAAGGCAGTGCAGTCTAACACAGCACCTCAAACAGTGACCGAGGACTGCATTTTGAGCGCGCAGCTGTTTTCAAACGCCCACACAGCGCTCAATATGACATTCAGAACCTCTAGAGCGCTGATGAAACAATGTGCAATCACTTATCGCTTGACGAATTCGTTCTCGGACTAGGCACAGCGCATCTGGATTTTTCCACAAGTGCGCATCTGCGTCAGCAATGACGCATATTGGGCCTCGATTGCCTCGATCCGCCCCAACCGTTGAATCCACCGCGGCAATGTCACCAGTGATGTCACCGGTCAAGACACAGTCGAAACGACTATCAGTGAACCAATGGACATTGAGTAATTATGTCAAGTGATGCACTTATGTGTAATTGTGTATACTCTAACAATGTAAAATTCTACACAATCGTCATCTCTAACAATGTGATGCCATATGAACATTTACTCTTCACAATATTCGGTGTACATTTAGCTTGTGAAAATTGCCGCGTTAGTAGCCTTATAGTACCAAACAACGATACTTCGCATAACGTAGCGCTCAACGAGAGTGGTGGCTGCCAAATTTTTCTTTTTTCTTTCTAAATGATCCGTCGTGGAAGCGTAGTGGCTTTCACGTTGCGCAGCTAAGCGCGAGGGCCCGTGAGAAAATCCCGGCCGCGGCGGCAACATTTCGGTGGAGGCGACATACAAAAACGCCCGTGTACCGTGCATGCGTGCCGGTTAAAGAACTACAGGTCGTCAGAATTGTTCCGGAGTCTCCCAGTATGGCGTGCCTCTTAATCATGTCGTGGTTTTGGCACGTAATTAAATATCAAGATTAAAAAGAAATGTTGAAATTTGTGAAAACAACGCGCAGCGAAAAGGGGCGGAAAGCGATCTTCCAATGCTGAGACGAATCGCCTTTTTGGCCTCCACATGGCGCCATGCATGACATGGCTACCGTCACACGGCATGTTTGTAGTTGGGACGACCTCGCCTGATGAGCCTGCTCGACTTGCAACTGTAGAGTTCGTTTATAAACGGGGCTACACTTGAGTGTAGGCGTGGTTTGCCATTGCCTACGTGTACACGCACGTGATGGGAGGACGTTAGAGCGACATGTGAGAACATAAATAGAACATTATCGAAGCCCAACTGTAAGATTGTCGAGCAGCCTATAGCTTGCATCCCAGCATGAAGTACGTTGACACGTCATTGAAAAAAAAATAATATGAAAAAGAAAAAAAGGGCGACCAAAGCAAGGAAAAAATGTGTGCCTGCATACGCGCAATTTAAAAATTCGGAGCCCAGCTTGACTATCATGCGCAGCGACTGTCACTCCTGTCAGGACCAGGCCGTGGCTGTCGCGGCCGTTCACGTGGCTGTCTGAGCTCGCGACGCCTCCCGAATGAGGCTCGTAGATGAACCCGGTTCGTAATGCAGGTTGGCGTCGAGCTGGCGGTTCCGCGCTCTAGCCCGGTTTCGTGCGCTCAAATTGTTTGTGACGGGCCAAAATTGCCGGCGTTATAAGTGGCCCGTCGATACGGAGGGCCGCTGCCATACGCGTTTTGGGCGTCGCGTGAAATGAGGACAAATAGGAAAGAGGGGAGGGGGTTGTCTATCGCGTGGACTGAAAGAAGCGCGTGCGCGCTAAAACAGGATCTTCGTGCATTTGAGCGATAGTCTAGTTCTCTTTTGCCGCTTGGAAAGTATAGCGTCGGGATGTGTTATATAGGCGGTCTCGTCGTCCCCTCGTGGCTTCGTACGGCAGCGGGTGCACGCGCGCGTCCATATACGTGCAGGCAGTGCACCAGCCACCACTGCCTGGACGCCGCAACCATAGCGCTATGTACGGCATTACGAAACATGGTTCCAGTGCGCAAATAAACACGGGCGAGCAGAGAAGGACAACAAGAACGGCGAAAAAAAAAAGAACTTGGTTATCTCAGCGAAAACGTGCGTGTCGCGTCAGCTAGGTAGGGCGGGAGATGTGCGAGAACGTACATGAGTGATGTGAACCTTCTGGCGTCCGGTTGGCTTTTGCCGCCTTTGATGATTGTGGCCTGGTTCAAGGAAATATCTCTGAGCAGTCGCGTGCGCCAGCAGCGCCTCCCTGTGTAAATGTAGCCCTGTTTTCCGTGAATAAAATTTAAGACCAACGTTCTTGCTGTCCTTCACTGCTCGTCCGTGTTTATTTGCGTGCTGGAACGATGTTTCGCAATGCTATTCACTACCAACTAGCCCAGCTGACCACGCTTAGCGCTATGCATGCACCGTCCTCGAGCGTAGAAAATGATATGCAGGAAAGTCCATATCGACAGGCCGCTGCACGAGCAGGAGCCGATCATAACTGTAGGCACTGCGCGTACAGTGACAATGATGTTTATTTTCGCATCAGTACAGTGTAATGATGCGAAGGGACGTGCGAAAAAAGCTGTCATTTCAACAGCCTGACAAAACCGCAGGCCCCCGCACTGGCGATTACAGCAATAAGAAACACAATCAGCTTATAACTTTCGAGAAATTATACAGAAAAATTACGCAAATAACAAAAGAAAGTTGTGTACAAAAATGCAAACTTAATAATCTTGCAGGAATACTTAAAATATAAGCATATATTCCTACCCAGACAAATGCAATCTTCTACAGAGATTGCATTCTAGAAAAAAAAGCCCAAGGTGTACATCATTATGCAAATATTTTTCTGCTAGATGCCGGGCAAGAACGAACAAAGTAAACATACTGCTCTTGTCCAAAAAAAGGCAGCAAACCAAAAAACAATTTCTTGCTAAAAAAATCAAAGAAATAAAAAAAATGAAATTCGTCTAGTTCTAAGTTGAAATAATTACGAATAGTTATAGCTTCAGAGCTAGTGTTCTCCAGTTGCATTCCTTCGCTGTGTAATCTATTTAGTAATCTCGGAAGGTTGTTTCGAAGAGTCTCTTGTCCATATGTTGTTCTTACTGTTGGTACTTTGCAGCGTTTGTTTTTGCGTGTCGCATATATAGTGGTATTCTTTTCTGACTTCGCAAGTTGCCTAAGAAAACTCGATGCAGTGTTTAACTCTTGTTTATAAGCTCTATACACAGTCGATGATTGTACATTATTGCGATTGGCATCACTCTATATTTTACAAAAGATCAAGTATATGGAGGTAACCAGGGACATTTTCAATTACACGTAGAAACTTTTTTGCAACTGGAGGAAATTGTGCAGATCTTCTTGAGTGGTAGTAGCCCAAACTAAATGACAATAATTAAGCCGAGATTGAAAAATAACTGTAAGAAACCATCGTCAGAACTTTTTGTGTTACTATATGGCGATTACGATAAACAATACCAATTACCTGTGACAGTTTTACTGCTAAACAATCGACACGTGTATCCCAGAATAAGGTTCCTTGAAAGACGACACCCAATGTTTTAAGGCCGGGTGCAATAGCGATAGGCGAAGAATTTGCTAGTATCGGTTTATTAACGACAGCGTTTTTATTTTTACTGCGAAATATCATAGCTTTCGTTTTTTTGTATTTAGCGTAAAACTATTTTGGCATGCCCATTTGTCTAATTTCTGTAAGGTTAAATTGGCTTCATCACTAATTCATCAACTGAATTTTCTATTAAAAAGATAATGGTGTCATCAGCGCCGTCTGGTACGGCGTCATGCTGTTATGTGGGATCGCGCTGGAGGCTGCACGGCGAACGCGCTATTGACGACGAATGGCAGATTTTCGCGCTTTCCCGAGAGGTGTCAACAAGTTCTTTGGATAGGCGAGCTTCTCAGCGTGTCGTCACTCAGCTTTTAGCTCCGATATAGCCGCAATATTGAGCGGCGATGGGCCTAGAGGCGCTTCCGAAGCTCTGCCCTCGATCGAAGTAGGAGGCGAGTCAAGTCTGAACATTGCCATACGTAACGTATACACGTAACGTGTTATTATTGTATGTCTTGCCTTGAACTCTATTAAGTTATCACTCAGGCGACATCAATCAGAGGTGTCTCCAAGTGTCATGCGCTGTGCCGCACCAGCGTACATCCCAATCCAGCTAACTGCGAAGCTCCGAGGAAACGTTTTGCTATAGCTTTCGTGCTCCTAAAATTTTTCGCGTTACAATTTTCTAAACATTGTTTATCTGCCACCCGGGCATCAATCTTTACAAAACAAAGAACTGTAAAATAACTCGATCGAAAGGGCTGCGAACATGGATAAAATGAGTTTGTGATAGTGGCCACGAATATGCCATGATCAACCAGACGCACGCAATGCGTTGAAAGATTATGCGCACTCTTAGGTCTCGAATGGTGCCTGTGCGTGCAAGGGCACCTCGCCTGCTCGAGAGAGCTGAATAACGAACTACTCTTTGCAACAGTAACTTTATTTTCTCTAGTAATACAGCGCGCGATGAGTGGCGTCGGCATCTTGCCGGCGAGATTCGGAAGCACGGGAGAGCCTATGTCAACTAGGGCCGGCCGGCACACGGTAGGCATGGCTTTGGTTACTGAATGGAAAAGCACACACCTTCATTTTTTAGTCGGCACGTACTGTTTTCATAATACGTCCTCGGTCAACTTCTATCAGAACATTGGTTTCCAAGCGTGGTAATCTTAAAACACGTTTGAACAGAATAAGTTTAATGTGTGTGCATGAATAAATAAATAGCGTCATCCATTCGCAATAGTTGACCGACTTGAATTCGCGCCTTTCTTTCATATCCAAGTTTGATCATGGGTGCCGAGTTCCGAGTTCGTTGCCGAGCGCTCACTGGGAACAAAAGGTTCCTAACATACACGCTATGACATCAAGTCCTTTCTCTTTATGCTGACAATACAAAGCGTACACTTCTCTGCCATCGCAGCGGCGGTGTGCACGAAGTCACCGCGGCTGAAGATGCACTTCACCCTTGCTTCGGAAAGTTATTTTTGCAGCCGAATACTGCAGAGTGGTAGCCCGGCGACCTTAAGTATTTGACATCGCAGAAATCCCAGACAGAACACGTTATAATTGCACCGATTCGCAATTAAACCACTACCACTGCAAGCTGCTGCTGGGATAAAAACGGAATCCGCACACACGAGTGCGAGGAGGGGAGCGACGCGGCGCGCTGGTTCGAGGCTACCTTCCTCCTCGCTGATAAAACGGTCTGTAGCGTGCAAATTTCTTCACAACTTGACCCGCGCTTTTGAGGCCGCTCCAAAAATCGGTTGGCGTCTGTGCCGCCTCTACACTCGCTGTGACGCGAAACAAGAGGCCATCGTCACCGATCAATCTTGTCGCGTGCCCCTCTGGTTCCTCCAAATGCATTCTGGTATTGAATTACTTTCATGGCTCCGATTAACTAACTAACTAACTAACTAACTAACTAACTAACTAACTAACTAACTAACTAACTAACTAACTAACTAACTAACTAACTAACTAACTAACTAACTAACTAACTAACTAACTAACTAACTAACTAACTAACTAACTAACTAACTAACTAACTAACTAACTAACTAACTAACTAACTAACTAACTAAGTAACTAACTAACTAACTAAATAAATAAATAAATAAATGCGTTCACATACCTAATTTGCTGGAGCAATGATGGGCTTGTCTCGCAATCTACAGGTTGTGTTCAATCACAGCTTAGTCTAATTTTTTTTTGAAACAGCGGCACACATGCAGCAACAGTGAAGCTTCTACACCCGCACTAGCAGACGATGCGACCTAGATAAACAATGTCTGACTGAATCTATTCGGCAGCAATACAGTACAGGGAGGGACTTGCCATGCATCTAATAGCTTCACAATTAAGAAGAGGTGGTTGAGTGCCTTTTGAGACCGTGGCATCCTTCTTCTTTTTATTCTTTTTCTTATTATTAATAGTAGTAGTTTGGCTACCGCACTTCATTTCCTTGTTTCATCAACACTTCATTGTACTTATATAATATTTGGGGTTTTACGTGCCAAAACCACTTTCTGATTATGAGGCACGCCGTAGTGGAGGACTCCGGAAATTTTTGACCACCTGGGGTTCTTTAACGTGCACCTAAATCTAAGCACACGGGTGTTTTCGCATTTCGCCCCCATCGAAATGCGGCCGCCGTGGCCGGGATTCGATCCCGCGACCTCGTGCTCAGCAGCCCAACACCATAGCCACTGAGCAACCACGGCGGGTACTTCATTGTACTTCTGTCGGGTGTTGTGTTCAACACAAGCAGATGATGATTGTGCTCAACCTTGCGTGTTCCCTGTACAAATTTCTTTCCGCGTTCTGGTTCTGGTATGGAAGGGGCCAAGAAAAGCGGAGAAATACCGTCTAAGAAGGAAGTGAGGCAAGAAGACACGTTGTCTCCAATGATATTCACTGCATGCTTAGGAGAATATTTCATCTATTAGACGGGGAAACATTGGGGGTGAGGATCGACGGCAAGCATCTCAGCAACGTGCACGTGGCTTGCTGATGACATTATCCTGTACCACACCACTGGAGATGACTTGCAACAAAGGAATGATGACCTTAGCCAACAAACTTTAAGAGTACGTTTGAACAGTAATACGCAGAATACTGTTGTAATGTTCATTAGCCTGGCAAGAGAAAGAGAAGTCATGATTGGTAGTCGTCCTCTAGAATTTGTGCGAGAGTACATTTATCTAGGCCAATTATAGTTACAAGAAACCTCGATAATGAGGAGAAAATCTGCAGAATAGCGCATACGGGGTGTCAGGATTGGGGGCTCAATCCCATCGTCCGTGGTCCTTTGCCAAGATTGGAGTACGGCATGAATTCGGAGGTAGCTGGCCCATGCCGTCGTCCAACTTATTTACGCTGAGATCGTTGATGAAGTGAAGAACTGCTTCTCATCGAGAACGAGGAAAAAGGGGTTTATTTACAGAAAATTAACTCAGTCTAACATGACTGTTTGAGAAAAATAGTATTAGTCCAACAGGACTGCATGAGAGAAGTGAACCAGTCTAACATGACTGCTCAAGAGAAGTGCGTCCAACAATCGCACAACCACAGTTTTTATACACTCGATCCGCTGGTCCTACGACGCGGCGGCTGTTCGTTTACACACCACCAACTCGCAGCTGCTCTGAAGACCAGTTTACAGACACAAAGGCACACACATTCCGAAGCCCAAGCGACGGCGTTGAAGCTGGTGCCGTTCCGGAAAATCGACGTTGTCGATCGCGCGTCGCTCATTGTTCCGAGCCACTCCAAACCGTGAGAAGCACAAAAACAAGACGTTCCCGCGGTAGCTTCTTCAGGCGTGTCAAATCAGCTCCGCATTGGGGAACTCTAGAATCATTGTCCACACACCGAATTCGTCCCGTCACCATGTCGAAGGGGCTGGAGGAAGGCGGCGGGTTCCAGCGCAAAGGTCGCTTCTTTGAACGCCTCGCAGCTGCAGCACGGAGAGGTGGAGCGGGAGGTGCGCGTCTTGCACCCCTTGTCGTAATCGGGTGGCAAGGTGACAATCTTGTTGTGCAACCCGCCGTTCTTTACAGCGCCTCCATGGCCCCAAAAGTCTCGACTGTCTAGCGCTGACAACCGCTAGGCAGGAAGAGAACGGCTGCTGGTCAGGGGGGGATTGATGTCTTGGCTCGCAGCGACCACTTGTGCATTGATGTCACCGCCCCAAAACATCCAACAAGGACAGGCAACTGCAAAATGAACCCCACAACACGGCTCTGCGCCGAGATGACGTGCATTGGCTCTCACTTTAGACTCGCTAGGCTTCAAGAAAAACAACAACAACATAAGTGCAGAAACAAAAAAAAATGTTGCATTTCACTATGCCAATTTCTGAAGCAAATTCCTGCTGACAAATTCAGCAATCATGGAGGGAATCCTGCTAAATGAGAGGGGATCTTCTTCGCTTAATAAAATTAACACTAGTAACCCTAAAATTTAGGCGGGACCCTCAAACGCAGAATTCAAATTAGCCTGCTCAAACCATCCGCATTGCTATGCAACTTTCCCTTCTTATATCTAACGGAGAAGTTGTACTCTTGGAGAGTGAGGCTCCATCGGAGCAAGCGGCCGTTTTTGTGTGACATTTGATTGAGCCACGTCAGAGGACAGTGGTCGGTCTCGAAGATGAACTTCGCTCCGTACAAATAACACGACAACTTCTGGGCGGCCCAAACCAAACAAGCGCATTCCTTCTCTGAAGCGCTGTAGGCTTCCTCTCTTACATTTAGTTTACGGCTGGCGTAGAGGATAGGATGCTCCTCGTTATCGTCGCCGACTTGACTAAGTACCACGCCCATACCTCTGTCGCTTGCGTCGCATTGAACTATGAATTCCTTAGTGTAGTCTGGCGCGCGAAGCACAGGGCGAGAAACCAATAGCGTTTTCAAACTTTGGAAAGCGTTCTCTTTGTCCTTATCCCAGAGTACGGTACTCGGTGCTCCCTTTCGGAGGGCGTCTGTTAATGGACTTGCCAATTGCGAGTAATTCGGAATGTACCGTTGATAGTACCCCACAAGTCCCAAAAATGAACGAACGTCCGTTTTCGTGCGCGGCTGAGAAAAATCTCTAATCGTAGCTATTTTCAGCTCAGCCGGCCGTCTCATGTCCTGACCGACAACATGGCCCAGATAAGTAACCTGCGAACATCCAAACCTACACTTTTCCGCTTTCGTCGTTAAGTCAACTTTAAACGTACGAAGCCTCGCATTCTTGTCGTAATAGAATTTGGTGTTCCTTTGAGCTATTTCCATGTTCTTTCCGACTAGTTCTCGGGTTGCGCTTAGCCGTTCCAATAAATTCAGCACGTATTCAACCACGGTTGGACTCTCCCCTCTTTCCTCCCACATCTCTCTTAACATTCTCAGTGGAGACCGGAGTGTCCTCCCATACACTAGTTCTGCTGGTGAGAACCCTGTCGCTTCATGTGGAACCGTTCGCAAAGCAAACAAAGTTGCCGGCAGACAGTTCTCCCAGTCCTCCTTGTGCTCGTAACAGAGCGCACGCAAAACTCGCTTAAGCACCGAATGCCACCTCTCTACACTGTTCGACTGAGGGTGATAGACAGAACTGTGTATTAACTTTACCCCGCACTTTTGCAAGAATGTGGAAGTCAGTGCGCTCGTGAATACTGACCCTTGATCTGCCTGAATTTCGGCTGGAAACCCAACTCGTGCAAACACTGTCAAAAGCGCGTCTACTACTTCAGTGGAGCTGAGCTCTTTCAAAGGGATTGCTTCTGGAAACTTGGTGGCCGGACACAGCATGGTAAACAAGTACCTGTAGCCTGATTTTGTTTTTGGAAGAGGCCCTACCGTGTCTATTACAAGTCGTCTGAAAGGCTCTGTTATTAAGGGCACTACCTTCAGTGGAGCTTTCCAAGTCTCTCCTGGTTTACCAAAACGCTGGCAGGCGTCGCATGATCTTACAAAGTTTTCTACATCTTTGAAACAGCCAGGCCAGTAGTATTCCATAAGCAATCTTTCCTTTGATTTGTTTATGCCTAGGTGGCCGGACCACCCATTTCCATGACAAAGACTCAAAAGGTCCTCCCTATACTTAGTAGGTATGACTAACTGATCTAAAATCTTACCCTTTCGATCTCTGTAATGCCGATACAACAATCCTCCTCTCTCATGTATCGTTACGTTGCGCCTAGCAATGCCTTCTTTAGCCGTGTCACGTAATTTAGCTAAGCTCTCATCATTCTTTTGCTCAGCTGCCAGTGACTCTCTATCCACGCGTAAGAGTTGATCAAAGTTCTTTGAGGCCGGTGATAACAACGACCCTGTCTCGCTTGGGAGCGCGTCTGCATGCTCTTCCTGCAGGCTAGAACTCTGACACTCTAGTGCTACGCTCTCATTGAGCTGGTCGACTGGCAGGCTCTCCTCAACTGTTCTTTTGTCCCTCGGGCCAAGCTCGGATTCGGGTATTGAAGCTATCCCCTTTTCTGCTTCAGCTGGAGGAGCTTGAGCATTTTCAGCCGAAAGCGCCGCGATCTTACGAGCTTGGCCTCGGGTCAATGCCTGTACTATGCCCTCTCCCAGTTTGAGCCCTCTGTCACGCAGTAACTGATTCGAACGATTCGAAAAGATGTAGGGATACTGCAGTGACAAAAATTTGGAAACTGCAGCCTCAGTCTCTAGCTCCCCGAATGGTCCACTGATTTTGACTTTGGCCATGGGCAGACACACGCTGTGTTCTTCTACAACCTGTTTTATCCATGCTACTTCTCCGGTGAAGTCCTCTACCATCACGTAAGACGGATGGACAATGTCCAGCGTGGCGGCACTGTCTCTTAGCACTCGGCATGGTTTTCCATTAACTTGCAGGTCGTGGAGATATGGACTTAAAAGTTCCATATTCTCATCCTTTTCCTCCACGTAGGAAAAAACTACGCTTGGCTTCTCGCAGTTTACAGCTATATGTCCCAGTTTGTGGCATTTGTAACAGCGAATTGGTCTGACAGATTCGAATTTTCTTTTCTGTTCTTTTTGTGCGGTTTCTCCGTTAACTTTCTCCTCGCTCTTTTCTGCGGGCTTTTCCGCCATGTCTACAGGCTCGGATCGTCTAGCTTGCGCACCCTTTTTGAACGGAAATGGCTTCCGCGGTCCATTTCGACCGTCCCAGTTTCCCTCCTCGGCGTTCAACTTTCTACGGGTTGCGTACTCTTCGGCTAATTCAGCCGCCCTTTCCACAGTGTTTACATTACCTCTGTCTTGCACCCACAGTTTCACAGCTTGGGGGATGGTTTTGTAAAACTGCTCTAGACACATGCATTCAATGATCATGTCTCTGCTGTCGTACGCTTCCGCGCTTTTAAGCCACTCGACTAGGTTGGCCTTTAAGCTATATGCAAACTCCGGATAGCCCTCGCTATCTTTCTTGCCTGTGCTCCTAAACCTTTGCCGAAAAGCTTCGGCTGAAAGGCGGTATTTCTTCAGGAGACTAGCCTTAACTTTTGCATAATCATATGCATCCTGCACACTCAGTCTGGCGATTACTTCCGCCGCCTCACACGGCAACATAGACAGCAACCGCTGTGGCCATGTACTCGGGCCGAAGTTCATCTTCTCGCAAGTCCTTTCAAAATTGCTTAGGAACAAGCCTATGTCGGTCCCGACCTCAAATGGCTTTAATAGCCTGTCCATGCGGTACGATTCTGCCTCACTTGATCGACCCAGAGCTCCTTCACTTCCTTGAGACAACTCCAAACGTCTGTTTTCAAGTTCAAGTTGCATTTTTGTTATCTCGCGATCTTTATCGCGTTCCTCTCTCTCTCTATCCCGTTCCTCTCTCTCTCGTTTTTCTCTGTCCCGTTCTTCTCTTTCTTTTTCCCGTTTCTCTCTCTTTTTGAGAAGTTCCAATCCCATTTCAATATCTTGCTCACTGGCCTGATTGGAAATTAGCTCCAATAATTCCGATTTGAGCATTTCCTTGCGTACATTTAGGCCCAGTTCCTCACCAACAATCAACAACTCGTCTCTCAGCAATGTCCTTAACTCCATGACTGCTGCTTTACTGCCTTGATTCTGCTCTCTAAATCTAGCTAGGAAAACACAACCTAGCTAACACACAACAATCTAGCTTCCCTACTGTTCTAAACAGAACAACCACAAAATGAAGCCTAGAGAGTCAAAGCAAAAACCAAGCACTCACCGCAGATACAGCACCATGTCGCAAAGTCCATCTCACCGCTGTCAGCCAGTTGTCAGGATTGGGGGCTCAATCCCATCGTCCGTGGTCCTTTGCCAAGATTGGAGTACGGCATGAATTCGGAGGTAGCTGGCCCATGCCGTCGTCCAACTTATTTACGCTGAGATCGTTGATGAAGTGAAGAACTGCTTCTCATCGAGAACGAGGAAAAAGGGGTTTATTTACAGAAAATTAACTCAGTCTAACATGACTGTTTGAGAAAAATAGTATTAGTCCAACAGGACTGCATGAGAGAAGTGAACCAGTCTAACATGACTGCTCAAGAGAAGTGCGTCCAACAATCGCACAACCACAGTTTTTATACACTCGATCCGCTGGTCCTACGACGCGGCGGCTGTTCGTTTACACACCACCAACTCGCAGCTGCTCTGAAGACCAGTTTACAGACACAAAGGCACACACATTCCGAAGCCCAAGCGACGGCGTTGAAGCTGGTGCCGTTCCGGAAAATCGACGTTGTCGATCGCGCGTCGCTCATTGTTCCGAGCCACTCCAAACCGTGAGAAGCACAAAAACAAGACGTTCCCGCGGTAGCTTCTTCAGGCGTGTCAAATCAGCTCCGCATTGGGGAACTCTAGAATCATTGTCCACACACCGAATTCGTCCCGTCACCATGTCGAAGGGGCTGGAGGAAGGCGGCGGGTTCCAGCGCAAAGGTCGCTTCTTTGAACGCCTCGCAGCTGCAGCACGGAGAGGTGGAGCGGGAGGTGCGCGTCTTGCACCCCTTGTCGTAATCGGGTGGCAAGGTGACAATCTTGTTGTGCAACCCGCCGTTCTTTACAGGGGGCTGGCATTACGAAGTCGTAACCAGAAGCTTACCGCTATCCTTGAAACGTAAAATGTATAATCATTGAATTCTAACGGCACTATACATACACGGTGTTTCGGCGAACGCTTTCAAAAATTGTTAAGGCTTGCCTGTGGCAGATAGCATAATTCTAGTCCGTGACCTGGTCTATTCGAAAAGGCGGACATTACTTGCAAAAAAAAAAAAATCAAATTCATAATCGACTAATTAACAAAAATCCACTAATTACATTTTTAACTGATTACCTTATGGCGCTATTGCAACTTACACATTATAGCGGGTGAGATTGCAAGGTATATCCACTTGAAAAGAATTGTGCGGATGACACCATTTACGAGACATGCGCCGTCAAACTTGCGGTAAAAAGGCACTGTCGTTCCACTTACTTCCTTTATAAAACGTCGTTTTATGCATTGAATCACAAAAAGAACTGGAATGCCAATGCATTTCTCCGCAAAGTTCGGCAATTAGCGTCTCGAAACTGGCGTCATCCTGACAATTCGTTCCAAGTCAATCTGCTTTGCGAACTGCCCGGCTAGAATTTGTAAATTGCAGTATGTGCCATAAGGTAACTAGACAAAAACTGAGTGATTTTTTGTTAATTAGTCGATCATTCGTTTCAATTTATCGCGCAAGTAATGTCCGTCTCTTCGAGTAGTCCAGCTCGTGGACTAGAATTGTACTATCTCCCACAGACAATTTAAAAAAAAATTGAGTGTTCGCTGAAAGACCCGGTATATGAGGCAGAAACTTTGAGGTTAACAAAGAAGTTTGAGATGAAGCCAAGGACCACTCAACGAGTGATCTAGCAAAGAAAAAAAGATAGGCGGTAACGTTATGAGGCAGGAAGACAGCGGTGTGGATTATGGGGCTAGCGCGCATTCTAGTTGAGATTAAGAGGAAGAAATGGAGCTGGGCAGACCATATAATGCGTAGGGCAGATAACCGGTGGCCTATTAGTGTAGCAGTATGGTTGCGAAGTGAAGGGAAGCGCAGTAATGGAGGCAGGGGTTTAGGTGGGGCGATGAAAGTAAGAAATTTGCAGGCATACGGATGCATGCAGTAAGATGGCGCAAGACTAGGGTAATGGCGCAAGACTAGGGACTAGTGGACATAACATTATGACTGCTGCTAACAATGACGACAGCGTAAATCCCCACAGAACTGGACTGGCCGACACCGACGCCAACGACGTCAGGGTGACGCCGCGTGCTCTTGCTACGGCCGGCGTTCAAGACCTCTTGGTGCCTGCGGGGTATACGACTTTATATTAAATTCTGTTTTTTAGCGTGCCAAAACCCACCACGTGATTATGAGGCACGCGGTGGTGGGGAATTCCGGATTAATTTTGACCACCTGGAATTCTTTAACGTGCACCTAAATCCAAGTGCACGAGCATTTCTTGCGTTCCACCCCCACAGGAATGCGGCGGTGGGGATCGAACCCGTGCCATCGTGCATAGCTGCGCAACGCCATTACAATGAGTTGCTGCGGCGGGTTGCATGCGACTCTCCAAGGAATTTTGCCGGTTACGTAAACGATTAGAGTGGTGACAGCGCCCTCAGTAGGCGTCGTTTGAGACATCTCCACTCGCGCGTGTGATGTACAGCTCCACCTTAAAGACGGAGAGGGCGGGGACGCTGCATTGGAGGCCGCCCGTCTGTGGCCCCCGAACAGCGCGCAAGTAACAGGAGCGCTGCGCTCGCTTTGCATAATTGATCAAACAAGTGAGGGCACCGTTAATTTTAGGCGACTCTCTTAATTAGAGAATAGCTAATTGGCAGCGTCCGAAAGAAATCCGATCGCGCCTGCCTGCAGCGCGCAGGCGTGCCCGATGAGGCTGCCGATGTGGAGGGATCGGCTGGGGTGTCTTTATACCCCAGACACTTGGCACCAGAGTTGCCGGAGTGCGCTGCTCCCGTATAACAACCATGGATCAAAATTATCGCACGGTTTTCGGCGGATCGGGGCGACAGCAGCAGCACGCCTGTATCGCAGAAGCAGGCGAGAATGAATGCGTTCGTAGCACCAAGCACTCGATAACCAGTCAGCACTGACACGATGTTTAAGAAAGTAGGGATCCACCCGCCGTGGTTGCTCAGTGGCTATGGTGTTGGGCTGCTGAGCACGAGGTCGCGGGATCGAATCCCGGCCACGGCGGCCGCATTTCGATGGGGGCGAAATGCGAAAACACCCGTGTGCTTAGATTTAGGTGCACGTTAAAGAACCCCAGGTGGTCGAAATTTCCGGAGTCCTCCACTACGGCGTGCCTCATAATCAGAAAGTGGTTTTGGCACGTAAAACCCCAAATATTAATTAATTAAAGTAGGGATCTGACAATAGAGTTGTGTGACTGCTGCTGGTGCGAGGAAAACAGACTCTGCTTAGGCGACCATTATGTTAGGCGCTGTATTCGTCACTCTAGCATACCATTAATACTGTGTTTGAAATCCATAGCCAGAACACTTGAGCTGTGCAGTCACAGCTTCCTTGGCATTTGAAACACTCCCAAAACGCGGATCTCTGAAGGCCATTTTAACTGTGCTGGAGGGAAGGATGGCTGGAGAGCCAAGACCGGAGAAGAGGGCGAATAATTGTTGACCTGCAGACCCAGCGTATAGGGATGTGTGAACAAGGTCGCCAACAGTATATGATTTGAAAGCTGGGCGACTTGTTATAGTTTACATTTTACCAATAGACCGGAATGCACTGGGCCCATGACAATTAGGAATATACGAACTGACGCCATACCTTTACTAAATAGAATTCAATCTTTATCGATTTCTTGGTGAGTATACAGGAGATATTAAGTTATAGGCAATTACTATAGTTATGGGTTCAATTGTAAGGTAATAAAAATGTGCAGCACAGTAACGGGAGTATATACGGCGCAAGAAATACAGATAAGTACATGCAATTACTGGCAACTTAATATAGTCACGCAGGTGAACCGTCTACTGTTCTTGTCTAGGGAAATTATGCAACATGACCCACTGCAGCGTCGGGGTTGTCGCAGAAGCTACAATTAGCTACCACCGAACACCACGTTAGTATCGTATACGCACGTGTTCTCGGTTTCTGCGTTGACAACAAATGAATGAATGAATGAATCACATACCGTGCCAAGGAACAACTCTAAGGTCTAAGTGCTGGCGCACACATACATAGAAAACTGCATGGGGAATAGAAGCAAAAAATAAATAAGTAAAAAGAACAATTTTGTAAGGAAGAGTGCTCATAGAACAAAGCGCAAGGTAAATACAATAGAAAAGAAATAACCGCCCAAGCACTCCGTACAGATGGTTAACCAGCGAAGCTGAAGCTTGCGGCCTCGGTGGGGGTTAATCATCACTTGGTTAATCCCGACGGTTCATTAAACGACGGCTTGGTAGGCTGCCGGATCCTCGGTACGCGGTTGCTGCTTGCGCTCGGCCGCACGAGCCTGTTCTTGTGCCCGGGGTGCAGCATCGGCACGGCGTAGACGAGCTCGTTCCCGGTTCTGCTCGCGCCGTTGCTAATCGAAAGCTACCTGCTCCTCAGGAGTGCGTATGACGCGTGGCCAACCCATTGCGGAGCCGGAGGGAAACTGCTGCTCGTGCGCTCGGCTGCGACGGAGAGGAACAACGTCACTACTGGCGCAGCCAATCGCGCGCCTCTCTCTCTCTCTCTCTCTCTTTTTCGCGCATGTGCATGGGGTTGCGCCGGAGGAGTTTTCGGCGTGCAGGTGACCGATGGAAGAACGAATCGGCAAGCCATATGCAGATTCTCTGTAAAAGAAGGAGAATGGCAGTTGAACAATCTGTGAAACTATGAAACAACAACGCAAAGCTCGGAAAAGAACAATGAGAGCGAGTTATGCAAAATATCGAGATCAAGAAAGCAAGCGTTATAAAGACAGTATATTGTGGGCGGTGGAACGTTGGTGATGACAGGCAGGAACATGGATACAAGACCACTTACTCTAAAAAAGATACTTGGTCCATGGCCAACAGCGGGTCTTCAGAAAAGAGCACTTCTTACTTTGAAAATGTTTTTCGAGGACACAAACATTTTGGGGAAATATTAAATTTCAGTTGATCCTTATAAGCTACATGAGTGATATAAATGTTCTGTTGATCATGTGGTGATCTGTTGATTATGTTGTGATTATGTGGTGATCGTGTTTTTTTACACTATGTGTAATTACTTGTGTGCTTTGCAGTGTAATTACTTGTGTTCTGTGTTTTGGCCATTCAACATATTTGACTTTATATATGCGTATGTGTACTGAACTCATCCACAAAATTTGCGATTCATGTACTGCTGGGCTGTAATATTTTTAAACATCTGGCGTTCTACTGAGCGCTATATTTCGGGACATTCTCTCTTTTTGCGCAAGTTTGCTTTCTTTGGTATGTGACAAGGAGTAGCCGGTGCCGCTGTAGAGGCGCCAACCTCTCCTATTATTCATTTCAATAAAGTAGAAAGAAACATGGAACGGTCTACGTTCTCTGGTGATCTTGCGAGGAATGCAAGAAATGCAAAACATGATACAACTGATACGACTTAAAATAAATAAATAAATAAATAAATAAATAAATAAATAAATAAATAAATAAATAAATCATGTTTACTTAACGTGCCCAGGAACAAGCATAAGGTCTGAGTGCTGGCGCACGGTAAAAAAAAAAAACACACACACACACGCAAATAAATTTACAACTACAAATACAGAAGAAAGAAACATGAAATAGAAAACGAACATTATGAAAAAGGAATACTATACATTCAACAAAAGCCAAAGTGAATTCTCAACTGAAAGATGGAGAAAAACACGAACAACGCGTGTGAGTCAATATAAATTTATGATCAATCCAGCCTTTAGATTATAGATCTTGAAAAAAAAAACCATGAGGTTTTATTACTGGCGCACAAGTATTCTAACTAAAAGATAACTTACAGCTCAAAAACAATGGATACAAGGGCAAAAGGAAAATATGCATGCACAGCAAAGGCATTTGGGCATAATATTGGCACACGTCAAAGGATATGGAAGTTTGATAAAACAAGCTCTTATTTATCGACAATGGTAAGGTAAACCGAAAATGAAAAGGTCAGTGAGCAAGTGCAATGATGAAAAGAACGAAACTTTACAGCTATAGGTAAAAACGTAAGGGAAAGTGAATAAAGGAAGGGAAAATGATTCATGTGAAGTACATGTAAATGCAATACACCAAGAAAATTGAGCGTACGAGAAAAAAAAAAGCAGCTGAAACATTAGACATATCGCCAGGCAAGCTGGAAATGTACTAAAACACACGGCAAAAGAGAGCACGTACGTATATCGAGAGAAAACTAGCACATGACAATATGAAGCTGTGAACAGAACGACAAAAGAGACTGATCAAATATATCAAGATCAGCAAAATAGCTATTCTAGAGATTTTGAATTCCATGTACGACCGCAGAATGGATGCTGTCACAAGCAGGAACGAAGAATGGTCGGTGCTCCTTTGTGACTTTTTGTGATATCCGAAGCGCGACATAATTAAGCAGCTGAGTGCAGTTCAGGATTCCGTAAAGGAGCTTATGCGAGGGACGTTCCTGAAAGTAAGTTTTGCCATTTTTAAAAAGAGAAGATGGTACACCAGGAGCAACAAACAATCGCCATAAGAATCCACGCCCGTTGCTGGTTCAACGACGGAAGGAGCGTCAGCGGAGGAGAAATGAAGCATACACAGAGCGCTGAAGAAGAGAGAGTAGCAGCAGACCGGCGGGTGCCCAAGATTATGCGAGTACAAATCACGATGGCAGACAAACGTGTGCTGACAACGTGGTCCCAAATTGAAGTGCTTGCTGTTATCCGGTATGAATGGGCACGTGGGACTAGTGTGTCCGTCATCCATGAACGCCTACAGATCGTGTATGGTGAAGAGGTCCTGTCTCAGGCCTTGCATTGCAGGGCAGCGAGTTTTACCAGTGGTTTCTTTAAACTTATTGCACGCTACGACAGGTGTCTCAATGTCGGTGGCCACTATGTGGAAAGTAGTGCAAGGTGTATAGTTCATGATGCCATGGTGCATTTCTTTGGCAATGAAGTTTCCGTCTGAAAATAAATTACGATACTTACTTTCGGAACGTTCGTCGCACAAGAACGGAAGGCCTGCGCAAATACGTCGGCGGGTGAGGGATGACAGTGAGGGTAAAGTGCAAGCTCTGCATGATTGACCAGTGCCAGCGTAAAAACGATGGCGGTAAATTGGTACGAGCTTTTAGAGCGCAGCTCTCAGGCGCCCGTTCCTGAGGCGAGCGTCGGCGCAACCGAGCGAACGAGTACAGCGAAAGATGAAAGCGAACACAGAGCGCAGTAGGGGATGAAAGACGCGAGGAGGAAAGCGGAAGATGAGGTTATGGCGAAAACGTGAGAAGAAAAGCGTAGTGCGGCGACGATGGCTACGAGATGGCGCCACAGTAGCGTGCATCTTAAATTGCGCCTTCTAGGAGGTCTGTCGGCGGCGGCTGCAGTTAAATCGCGCCGACGCGTCACCAACGCGCTGGCTCTCGCGATCTCCAGATTGGCGACGCAGTCGCGCCACACTTCGCTCCGTTTGCAATGTGCCGCACGAGACCGATTGTCTGCGCCAGCCAACATATCGCGAAATGAAAACGCGCGTAGGGACGAAAGCCTTATACAAGACGAAAGTCTTGTATAAGGCTTTGCACAACCAGTAACAGCTGAGACTTCTACACCATTTGAGTCAAGCAGGCGAAAAGACTCCACATTCACTGGAGCGATTCCGGATATATTTCCAAATATCAGCCGGCCGTTCAGAGGTGCTGTTTTCCAGGAACGTTATATACGAATCGTGATCTCGCTTGTAGAGACGTTTGTAAAGAACTCTAAAAAGACGAAATTGCTGCCCCCAGTCATTATCATGTGAGCGTTTAGCTTTTCTGTGCGCACGGTCTTCATGTTTCAAAACATTTATAATTTCAAACGAGAACCGATCAGGATATCTTGAGCACTTATGTACACACACAGGAATACGCGTATATCTCCGCATGCCGTCAAGATCCGTGATTTGGCAAGACTGCTGTTCAGCATCCACTATGCCAGTTACCCGAGACCAGTAGGCGTTGGAAAAGAAGTCGTATGTAGGCCAACGCAGTCACCACGCTTGAAAGCAAAGCAAAGGTATCGGGTGGTACCGCTAGAAGTACTGTGTCTAAAGGCAGACACAAAGGGCGTTATTTGTAGTCGCGCATGAAACTTTTAGGGACGCACACGAGGGATGTCAGAATGGGACACCTTTTCATCCTGCGCATTCATAAGTCATAAGTCTAGCACGTTACCACAGCAGCTCTTGATCGAGTTGTAATGCTGCTGAGTGGAATTAAAGGCCAGAAAGTCTAACGATAAGCCGCATTTGTTCTCTATGCAGTGGTTGCTGTGAGATGTATGCATGCGGCCGGTGTGGTGAAACCGCCAAGGGCTAGTAGGCTGCATTTACTGTGGGAGGATATTACGCATTCAATTGATGCAATGACTTCATGAAAGATTACAGGAGGTACATACGGCGGTACATAAAAAGAACAAATTATCAATTCCTCGGTACGCTCTAAGGTGATTTCAACACGTATAGATTCCCGTGTGGTTTCTATGTCCGTGCGCAGAACACATTTCAAGGAACTCAAAACACCAATCAATGCACCACCGCTTTTTTATTTTGGCCCACTAAGGTCTAGGTCACTGCGGAAGACATTGTATTGAGTTGGGAAGAAATCCGAAGATTGTATGCTACTGCACAGCCAAGTTTCGATAACTACAATTATAGGAAAAGAGGAAGCGAAAAAACTTTGGCGCAAAATTCACGGGCTTTAGTACGAAGGCCGCGAGTGTTTTGATGGAAAATGTCCAAATTACACGGCACTTTGACAGTGAGGGATTTATCTGATGGATGCAGCATATCGTCCTGAAGCACCCCACAGGATGTCTTGAAGAGGCAACCGATTGGCCACATTGCTGCGTCGTTGTGGTGCTTGAAGGCTTCATCGTCGACGGTTATGTGAAAAGACAAATACATTTCATTCAGGGAGGAGAGATGTGCACAGATTCAAGGTGTTTCGTGAGGTGGGCTGATATTGTATCGGGGCTCAGTTTGGCGACGAAGATAGCATTTTAGTCGCAGCGATCATTTAGTTATAGACAAAAGTCGTCGTCGTTAGGGCTCTGGTTGGGGCAGGACTTTTCTTTCCGGCTTTTTAGCAGTCTCATCCGCCTCGGTGGCTTTGCCTGCGGAGGAAACGTGAGCAGGCGGAAAAACCACACCAAGTTGTTCATCTGCTTGTTGTTGGTCTCTGATGACGGTTTGGCTGAAGTAAAAGAGAATGACACCTTGGACTGGACAGGCGGTAGCCCGGATGGGACAGCCGCACGCCGCCATAGTTTGTCACGCCGGCAGTGAACTTCTGCGCGGAGGGAGGCGACGACTAGGGCGTGTTGTGTGTGTGTGTGAAGTGATTTTCGAAAAGGAGACGGAAGAGATAAGTGCTGTGCCGTAACTGTCTCTCACATGAGGACACCTCAACAGCACTGCACGGGGAAGGGGGAATGGGGAGAAAAAGAGGAAGGAGAGAAAGACAGGAGGAACGTGGCAAGGGCAAAAAAAAAACAAACAAACAGGAGAATGCGAGTGCGGGTCTCAGAGCCGCGCTCTCAAGTGCGTCGCAGTGCAGTAATATAGCACTGCCGAAAGTGCGTGCTTTACGATGGACGAGTGGGCTGCAGGGAATAGCAGCGCGGTCGGCGTGTTGTTCCACGCGTCGTGAATGGCCCTTGCGCAGGCGTTCAGTGGCCTCTCGCAGCTGGAAACCTCGTCACTTAGGAACGCGATCCCTTTCATCGCGTTGAAGAAAAATAGGCGCCGGCCGGCCTCATCACCACCAAGGCCACTCGGTCGGGCAGTGAGGGAGAGAGGGGGGGCCTGTTACGCTTGTTTTCAGTAGGCCTACAGCACATCGCTGGGACATATCGCAGATGAATAATAATAATAATAATAATAATAATAATAATAATAATAATAATAATAATAATAATAATAATAATAATAATAATAATAATAATAATAATAATAATAATAATAATAATAATAATAATAATAATAATAATAATGATAATAATAATAATAATTTATTTAATGCGTCCAGGAGCAACACTGAGGACTGGGTTCTGGTGCACAGAAAATCAAGAACGAGAAAATAGCTGGATCAGCAGCTACATAATGAACAAGAATACAGCAATCACACACAACTGAGAGACGGATAATATGTACGAGGAAGAGAGAAACTATGAGAAATCAGAAGAGCGTAGCTAGAAAGAAGGCTCAAGAGAAAGTGCGAAGGTCGGAACAGAAAGAAGACAACACGTTTTGAAAGACATCAAGATGGAGAAAATGACAGTTGTGAAGATTCTGCATTCTGTAGAGAGGCGAGTGTCTGCTGAAAGTGGCGCGAACTTAGAAGGGCTTATGTTCCCTGGATGCCTTCTGCCGAAACCGACGTGAAACAGAAGCTAGTAGATCATGAATTCCATGAATGATTTTATGCAAATAGAGGGCGTCAGTACGACTACGTCTGCAGCTAAGTGAGGCGTGATTATTAGTAGGATGATTATTTAGACTTGAAACATTGTGGGTACATGAAGTCAGAAGACCCTTTTAATGTTTACTCATGAACTTTTTGTGCACATGCTCAATTAAAATGATATTTGAATTGCTTGTGCCATTCCACATTACTGAGGCACTGTCATGTAATAGGATACAGATGGATGAGAAGAATTTCAAGAAGGGAAGTGGGTACGGAAATCTCTTGTCTGTAGATACAACTGAGCGCACACAGGCCTCGAGATGCTATGCGTTTAGAGTGAGCGGAGAAGCCTGAAGTACTACTACTACTACTACTACTACTACTACTACTACTACTACTACTACTACTAATAATAATAATAATAATAATATACACTTTAAATGGACCATAGAGAGCAAATTTAGAGGTAATAAGATGCACAAAAGAAAAATAATTGAAAATTAAAGCCTGTAGTAATGAACAGGCAAGTAATTGGCTTACCAAAACATTCGTCTGAGCAATGATAAGCAAGTCGTACGTATAAGTTGGCAGTGGCATAACCAATTACACAGCTCTGCTACAATGTGGAGCGTTATTTATATGAAGCTCTTTAATGAGGTGTGTTGCATAAAAAGTAAGTTAAGCTCTACCGTCTTGTGGAGCAGATTGTTTATTTAGGCCATCGTTCTTGAAATAAACATTGCTGAAAATTAGGAGATCAAAAAGAAAAGAAAAGAAAGAAAGAGTAAAGCAAATAGTGTAATTTTCTGAGTTATATATAAAAGTGATGTTGAAGGTCTGTATACTGCATCTCTTGAGCAAGCCAAGAGAGAGAGAGAGAAAGCAAGGGTAGGAAAGGCAGGGAGGTCAACCAGAACAGCATCCGCTTTGCTACCCTACACTGGGGGTGGGGGAAAGGGGAATAGAAAGAGGAAGAAAGGGAGAGAGTAAGCACTGAGTACGTGTGGGAGGGACACCGTACACAATGACACTATAAGTGGTCTCTTAAGCCCGTGCACTTCAAGTACCGCACTAGTGCACGAATCGCTTTTCGAGCCAGTGACGGTTGTGGCCACGGTCCGAGTATCTTTGACTCGGTGAAAGGTCTCGAGTCCAGTCTGCGTAAAGTTGCCCGCAGAGAGAGGCGTTGGACATCGTAGCGAGGGCAGGTACACAGTAGGTGCTCGATGGTCTCCTCGCACCCACAGGAGTCGCACATCGGGCTCTCGGCCATTCCCATACGGTAGGAGTATGCGTTCGTAAACGCCACTCCCAGCCACAAGCGATACAACAAGGTTGCTTCGCCGCGGGAAAGGCTAGATGGCAGTTGTAGCCATAGCGTGGGGTCCAGTTTACGTTATCTGCAATTGAAGCCACTTGAAATCCAGAGATTTTGGGACTTCTTGCGCGCAAGTTGGCGAAGTTCTCTGGCAGCGTCCGACCTCGCCAAAGGTGTTGGACGCGTCTTGGTATCCTCGTGGGCACACCGGTCAGCCTTGTCAGCTAGGTTGTTGCCGACGATGCAGCAAGCCAAAGTGGACAATAAAGGTATGAACTGTTGGGTTTTACGTGCCAAAATCACGGTCTGATTATGAGGCACACTGCAGTAAAGCAGTCCGGATTAATTTTAATCACTTGGGGTTGTTTAACGTGCATTTAAATCTAAGTATATGTAGGCGACACTTAGAAGAACTAGGAGACGACCAATAAGTGCAAATTATAGCCCGAACCAGGAAATAAATATATTTGATCTTTCTTTAAAGATGCAACTAACATCACGAATTTTCAGTTCCAATGCAGTGATGTTATGCCACCTCTGCATTGGGGCAGCATTCGAGAAAGCTTGCTCGTTCCGCATTGGAATGGGTGACAGACATATGTGCGACTCCGGCAGGAAGGAAGGAAAAAGAAAAAAAAAAAAACTATACTGAACACGTCCTGCGCTTTTGTTCCCGTTATGACGTCCAGTGCCGCCCTCTTCAGACAGTAATAAACCGACTACACTCAAGACCGTTTGCAGAAGCCAAGATTCTAGGCCAATGGCCCTCAGCGTCGTGGTGCAATAGCAATGAGGGCGTTGCTACATTAACTGTAATCGACAGATCTCCATGACCGTTAATAGACTTGGTGCGCACCTCAATTGTGCTTGCCGCTAGTGCTCTCTCTTCCCTTCTTTCTTTCTTTTCGCCCCTATAATCCCCTTTTCCCAGTGCAGGGACCAAACCGGACGTGCGTCTGGTTGAGCAACCTGCTTTTCCTGTCTTCTCTCTCTTTGCATCGGCTTCATCTAAGTAGAGGAGCGTTTTTGCATTTCGCCCCCATGGAAACTCGCGACCTCAATCTCTGCGGCGCCACGCCATAGCCACTGGGCTACCCGGAGGGTCAGCAGACAATTATGATATATTATGCACTGCCCCGAATCTCGCTCTTTCTCTACAACACGCACGCACGCACGCACGCACACGCACACGCACACACACACATTTGAGAAACGCCTCTTCCTTATAAATGTGTTCGTTTATCTCGATAGTGCATGCGAAGGTAAAAAAAATAATCCGGTTCTGATTTCCATCTCTCGATTCTTGTTAACGCGAACGTTTGTGAACTGAGCCGGAAAAACGTAATGTGTTGTACTTTCTTTTAATGGTACGCTATTTACATTTGAATAAGAAAGTGCTCTGGGAACTCCTTTCTCTGTGGCGCTAAGCTTAGAGAGCTAAGGCGAGAAAAAAGTAAATGCAAAAATTTCGTGACTTTCACCGTCAAAGTTTTCATACAGGTATTCTCAGAAGTGTATTAATGCAGCCGTACTGTGTAGATAGAGTTGGTGATAGCCGAATGTACCCGCGCCTACGTATCGTACGTAAGCCGACGTACCCGAGCAGACTTTAAGGCGTACATCTCTTCATGCAAGTTCATGCAAGAGAAAGATCTTTTGTCGGTGCAACAAAGGGCGTCTTATAATGGGTTCAGTTTCAAAGCTCGCAGTGATGCAGGTAAGTCGTCTCTCTTTCTCCACTTTTTTTCTAGTTCTATATGGCGCAGGAGCTGGGGAACTTGAGGGCGGCTGATTTTAATTTAAAATAAAAAAGAATTATACCAGCCCCGACTCTGAAGCCCCTTTCATTAGGTGATCCTCTGAGCGGATTAAAGGGCAGCTCCGGCGATTTTTCGATGTCCATTGAACTTAATAAAATTTTGAATATTACTTTCTCTTTTACGCTCTGATTATCTGTGCCATACAATATGGCTGGAACTCACTTAGTCTTTCTGAAAACGAATTTTAAATCTTGGTTGCGTTCCCGACTCATGACTTTTTACTGTCCACCCTGTGTTTGTGATGTCAGAGACTACACCGCTGCTGTCGCTGCTGTAATCGTCGCTGAAATCGCCGCTGTCTAGTTCGGAAAATCTGCAAAAGCTCCCTGTGTCCTCAGGAGACATCAGCTTCGCTTCTTTGCCGTTAGCGCCACGTGTACTGCGTGTTTAACACCCGTTCTGCGTGTTTCCACTATGGCTGTGTAGGATCTGACGTCGTCGACTGTTCGTGACGTCACATGAAGCAGGTACCCGTTTAGGTTTTGGTATCTCGTTTATTGGTTATTTAAAATTATTGATGAATTTCTGAGCAAATCGAACCACCCTACCAGTGACAGGACTGTCAGTACCATTTGAAGATGACAATATCCTAGGGTCCTATAACGTAAAACTATTCCAATATGTTTTTATTCCAATGTCCTGACGTCCAATTTGCGTAATCGCCGACGCAAGCATCGGGTGCTTACCCGCAGGGTTGTCTGAACAGACCAATCAAACGCTCTCATTCATAGGAGGTCACTTTCATTTGCTTTAAAAACGAATAACATTGCCTACACTGAGTGGCTTGTCTTATCTAAGTGGCTCACAAGAGGCGAGGAGCGCGCTCAAGTGGAGAGGGATTCGATAGGGCCGAGCCAGTGCACTGAAAATCGATAACCGGATGAAGAAGGTGGTGCCGGAGTCTGCGATTGGTCCACTTTCCCTTACTTAGCTTGCGGTGGCTCGTTGGCAATCGCGGCGGCATGCAGCGGAAGCTAAGAATGACGCTAAAACGGATCCTCAGCAAGAAGAGTTGGCAGAACGAGGTCGTAAAAGTGCCGAAAGTGCTCGAAAACGTTACACGGCTACGCAAAAAGTTTCATTACACGCAAATAAATCCATGCTCTCTGGCAGGTGCGAGAGCCAGTGAATGAGCGATCGGCGGCAGCCATCTTCTATTCCTTTCGGAACGGGGCAGACTGCGGCTACTCAGAAAAAGAATTCAGTTTTTTTCGGCATATTAATGCATCTTTAATGCGTACACGTCACTTTGACGCGGTGAGTTCTTGCGGTTTTGTGACGTCGCGTGAGAGGCAGGTGAAGGGGGTGCAGCCCGAAAATATTTGACCAATAGCCGAGGGTTGATGGCGAAAAGGCGTTGAATCAGAAACAACTATTTTTCTTTTGTTCGGTCAGATCACGCATAATCAGTGTGTACACGTGATATCACATGGGGAGCTATCGCGGTTATCGTGACGTCGCATGACAGACAGGTGAAGTGGGAGTGGTGCAAAAAAGTTTTCGACCAATCGCGGAGGGCTGATTGCAGAATTGGAATAGAAAAGTTTGGAATAGTTTTAAGTTGTAGCGCCCCTAATATGGTTAAAAAAAACGCCGGAGTCGACCTTTAAGGAAAGTTACTTGGAGGAAAAAAAAAAAAGAAAATGAGAGAGCAAGAATATGGCTAAGTCAGTAATTAATGGTTGAAGACAAAGAAGCAGCTTCTCTTTATTGCAAGTTGCGTTGCATTTGGACTGAATATGGGCCGGAGCCCACGAGCAAGCGCTACGTAACGAACAAATATGGCATCGATTATCGTTTGTCGGGTCTTGTATTAGCCTACAGTACGAAAAAGTTCCGTGAGAGACAGCATCAGTCACTGCTTCATAAATTGCGCGTTTGCTGTTTGTGTTGTGACTGATTCTTTTGAGAGAGAGATTAAGCTGCATGTTTCTGCTTCTTCGTCCTGTATATTTCTCGCTATGCGAGTCCGAAGGGCTTTTCAATGTGATGCGCCATGGCTCAACGGCTATGACATTCAGCGTCTGAGCGCTAGGTCGTGGGTTCGATTACCGACTATGGGGGACACGTTCCGGTGGCGGCGCAATGCAAAAAACGTTTGTGTGCTTTGATTCCGGTGCACGTTAAATACACAGGTGATCGAAATTAATTCGAAGCCACGCACTACGGCATTTCTCAAAACCCGCTGTTGATTTAGGACGTTAAGTGCCATCATTCAGTCAGTCATTCGTTTCACCGTTAGGCGAGGGAGGTTGGCTAACAGTACAGCTGGCATTCTGACAAGTTGAACGCCCCAGACAGGTTAACGAAATCGCGCTCAAAACTAGTCACGCAGCGCCAGGCTTTGTGATTTTGTTAAAAGCGTGTACTGAATTTTCAAGTGTCATTCGCACTCTGTTTCATGCGGATTTATTTGTTTCCACGCTACTACAATGAAGTCGTCACGGCTGGTGGTTCCGAAAGTGTTGAAACTCCTTGCTTCCCATTGGTTAGCATTATTCTTCTAACGAGAGGGCTCTGTCGGAGGCGGGGCGGGTTCAAAGGCTTTGCTCGCCGCGCCGATGAGAAGATTTAGTACAGAACAAAACATACAATTACGTGAAGCTTGCTTACCAATTACAAAGAGGCATGGAATTGGTTGGGCGCGTAATGACTTTCAGCCGAGCCGACGGCGCAAAGCACCGGGCGACACTCCGCACCTCGGTTTACTAACGTGAGAAGTCCGCTCAAACCTACAACGCAATTCAAAAACCGCCACGTCGCCATGTGATAGGCTTCTGTGCAGTTTATTGACTGAGCACATATGAGAGAGGAACGTCTCACTACAGCTAGAATGGACTCTCCGCGTGCGCGGAGTCCAGCGCGGCCGTGGCCTCATATAGTGGGTAATCCTGTTCAACACAGCTGACAACACAAATGGAAACAGCGGCACGTCCAATACATATACAAGCGCAAAGCGTACAAACCATATACTCGCAATGTGCACATGAAGATTATTTGTGTACGTGATAGGACAATACAAACAATAAAGTATCTGAGATCCCAAAAGGCGTCATGCATAAAAAGAAACTGTAAAGCATTGACGCTAAATATGTGTGGATTGAAGGCAGTATGTAGAGGAAGGAGGAGAGGGAAAGTAGAAAGAGAGGAAGCAAAAGACGATTTTTGCGTTTACACAGGCCATTTCCGGGGTACTGTGATGCCAGCGCGAAGTTCAGGGTGAACCGCGCCTTCAACTACGTCTTTCCCCGGCACAGTCGAGTGCCTCTACAACAAACGCCTCTACTACGAAATGACGCGTATAACAAAGAAATAATTCTGCCCCGGTTCTATTGTGAGTTGTGCGATGCGCGACCTTTGCAACGAAGTGACCTGTATAAGGAATGATTTCGGAGGCCCCAAGCACTTCGTTATAGAGGTGTTCAACTCTATTTAGAAATGCATCTTAACTTGAAGCCGATGCTTGACTTGATCTAAATGACGCCTGGCGTGAACGTGCCCAGGACGCTCATCGGGTTTGCTTCGGTGCCTTCACGACAGGCGTCATTTAGATCACGTCAAGCATCGGCTTCAAGTTAAAGATGCATTTATGAGTACGGGGGTTAATCACCGAAGATCTAATTCTTCCTTTAGTAAGGCATTTATCGCGCTAGGAAAGCAACTTCTTTTCAGGCGCCCGTTCCCCACTCTCGATTCTGGTAGCGTTCGCTAATAAAATGAAGTTATGCACCATAACTCGTCGATGAGGCTCGTAAGCTTCCTTTTTAATCGCCGAGGCGGCTTAGCGGCTATGGCGTTGCGCAGATAAGGACGAGGTCGCGGGATTAGATCCCGGCCGTGGCGACCGCATTTTGATTGGAGGGGAAATGCAAAAGTGTCCGTGTGCCTTGTACTGGGTGCACGATAAAGACCCTCAGGAGATCAAAATTTTCGGAGCCCCCCACTACAGCTTGCCTCATAATCATCTCCTGGTTTTGGCATGTCAAACCCTAGAATCATTTTTTAAAGCCTTCTTCTTGTTCTGAACGAAACAGTGCAGCTTTCTACGGCAGATCTGCACTTGCTCACAGCCACTGTAGCTCCTTAAGATTTAGTTGTTTTATTGTGGTATCAATTATGTGGACACTCCAGTCGAATTTTCGTCGTCACCGTGATGTTCCGTATAAAGTCCAAGTGCGATAAGATTGAGCCCCGCGTGCCGTATGCTGTGGGTGCGAAGGAAAGCTTGCGAGGGAAGCTTGCGAGGGGAAAGCTTGCGAGGATACCAACCACCCACCTGCACCTCCTGAGCAGCTTGCGAAAGCTGCTCTGGAGATGCAGGTGGGTGGATGGTATCTCCACGTAGGACGGCTTGAGGCGTTCTATATAGAGACTGCCTCCTCATGTCGCTGTTGCACAATGACAGAAGTCTTGATGGAATAGTGCAGAACCGAAAACGGCTCGTTGTATATATATATATATATATATATATATATATATATATATATATATATATATATATATATATATATATATATATATATATATATATATATATGCAGTAAAAGCTCGTTAATTCGAAATCGCTTAATTCGAACCGCCGGTTAATTCGAACTGATTCCCGGGTCCCTGCAAAGCCCTATGTATATCAATGGGCCGGAACGCCCGATAATTCGAACGTACCGGTACTCACGTCGGTTAATTCGAACTAGGAGCCGGCAGCCGACATTGCTTCTCGTAAACAGAAGTCGCCTCGTAACGAGTACAATACATTGAAAATTTTTTTTAATATGCACAGCGACGAGAATAAATAAGCCAGCGCGCATTTTTGCATGCACGAGGCGAACCGCCAATTTCCTTGCTGGAGCCTCCGGCGTTGTTGTTGTTGCGACTGAGGGAAGGATGAAAAGGAAAGTGCACGGGCCTGCCGATGGGCTCAGGCCGAGCCATCACCGCTGCCGCGTGCAGATAGAGGAGAGTTCAAAGATAAGAGGAAAGAAAGAAAAGAAAAGACGCGCGTCGCAACAACCGCGTACGCCGCAGCGGACGCTGGCAGAAAAAAACAGATAAGCGGCCGAAGCCGCGCTCGCTCATCGCTCGCTGCACACCACTCTCCGGCGCATGCCGTAGCAGGTTTTCTCTGACGCGCGGGCGCCGCCGATGCTCCGGAGCAAGCCGTTTCAGGTTTTCGTTGCGCTGCGGCGGCTGCGATCGGTGGAATGCACGAGTAGTTTCGTGCATTCCACTGTGCGGAGGTGAAAATTGATTGGATATCTTTATTTCCTTTGGTGTTTGGACTCGCATGATTTTAATACCCGCAATCGCCGACCTCAAAGAGTAGTAGTGCGTATTCCTCGATGACGATCCCAGATATGGCTATTTTGGCTTCGGCCCTAGCAGCCAAATGCAATGGCCATCTTTTTTTTTTTTTTTGCCGCCCGCTCGTTAATTCAAACTCCGCTTAATTCGAACAATTTTTCAGTCCCCCACGAGTTCGAATTAACGAGCTTTTACTGTACATATATATATATATATATATATATATATATATATATGTATATATATATATATATATATATGTATATGTATATATTGTGTGGCGGTAGCGAGGTCCGGGTGTTCAAATATGTGGTGCTCTGCGCTGATCTAGGCTGGACAGGTTGAAGGTGGCGGAAGCAGTCGTGGAGGCATTGAAGATAGGGTTGACGTTGGGGAGTTGCCTTTTATGTGGTTAAAAGCTCGCCTGGAAGACGTGGAAAGTGCCATAAACCAGTTCATAAGTACCATAAACAGCCCGCTGGCGAAGCATTACCAACGGCAAGTGGTCGGTCCAGTGCTCACGATCACGGCATGCTGTGAGGGTCGTCTTGAGCTGCCGAAGAAGACGCTCGACCATGCCATTAGCAGACGAATGGTAAGCAGTAGTGCGGCAATGCTTCACACCTAGAATGCGGGCAAGAGCAGCAAATAATGCAGATTTAAACTGCCGTTCCCCGTCTGTCGTTGCAATGGCTGGGCATCCGAAAGGTGAAACCCATGAAGAAACGAAAGCGCATGCCACTGTCTCTGCGGTGATGTCGACGATGGGGACCGCCTCGGGCCACCGTGTGAAACGGTCCACTAAAGTCAACATGTAACAGTGGCCATGCAAAACAGAAGGAGGAGGAAAGAGAGAAGTAGAAGGCAGGGAGGTTAACCAGAATAACGTCCGGTTGGCTACCCTACACAGGGGGAATGGGAAAGGGGAAAACAAAGATCACAGGGAGAGAGAGGAGGGAAGGAAAGAAGGAAATTGCGGCAAGTTCGCTGAGGCGTGTGGTTTTACAGAAATCGCACTAATAGTCACAGATGGTCGCACAAACCCGTCGTCCTTAAGAAACACAAAAGCGCCTTCACCGCTTTATGGGCCGACGGGCGATGGGGGCAGTGCTCCAGCAGCACCTGCACAGAAAGCGGCCGATTGTCCAGTTTTTGGAAAGCTTTGGCAAGTTCTTGTCTCTCTAGGGCATATCTTGGAGAGTGGCACAGCAGGTGGTCGATGTTTTCTTCGGTGCCACAGACCTCGCATACTTCACTGTCAGTCACTCCAATTAATGTAGAGTATGCCTTTGTGAAGGCAACTCCTAACCGAAGGCGACAGAGAAGTGTAGCTTCACGTCGAGGACGTCCGAGTGGAGGTCGGACGTAGTCGCAGGACGTGGTCGATCCGTCAGTATAGATGTACACGTGGTTGCTGTACTTTTCATGCAGAAGAAGTAAGCTCAGCTGTTTTAGAGCAGGGGCCGGTAGATCTGTCTTCTTCTGTAGTCCTGGAATCATTATATGTACTTGTGGAAGGCTCAAACACCACGGAGGAAACACTGGCTTGGCCGCATGTGCGTACCCTGAAGTAAGCGACGCACGATGTGCACTGACAATACCGCTAAATCTCGAGCAGGGCCTTGCAGCAGTGAGGCTCGCCAAGTGGTGGGAAGGGGTATTAGCATAATGCCTGAGATGCATACGCATTGTCAGGCCGACCTCTCTGCCTTCTTTCAATTAAATTATCTCTCTCTCTCTCTGTCCCCAACGGTAATGTGCGTCGTGATTGGGCAATCCTGAGCAAGGGCAATGGTTCCAGCCGTTGATGCACTGCGTGGTAAGCCAAGACATATCTTAAGGGCTTGGGCTTGAATGCTCTGAATCGTACGCACGTTAGTCTTGCAGGTGTTGGATATTGCAGGCAGGCTGTATCGCAGGAATCCAACGAACAACGCCATGTACAGCTGTAACATAGCGTGTATAGATACTCCCCAACTTTTTCCTGCAAGGAACCTGAACAGGTGACAGATAGCAGTCAGCCGCTTTTTCACGTAATTGACGTGCGGAGTCCAAGACAGGTCTCTGTCAATTACGACTCCCAAGAATCTGTGACTTCTGCTGTATGGTATAAGTTGTCCATTAATAGATACGCCGTAACCAGACATTGGCTTCCTCGTGAATGCTACCATTGCGCACTTTCCGCATGAAATTTCAAGTCCTTGTTCACGAAGGTAGCAAGATGTCATTTTGGCTGCCTTCTGAAGCCGAGCACGAAGCTGAAGTCGGGTCACACCTGATGCCCAAATGCAGATGTCGTCCGCATAGATGGAAAGTCGTACGGTGCTTGGCAGGTTGTAAACTAATCCACTGAGGGTGAGATTGAAAAGAGTCGGGCTAAGCACTCCGCCTTGAGGGACTCCTCGGCTACCGTAATGCTCGGATGTCGGGCCATTTTCTGTGTGTTCCATTTTCTGTGTGCACAAAACAGGAAACGAACCAATTATGTCGATATGGACATGCTCGAAGCAGTGGTCGGGAGGCAGGAACCGTTGGTGTGGCGCAATGGTTGACGGGTCACGTTTTTTTGACACGCAATACAGGAACGGGACCACTCGCGAACATCTGCATTGACACGAGGCCACACATAAGGCTGCGTGAGAAGGTGTTAAGTGACTCGTGTGCAAGGATGAGCAATGTCTAGCACAGTGAAAAATGGCCCACCGGAACGTTGCCGGAATGAAACGGCACGGGAGAGGCCCAGACACATCCCACCACAGTGAACACGGCGTGGATGGATGAGGAACAAGCTCGAGGCGAAGGGAGGATGTGCGTTGCCGTAACGCATGTAGTTCAGGGTCGTTGCGCTGTGCCTTCTGTAGCGCGTGCCAGTCGACAGCAGTTGAAGTATTAAGGGCCAGACAATGAAATCTTCCTCACCTCAGTAAGGAAGCCTTCATTGCAGTGAGGCTACCTTATGTCACTCTGAAAGCTTCCTTACTGAGGGGCCCTCGGTGAAGGCTTCCTTGGTACTTCCTCAGCATAAGGAGCCAAACAATGAAATCTTCCTTACCTCACTAAGGAAGCCTTCATTGCGGTGAGGCTACCTTATGTCACTCTGAAAGCTTCCTTACTGAGGGGCCCTCGGTGAAGGCTTCCTTGGTGCTTCCTCAGCATAAGGTAGCTCCTAAGCTACCTTCATGCGTCCTTACGCCGCTCCTGGCCCTGAACGAGCGCTTCACCTCACTGCTTAACCACGTGGCATTCGCTTGCGCATGCGCACTGTCGCCCACCTGCGGAGAAGCGCGAGCACGGTACGTCTTGCCAGGCATGTTCGTTTCAGTCACGCGTGCGGCATGAAAGCGTTGCTGGGCGTTGCTAGGCGTTGCACGACGCCGGCGTGCCAGCGTTGCTGGAGCAAATCAAGCTTCGCACTGTAATGCGCTACATCTTTAGGTTTAGTAAACAAAACTAGAAAAACGCGTCCACGCTTCTCTATATTAGCTCATCAACTCAAAGATTGTGCGACGATACAACCTTTTCTATTGAATAGTGGTGTTCTGGTGTTCGCCTAAAGCTTTTAAGAGATAATCTCGAACCGAGGCATGGCGGCAACCGCTCCTTACGTGAGGACGGGTGAAGGGAGCTTTCAGAGTGTGCTTGCTTCCTCCATCGGTCCTTCGCTGTAAGGAGGCCTCCCGTAAGGTTAGGAAGCGCTCGAAGGAAAGGAGCGTTTTATTGTTTGGGCCTAAGGGGCTTTAAGTAGAAGTGGAGCCGAGCGCCGCAACACGGTAGAGAGCATCGACTGCTGTGTTGTCAGCTCCCTTGACATGCCGTATATCCATGGTGAACTCGGAAATCTAGGCAAGATGCCCTAACTCCCGCGCAACGTACTTTGAGGAGTTCGTGCTGAACACATTAGTCAGAAGCTTATGGTCAATCGCCACGTGGAACTCGCATCCTTCCGATAAATAGCGGAAGTGTTGGCCTAAATGGCATACAGCTGGCGACTGAAGACACTCTAGCGTGTTTCGGTGGATTGCTGCTTCCGAGATAAATAACCCAAGAGGTGCCATTCAGAAACAATATATTATTGCAACACCGCTCCGATAGCTGTACTGGAGGTATCTACCATTAGTCTAGTCGGTGTGTCAGAACGGGGATGTACCAGCAGAGGTACTTCAGCGACGTCTTGCTTAGCAGCCAAAAAGGCAGCCTCAGGCTTGTTGCTATGCACGTGTCGCACTGTTGTACCCGGCGTCCCTTCCCGAAAAATAATGCTTCACCGGCGATCGCGCAACTATGAAAGGCCCTTCACGCTGCATCGTTGTTTTCTCAGGACCAGGGAGCTAGTGACTAAATCAGCGTCACCAAAACTGACGGGCGAGACGAGCGAGACGAGCGCCCGCTTAACTAGACTGGACCCGACATAGACTGTGACAAGCAAACAAAGGTGCTCCCTTCGAGGTGACAACAGCCGCTGCCCTTCGTGGAAACAATGACTACCGCGAAGGCCAGTCTACCGGAACCTGACCCTCATAAGCGAACCGTCATGAATGGCTGACTAATTGATAAAAGACGCCAACGTCAAGGACTTCCATAGAAACGATGCCGACATCATGTTCCCAGTTTGCCACGTCGTTGCGTCGTATGCGGGGGCAATCGCGCAACTTTAGAGGCGGAGTCTGGCGGAACCATGCGACGTCATTGACGGGATTTTGCGAATGGTTCGACTATTGTGGTTGAGCAAGAAGAACAGCGGATTTCCCCGACGAGAGAAAAGGGGAAGAGAAGTGCTTAAAAAGTAGATCTTGAGTGCTGTGGGGTTGTGCTCAGTGTGCTCAGTGTACTCGTGCTCATGCTCGTAATAGTGCTCGTACTCGAGCTCGTACATGTAAACCGTCATCATGTAAACTTGTAAATACACCCCTTTTCTCATCTCTTGGACGTCTCCCGGACCTCTCGATCGCGCGGCACGTTGCACATCACCAGCCACGGAAACTTAATGACCGCTCGGACAGCGAATCGCAGCAACTGTATGACAGGGGTGGGTAGGTGTGCTAGAAGGAATAGAGGGACAATGCAACACAAACTACTGTCATCTGTTTTATCGCGATTGAAATTATATAGACCCTTCAGGCGCGTTTCTGCCGTCGCCGTCGCCGTGAGGTTCCGTATAAAGTCCAAGGGCAAGAAACTCGTCGTCGCGCGCCATATGCTGTATGTACGAGGGAAAGCCTACGAGAGTGAGCCGGCGAACGCTGCTCAATCTCGCGTGTGCAAGCGAGGAAGGTGGGCCGGAAGCACGCCCTCTCCTGTCGCGCGCGATGCACGGCTGTAAAGCGAGGGAGGGAGGGGGGGGGGCGTTCTTTTCTGGCGGCTGCTGCTTACGGCGCGGTCGCGCAGGCGCCGTACCTTGAAAGCGATTAGCGAAGTGGCCAAAGTGCGCGCCCGCGCGGGCCGCATCTTCAAAGCGATCTGTGATGCTTGAAGAGTGCGCGTGGCGGTAGCTTCGTATGCGCTGTGCCTTCGACGTTTAGTTCGTATTGAAGCGAGAGAAGCACGAATGTAAATTCGATCGCTACTGCTGCCGCGATTCCTCACTCGAGCATTTTGACACAGCATTTTGCTGAACATTTCTGTTTGCTGTATGGTGTGACATATGCTTCAAGTTACCTCCCTTCTCAGTCTGGCACAGTGTGTACGCTATCAGTCAATGAAAACCTTGTTTTCAAGTGTATAAAGTGCCTTAAACCTTCCCTTTCTTGTGGTGTTGATGGTATTTCTTCCGCAGAGCTTAAGACGTATGGAAGCATACTTGTTTCATGTTCTCACAAGCATCTTCAATAGTTCCCTAAAGCCTAGTACCTTTTCTAGCACTCGGAAGATAGCATGGACATTGCCCATACACAAATCAGGTGCTAGATGTGCAGTTACTAACTGCCGACCTATATCTATCCTCTGCAGTGCGTCAAGTATTTCAATCGATATTGGATTCCTCGCTTTCTGTTAGTGCTAAGAGCATTTTAATAAATGAACAGCATCACTTTGTGTGCCGACAACTTAAAACTATTTGAGACTGTCAACAGTGTTCACCACTGCATCGACTTCCAAAAAGACATTTTGTCACTCTCAAACTGGTGCAGAAACAATAAGTACTGTTATATGCTTCCAACACTATGGCATTAAGCTATATGCAGAAAACGCACCCCATGCGAAATTTTGATACACTCTACGTGATCCTCCACTCCTCCACTCCACTCCGCGCTTATCGAGCGAGGTGTCTTCATGTTTACCTGTGCGCACGTGACACAGGTAAACATCATATCCATGATATGATGTGTAAGTGCGACTGAACGAGGACGTGGAAAGAAACAGACACACAGAGACAGCTGTCTCTGTGTGTCCGTTTCTTTCTACGAAGTAAGGATTGCCGTCTATCGTTACTTCGTATAGCTATCTACTAATTTGCTATCGCAATCCGTGCTTCGCCTTTCAAGAAACTGCGACGTTCTTTTTTTTATTCTGAGCAATTCAGTCGTTTAAAATAAGTCATGACCACACCTTCCTGCTTCTGAAACGCAAAAACATTTACCGACGATTACGATACTCCCTAAGCCGAAATTTTAGCGCAGCTCTATACGTGTTTTCATTTAGCGATATATTGGCTGGCGTGGACGATCTGTCTCGTGCGGCACGTTGCGAACAGAGCGAGGTGTGGCGCCACTGCCTCGCTAATCGGGAGATCGAGAGGCAGCGCGTGGGTGACGCGTGGCGCGATTTACAGAAGCAACCGCCACAGATAGACCTCCGCTCATTCATCGCTTTGTTTCCATTATGTTATCGGTGGACGCGCTCGCCGCATGTCATCGGTGAACATACAACGGCGCGCTACTCTGGCGCCATGTCGTAGTGGTAGTCACCGCAGAGGCAGTCTTGCGCGGCGCTGTACTTCTGTTCCCACGTTTTTGTCATACCCTCCTCCTCCACTTTCCGCATCGGGGTTCCACTGCACCTTCACCCTCCGCTTTCCTCCTCGCACTCTCTTCACTATCGCCGTTTTTCATCCCCCGCTGCGCTTTACATTCTCTCTTTCATCCTTCGCTGTGCTAGTTTGCTCGATTACGCCGAAGTACGACGCCGACGTGAAACGCAGGAACGCGCGCCTAAGAGCTGCGTTCTAAAATTTCATAATAACGACGAAGCCACCGGTCATGTTTTGCTTAATGCGACGATTCTCATTATATTCCCGAAGCTAAGTAAGCAGCATCGAATTCGGACAGTCCTTATTGGGAGGGAGACAACCGGAACATTGATGGTACCTCAGCTGCCACAACATAGTCAAAGTATCTACACTGAGTGAGAAAGAGCGTCCTCTGGTAGAGGATTAGAACGCTCAACTCCACCACCCTCGCTTAGCATGACTAAAGAGGAGAGCACACTCGCTTACAAGCGGTCTGGTTCCGTCCTGCAGCCTTTCGTTTCGCAACGCCAAATAAACACTAAAGATCAAGAAGTTCACAAACAGTGATGGCCCTGTGTTTGTTTTATCTTTCAATTTCTATCCACGCGTCTTGTTTTTGCTGCTGTCAAGTGAAAGACATGTCAGACCAATTAGAGCAACAGTGCGTCTTAACCAGACCTGCTGCGGGCACATCACCAGGGCTCGGAACACTATACGCCAAGTGCAATATAGAATTCGTGGCATAAATAATACAGGAAGCGAGGCTGGGGATGGCGCCGGCCCTAAGGGGTAAATGGCCGGCAGCATTCACCCGCGATACTCCACCCGCCCAGCGCACGCACTCCGACTTTGTGAGCTGCTAGCAGCTGAAGGCACGCTCTCTGATTTGAGTGTGCGGCTGACGAGCCCTCCTTTTCTGGCCGCTCGCGGGCTAAGCTCGCCGAACCCGGCTAATTTATTCGGCCCCTTCTGGTGGGGCTATAATGGGAGAAAAATGTTGGCTGCGCGATCTGTTTCAACCGGAGACTTTTCCTAATGCTCCGACACTCGGCGGCAGTGGACGTTCGTGTGTCGCGTAGGGAAAGCCAGCTTACGGCTAGCCTAATGCGCTCTGCGCTCGACTGCGGGTGGCGCGCGCTAGTCGAGAGGCGGGCGCGGTTGCGTCGGCTGTGTTTACGGCGCGCTCGTCGAATCGCGCCGCCCTGAGTATTCACGTCCGCTGCACTTCGCATACAAAATGCTTCCGACGCATACGTTTCGTCGACAAGCTTGATTAGCGTGAATACTGGCTAAACTGTAGAAAGCACGCCCTGGCTAGCTTTGCACCGCCAGCGCACTAGCAAGTACCTGTGATCAGTGAGGATTGGCACTTCGTGGTCCTCACGACGACGATGTTATCCGTTGTTGATCGCTTTATTCTTAGGGAATTGAATGTGTATCTTGTGCATTGTAAATAGGCGGCTGTGCAGTCTGGGCCACTTATCGGAAGCAGAACGTTTATTTTGACAGTGCCCCATGATCGGTAGTATCAGATACTTGTTTCTTTGATGGCGCCTGCAATAGGCACGTTTGGTTTTCGGCGTGCTTCATAGTGATAATATATAGAAAGGAGGAGGCGTTTGCAAAAACCTGAACCAATGGTGTGCTTAGGAGGCGCAGAAATTTGAGTTGGGTAACTGGTCGCGCACTGGTCGTTACTGGTCTTGTGAGTGGTCGTACTATTACGTGGTTAAATTCGAGTTTGAATTTTGACACTGGAAAGTGCACGCCTTACATGATGTTGCAGCGCTAGAAGTATAACGTCGGACAGTGGGTACTTTGCATTAAAACGAAATTCCCAAAGTCCATTCACATTTATATTATAATCAAGGTGCAACATGTGTTTTGGTTCCCCCCCCCCCCCTTTTTTTTTTATTACTTCCCGACATAACCACACCGACATCTATACACTTTTTTAGTCGGTGGATATACTTTGTAGAACATTTCCGGAAATCATCTTTTCTTAATTTGGCCAGGCCTTCATTCACTGTACGTATTCCAGCTTGACTGTCCTCGTAGCTGTTACTTCGCATGTTGAAATTAAATTGTCACCTTCAAGGAGAGTATGGTAGCGCGATTCAAAGAATCGCGCTACCATACTCCCCTTGAAGATGCATTACCAACAAGCCCACATTGCAACCCTCGTGAACTTTAAATTGTCAGTTTCAACGTACAGAAAGAGCACAGTGGGTTGTCTGGGACACCGTGGTAGAGGGCTCCAGGTTAATTCCGACCACCTGAGATTACTTAACGTGCACTTAAATCCAAAATAACGACGACTCTTGCATTTCGCCTGCTTCGAAATGCGGCCGTCGTGTCCGGGAATCGAACGCACGACTTCACGCCCAGCAACAGAGCGCCATGATCAACGAGCACTTCATATGTGGGCCTCGATATTGTTGGAGTCGCAAGGGACCAATGCAGGTGAGTATGCTGAGGTTTCCAAAATGTTTACCTCAAAGGCGCCGAAGAAGAGAAAAGCCACTGTGGTTTAATGCGTGAGAGCCTTGTTGTGATTGAAAAGCCATTCGTTCAATCTTTTTATGGAACGGCCTTTTCTTTAGCTTTTAGAAATACTCGCTCAGTCATTTTTTTCCCCTTAAGCATTGTGTGTGACCATTTCGCCTTCTTCCTTTGGAATAGCCACAGCGATTCTATCCTGAACGAAGAAAATGGCAAACATCACTTGGACATGCAGCCGACTTCACACTTCGTGCCCCTGCTGGCACCAAACAATGCTCTGCTGTTTGGTCGCCGAGTCCCTTTTGAAAAACGAGGCTTCATCGCCAGGGGCAGTATATTCGCGAAATTTGCTGGCTTCCAATTCTTGAACGTTTTTGAGGAAGTCCTTCGCAAACTCCACCCGATCTTCAGAAGATGAGGAATCCGGCTAGCAGGTTTTTTTTCCTGTAGTAAATTCATCAGTGAGGATTATTTCGCTAAAGACTTTGAGGTTCTTCATCGACAATCTTCTTCACCCGAGCAACGGTTACCTCTATAGGTGATGTTTATGGTCGTCCTTCAAGCAAACTACTTCTGGAGCGTCCTCAAGTTAGGTGCTCGTTTCACCGGGTAAGTACCTGCAAAGCTTTCCGCTGCTGATAAGCCCCGAAGAAATAGGTAGAACATGAGAACTCTTTGAGAACTTGGCGGCAGCGATGGCTTACTGCAAGCAGCAACTTAGCGCGTCTCTGGCTTTTGGCTGCAGATTGCTTTCGTGACTGTCTGCATTGCGCACCCATCACCCGATCCGGCTGCGTACACGTTCCTGTAGGAGCGCCTATCTGCCCCTTCTGCGGCAAGTGGTGTGCCATGAGCAGCGAGTGACTATCTACAGCCTGGGCCCTGACGTCACGTACCCCAAACGTCAAAACGAGCTGTTCACCGACGGAATCTTCACTTGGCTTGCTGCAAGCAGCAACTTAGCGCGTCTCTGCCTTTTTGTTGCAGATTAGTGCCAGAGTGTCGGTAGGATAATTTTTTGCTCGCTTTTGTTTGCCGTCGCTGCTGCCAGTGTTATTGAGTTGTTTCTGCTGTGAGACGGGTATCGAAAATTTCGATACCATTTCGATACTATTTTTGTGTGTGCCTGCTGAGATAACTAAGGAATTGGCAAATCTTGAAAAGGAGATGAAGGCAGATATTCTTCGGCTTAAACATGGTTTCAGGCAACAAGACATTACGAGAAGGAATTGAAAGAGCTGAGAAATGAAATCCATGATTTGAAAAATGAGCGCCAAAGCATCACGAAAAGCCTTGATTTTGCACATGAGTCTATAGATGACTTGCAGAAGAAACTTGAGGTCGAAGTTTCTAAAAATGTCGCGTTACAGAAGGAGAATGAAGGCCTGAAGGAAACGTGCACATTTTTGGAAACCCGAAATAAAGAACTTGAGAGGTGTGTTGTACAAATGGAGCAGTATTCCAGGAACTCTAATCTAGAAATAACGGGCGTGTTGAGAGGAGACGGGGAGAACGTCAGGGGCATTGTTTCCAAGATAGGCAACGCGTTTGGTGAGCCGATAGGTTAAGCTTATATTGAGTGCTGTCATCGTGTCCCGACTCGCAACACTCAGGAAACGAACATAATTGTTCAAGTCCCGTACAAAACGTGAAGCGATACTAAAGCAGGCGAGGAAGGCTTGGATTAATAATGCTGATGTTGGGCTATACAACACAGGATCGATATACGTAAACGAACACCTCTGCCCGGCTATAAAGAAGTTGCTTGGCATGGCTGTGAAGCGGAAACATGACGGCCACTGGAAGTTGGTGCGGACCTTCAATGGAAAGATTTTCGTCACGCAGTCTGAGACTTCTGACGCCATAAAGATTGCTTGCGAAGACGACCTTGAAAAGATAATTTAAACAGTGTTGGCTGACTGTAATGGCTGTGAATTACCAAGAGTTTGTTTCACCTAATCTGATTACATCTTGCTCTAAGTCTTCAAACTCTGTACTATATTTAGCGTACGATCTGCCCCAGGGAAACGCGACACTATTACATCTTTACTAAGTGAATTCCTTTTTAAGTTCCACATAGTTATGATGACACAGACACGGTATAACAAAGGATGCGATACATTGTGTCTCGAAGGCTGCAAAAATTTATGTATGAGCTGCACAAATCGGCGTAGCGGTGGTGTAGCTCTTTACACTGGCATCTCTAAAAACTATGAAATCTTACCAGAATACTCAGTAAGTACCGATGACTACAAATATTTATGTGTAAAAAATAGGTCTGAGCTAGCTACTGGTGTGTATCGCCCTCCAAACAGCGACTTAATGTTGCTTATGAATTATTTTGAGGCATTTTTAGAATACCCTCGCTCGAATAACTTTACATTAATTTGTTGTGGTGACTTCAACATAAATGTTCTTGATGACGCACATATTCTACGTGGCCTTACTATGCAGCTGCTTTCATCAGGTTTTGTTAATATAATCAAAACACCCACTAGAGTAGCGTTGTCCACTCCGTCTGCTCTAGGCTTGCTGATTACAAAGTGCGAAACTGCAGTTCGTGACGATGGTGGATTAGCATGGGACATTAGCGACCACTGTCCAACTTTTTTGTGTTATGACGCTCCGGGAAAACTGGAAAACGTCAGTGCGACTCAGTTGCTGTTCAGCGTATCTCCGATGATGCCTTAGAAGCTTTCAAATCTAATGTCTCTTCGCAAGACTGATCTTGCGTATATGAACAAAAGAAATTTGAATGGCGCATATTTAAAATTTCTGGAGACAGTTGTGAGCATTTACATGACGCATTTTCCTTTTAAGACCTTTAGACCACCCAGCAAAATCATAAAACCGGGGGTAACGCTTGTACACAAAAGGGAAATAAATCACAAAAATAAGCTTTTCCACACTTTCTTAAATACAAGATGACCTAGTGCACTGAACAAGTTTAAAGAAGCTAAAGATAAGCTCAATGCGGAACTGCGGCGAGCCAACGCAACTTATAAGGAAAATATTTTTGCTGACATTTCGAACAAAGACTCCTCTGCAGCATGGAATGCAGTGAGAAAAGTTTTGGCCATGAAAGGAAAGATGCGTCTCCAGAAGAAATAACGCAGAAAAACAGAGTCTATACTGGTGATGCTCACCCACAATTTTAATAAGGATTTCATTGGCACTAACACTCCTGCTACAAACCCACTTTTCGGCGATGACTTGGCCAATATCTGCACCGGAAGTGTCTTCCTTCATCCCACAGATGAAGTTGAAATTGATAGGACTTTCATGTTTCTAAAGAATACGAGAGCACTAGATATCGACAACTTTCAAATTAGGCCAATCAAACAATACGTGAATGCATAGGGTCCGTAGTTGCATACATATATAATTTGTCGATAGAATTAGGTGAATTCCCAGACGCAATGAAAAGATCAAGAGTGTCTATTGTATATAAAAGCGGAGACAAAAGCGTGCGTAAAAATCACCGACCGATATCGATTCGATCATACCTATCTTTGCTAAAACCTTTGAAAAAATCTTGCATTATCAGTTCAAGACCATTTTTTAATAGATACAGCTTTTTTTCAGGATCACAACATGATTTTTGTAAGGGACGATCAACCGAATCAGTATTATTAAAATTGAAAGACAATGTACTAATAAACATCCAAAATAAACTAATAACCCTAGCCTTATTCATAGACTTCAGCAAGGCGTTTGATTCGCTTGACAATAAAATTTTAGCACATAAGTTATGGATCTTTGGAATACGTGGCAAACCTTTAACTTTAATTAGACCTTACCTTTCCAATAGAAGCCAGTATGTAGGTATCGGCGCGCACAAATCGTCCTTACTAACAATAACGACATGCGTACCGCAAGGAATCGTATTTAGACCGCTTCTGCTTAACGTTTACATAACTGGCATATTTAACATTGATTCGACAGTAAAGTTAATATATATGCAGATGATTCGACCGTGCTTCCTTTTGGTCCTGACGCGACCAAACTGACAGTTGACTGTAATCACGCACTTAACAAACTTATCAACTGGTCTTGATCAAACTCGCTCAAAATTAATCCTTCATAAACAAAACTTATGTTTTTCCGAGCCAGAAACAAGGCTAGGAGGTTAGAGCACGCCATTAGATGTGGTAATGATGACATTGAAATAGTTGATGAACGCGATTTACTCGGCGTAACACTGTCTTCGAATCTTACACGGGATTCACACGTTTTAAACCTATATAAAAATCTTGCGTCCGTCAGTGGCGCGACGGCGCGTTGTCGCGCGCTGCCTTTAAATATGAAAATTAAAATTCACTATCCATTGTTTGCTTTTCGAATTAGTTATTGTAGTTTAATCTGTCTAACAACAACTGAAAGGAACATACAAAAAGTTATACTACAGATTACAAACCTTGAATATCGGGAATCTAGTGTGAGCGCTTTTTAAAACATTCAACATAATTCGCATAAAAACCATGTGGACTATCGTGTTCTGGCGTCATTCAAATAAAATATTTAGGCAGTTTTTTAGAAACAGCGGCGAGCTTTTGTGTACACAGGTCTGTGTTAAATACAGGCAGCGCAGACATGTGGTTTCTCCCATGTTATCGCACAGATTACAACCTACAAATGCTACACCACAATTTTTCTTTACTTCTGAACAAATACAAAGAAATGCAATGCACGTCAAAATATCAGTTGCGAGCATTTAAAAAAATAAAAGTGCTGTAATAAATCTTTGTTGCGTCAATTGAATTCTCGCTCATTACGGTATGATTCTGTGCACTAGCTTGAAAGGATCAGAGGTTGCAAAAGTTTTTAGGTATGTCCATGATTATCTAGTGCTTTTACAATGTGGCAATGAACGCTTGGCTTCTTCCACGTCTGCTGCTTGGTCAGTTTTTCGCGAGTGCCTCCACCCTCTTATTTTGTCACGTGAAGAGCCTGCTAACCTTTACATTAGGTTTTTTAGAACTTGCGCTTGTTTTCCCAAAGAGTCATATGTGTTGGTGCTATGAGCCTCGAGGGAAGAAAGCCATCCTACCATTTTCATCAGGGCGTTCCAAGCAAGTTAAGCGGGGCATCATTAATTTTGTTTTGAAAACGCTCTTCTAAAACACTGCCATCACCTGGTACACAAAAGCTTCGAAAACCAAGTTTCGCGCCTAAGCGCAGCTGGCTACCCCTTGGAAATTCTGACAGCAGTATAGCTGGCAGCATGTTAAGAAAACGTGGTGATCACGCGGATTCCGCTGCCCAGCAGAGCAGAGGCAGAAAAGTGGTTGTCATGCCGTTCTTGCACCAAGCTAGCCATAATATGAAAACAATTGGGAATCGCTTTGGCGTTGACGTCGTCTTTTCAGCACCTTTGAAAGTGTCTGGTTTGTGTGCGAAAGTTAACAATACACTCTAAAAATTTTCACACCCTTATGGGTGTAATGCGGGTGTATTCATCTTTTCACCCTTGTAAACACCCTTGAAAAACCCCCTTTTTAACGAAAAAGGGTGTTCAACAAGAAAACACCCTTGGAACGCCCGAGTCTTTCTAATTTACACCCTAATTATAAGGGAGTAAGTGAACAAGCTTACAGTATATGATGAATGAACATTGCCAGTTAAGGCGTTGATATTGGCTGTACATGAAACGCGCGCTACCTGCGCTTGAATCAGGTAGCTGGAATGATTAGATCGGGGCACCTAGGCAGCAGCGCACTGGCTCCGAACAGTGGTCAAAAATGAAGTTTCCCACGAATGTTGATATTGAACGGATGACACTAACGCGCAGACTTTGCATAGCCAGATATCTGCAAAAGGCTTCATATGATCAATAGCAAAATATTTACAATGCTATCACTGAATACTTAAAGGTGTGCAACCAGTTAGACTGTGAATGGTTAGGAGTGAGGGCTAACGGTAAATAGCTCACCAACTTACGGTTCGTAGATGACATTGGCATACTCAGCAACACTGCAGACTATTTGCAACAAACGTTTGAGGAACATGTCGAAGAAAGTGTAAGTCTGACTGAGAGTTAGTATGCAGAAGAGAAAAGTAATGTTCCGCAGCGTGGCGAGAGAACGAATGTCATGGTCGGCACTCAGCCTCTAGAACCTGCGCAGAAATACGTTTATTGAGCTTAATTACTCGCAGGGGCCTCTGATCAAGGAAATTAACAAAAATAAAACATTAGCTGGAGAGCTTACGGCAGGCATTACTAAATCATGACCAGGGAGCTTACTGCTAACCATTGCTTTCTACCGTTACTAACGTATGGGGCCGAAACTTGGAAGTTACCAAAGAAGCTTGGGAAGACGTTGAGGACCGCGCAACGAACGATGGAATGAAAATTATTAGGCATGATGATAATAGACTGGAAGACAGCGATGTGGATTAGAGAGCGAACGGGAATAGCTGCTATACTGGTTGACATTATGAGGAAGAAGTCGTGCTGGGCAGACATTGCAATGCGTAAGGGAGAGAACTGCTGGTCTATTGGAGTTGCAAAATGGGTGCTAAGGGAAGGAAAGCACAGTCGAGGACGGCAGAGAATAATGTGGACGTGATGGAATCGGGAAACTTGAAAACACGTGGAACCAGTTAGCACAAGACAGGGGTATTGGAGATCGCTGGAGAAGCTTTCGTCCTGCGATGGACGTCAAAATAAGCTGATGATGATGATGATGTGACGACATCCATGCTAGCTTCGCGGCATGTCTTTCATGTTATCTCATGCATGCGTGTCATGCACGTTCTGATAGCTCGATTTCCGTCGATTGCGGGGGGGGGGTGCGCTAGTAGCGGCGTAGCCAAGTGGGGCACACCGGGCACTTGTAACGCTCACTAAAAGTAAAATTTTTGCTGCTATGGCAATGGCCCCGCTCCTTCCCCCTCCACGGTCAATTGGGACCCCCCCCCCCCTCACACGAAAAAATTTTCTGGTTACGCCACTGTGGGGAGGGGGGTGTAAGATTGCTCTAGACCCCTCCCCCTAACTTGTCAACGGAAACGGGGGACGGGAGGGCAGCTGCCGCCGGGCCGCAAACCTTAGGCAGCCCAATTAACGGCTGCATTTCCCTTTGGACGTGAATACTGCATTAATGCCATTACACTGTAGGATTCGTGGCGGTTCGAGGGCATGCGACAATAAAAAAAAACACATACAGCCATCAGAAAGTCTTAGCTTGAGCAGATCTTTGGGAGCTGGGCAAGACTCTCACAAAAGAAAAAAAGCATGGCACCCCTCTTACAGGCGTTGTCAACTCTGGGTCCCACCGCTGACTGTACATTTCCGGTAAAAAAAATCACCCATGAACTCCTCTCGGATTTGTCTAAGTGTGCGTAAGCATTGTGACTCTTCCTCATCTACACGCAGTCCATGTCGTTATCAATCTTATGAGACTTGATCCGACAAGTATAAGCGCCAGCGCTGCGGCGACACGGGCTGCTCTGGTCGGCAGCGCAAGCAAAGTACTGCAGGTGGCGGGGCCAGGCGCGCTGGTGACGTTCCGTTCGTTTTGAGCCGTTATCGCTCTTTAGCCCTCCTCATCCGCGACGAACCATTATCAACCGTTCTCCGGCGGCGGCTGCTTGTGGCACGGCCGCGCGAACCGTATCTTGAAAGCGAACTGCATTGTGGACAGAGTGTGCCCACTGCTGAAAACTTCACGCGCTGTGTTCTCACCGTTTACTTCGCTTTGAAAACAGACGCGCGCATACCTATCTTGAAAGTGATCTGCGAAAAGCGCATAGTGCGGCATAAGCTGAAAGCTTCGTGAGCGCAGTGTTCTCGCCGCTTCGGTCGCGTTGAAGCCTTGAAGCGAGAGCTAGCACGAAGGTGAATTCACTCGCTGCTGCGTGTTCTATATTGAAAGATATCGTGCGGTACGGACTGACGGACGGATGGTTTTTCTTGTTGGGGAAGTATAGAAATGCTTACGTTATTAAAAAAAATCGCAGGGTTCGCGAATTTCGCGATAAGAACCAACACCAACCTACTCCCCCATCCCCCGCTGAGCGATGCCGTCTTCATCGCCCCCTCCCAACCCCAGGAAAAGGGACACTACCTTTCTATCTCAGTTGAAGAAAGGATGATGAAGCGTCAACAACGACAATAACGGCATTTTCTAACGAGTTGTCTTATGGCCTCTGAGATTTGCGCGCGAAGCTGGCGCGCGCGAACCTGAGAGGCCATAATTGGCCGCTTAATAGCATAAAAAGACAAAGATAATGCCAAACGACACAACTAAAAATTCAAACAAAGAACTGATCTTAGCTATACTGTTTGGGGAAAAGAAATAAAAAATTAGACAGCCGCAACACACGCCACTAAAGCCACCACCGCCGGCATAACGCGGAACCAACTGTTGGCAACATTCATTCGCGCGTCATTGCTTCGTCCGCGTCGTCTCCGAAACGAGAGGCGCAATCTTCTCGCGCCTAACGTTTTGTATAGTTTTGTTCTCTGCAATCCGCGCACACAGCTCGTCGGTGGCTGCACGTCTGCTCGGCGTCGCAATGCGGCCTGCGTCATTTTCTGGTGCTCGCGCAATCGGTGTGAAACATGTCGCATGTGAAATGTTTGATAGAAGTGCCTCACGTCCAAGTCAAGCCGCCGTACGGGTGTATGGCTGTGCGCCCCGTTCTCGGAAGCGTCGACGGGTTTCCGGCATGCGGATTTCAGGTACAGTCGCCCAAATCTTTAACTGGTGTGCGGGAGCGGCGACTTTTCCGGGCGTCAGTGCCGTATGACGCGGCGAGGCTGGAAACAGCCTAGTAGACGATGGGCCCAGCTGAGCGCGCTTTGTCCGCATGCGCTTAGCCTCAGACTGTTCCCAGCCTCGCCCCGTCAAACGGCGCTGACGCACGGAAAAGTCGCCGCTCCCGCACACCAGTTAAAGATTTGGGCGCCTGTACGTGCAAATGCGTTTCGCCTTCCTATTGAGCTCCGGAGCAAAGCGTGCAATATTTCATGTGAAAGATGCAGTGCCCGTGATCATGGTGTGAATTTCGAGCGGCAAACGAGAACTTTGGCACTTAGAGCACACCGCGGCTGCTAAGTCAGCGTGGAAATTGTTTTACGTTACCGTAATATGTTGCTGTCAGTCTAATCTGCGGCTTGTGGACAGCTAGCCCATTGACTTTTGCTTGTGACAGCGATAGGTGTATAAATGGAAGCGGTAATAATTTTCGAGAGCAGAGTTTTTTCGCTCGATGTTTGGTCGTGTTTATGGCGTTATGAAAGCTAGAAAACTAAATGGCTTGATCGTGCTTAGTTCCAACTCTAAGGGGCGTAACGTTGGCGCTGTATATGTTTGTTTTCGGTGTCACGAGTACCACTTTCATGCTTTTGTTGCATGAGAGTGGTAGCTGCTGCGTGCCGTCTGGGTAGAACACAATAAAAGCAATTTCCTCACTCATACGTATGCAATGTGAGGTAACAAAATTTCCAGCGTTTTATTCGGAGCGTAAATATCCAGTATAGTTTAGTAAGAAACTCAAATTCTGTGTTAGCTTAGTAGGCGTGAAACAAGTGAAACTCGCATTCCTTTTTGAATTGTTCGCCCAAACTGCACCGCCCCCAGATGCGTCATCGGGTAATTGACAGTAGCTTCGCTACGTGAGTTGTTTTATGCGCCTATATTGCCCGGTTAAGTATCCTGTTCATTTATGCTGACGCTCGTTCATCTTGATTTTAAGCGGTTACTATCCCCGAGTACCGGACGATGCCAAACTTGTGAGGTGTAGCAAACGCGGGAAATTCAAAGTGGCGTGGCTGCAAGGCCCTGTTTTTACGTTTCTTGCATTCAAAGCCAACAGACACAGTATCACTGATTTATTTTCCATTTCTGCTGTACTTGATCAATCTAATGTGACAACTGCATCTGCTCTTTAATGTTCTCCATTTACTGTGTATTTAGCTTGGCTGCCACCTTCTCTTCAGAGGATGCCGCTGTGATAGCTCTTTCGTATAGCACATGCCTCTAGGCCCTTGTGTTTCAAGGGCTCCCGCGAGGCAGCAGTGCTCCAAGTAATTTTACCATCCTATATATTTTCTATTTTGCATCATTCTTCCACGATGGATTTTAATGTTAATAGTATTTGTCATTAGTCATCGCCATAATGTTATAGCACGTAGATTTTACGCACTTCACATCGACAATTTTTAGGCCAGTTTACAGCCAAGTCACATCTTCCATAATACATCGTCAACATTACCACTTGTCATGGCGCTCTTTGGCCAAACCTGGCCCTTGCGCCATAAAACACCACACATCATCATCATCAGCTTGGCTGCCAGAAAATGCTTGAATTTCTTTCAGTATCCAAGTGACGAAATATTTCACTGACGGCCGTGTGTGAAACACGCAAGATGACAAAACTGATGGCAAAATGATGAGATATTTTTTTTATAGCGTTTGGACTCTACTTTTGGTGAGGATGTTGATCGACCTTGGGCCTGGCGACAGCACACCCGACATCGCCAAAGTGCAGCCTATCAGTTGAGTGCCCCCGAATGAACCATCAACATTGGAAAATGAAGCAAAGCCAGGTAGGGGCAATTTTTACTTTGGAACAGAATACTGACAGCTGCCTCTTTTTTTAAGAACTAAATAACATATTTACAAACCAATCCTTTCTCTTTGTGCAGCCTACATAGAATTGTTTTTTGCTTGTTATACAGACCTTCAGAAAGCAGTTCTGAACCCTTTTTGCATGCACAAATAAATAAAGAGGAGTGCACTTTCTGAAGAAATTGATGCACTGAAATGTGCGTTCGACACACAGTGAGATGCAAAATAACCAACAACTTTAAAGCGGTAAAAAAAATGTGAAACATGTTCTAACATCATAGCCCGCCTTGGCATACGGATCTAAATATAACAGCAACGGAGGTGCATGCTGTCAGGATTGGGGGCTCAATCCCATCGTCCGTGGTCCTTTGCCAAGATTGGAGTACGGCATGAATTTGAAGGTAGCTGGCCCATGCCGTCGTCCAACTTATTTGCGCTGAGATCGTTGAAGAAGTGAAGAACTGCTTCTCATCGAGAACGAGGAAAAGGGTTTATTTACAGAAATTAAATCAGTCTAACATGACTGCTTGAGAAAAAGAGTATTAGTCCAACAGGACTGCATGAGAGAAGTGACTCAGTCTAACATGACTGCTCAAGAGAAGTGTGTCCTCAGCATTCGCACAACCACAGTTTTTATACACTCGATCCGCCGGTCCTACGACGCGGCGACTGTTCGTTTACACATCACCAACTCGCAGCTGCTCTGAAGATCAGTTTACGTACACAAAGGCAACCGCGCTCTGTACACAGAGGCAACCGCGCGGGGTGCCGTTCCGGGAAACTATCGGCGCTGATCGAGGGTCGCTCGTTGTTCCGTGCTAGGCCGAAGCGTGAGACGCTCAAAATACGTCGTCCCCACGGCAGCTTGTCCAGCGTTTCAAATCAGCTCCGCGTTGGGGAACTCCGGAATCATTGTTCACGCACCGAACTAGTCCCGTCACAATGTCGAAGGGGCTGGAGGAAGGCGGCGGATTCCAACGCAAAGGCCGCTTCTTTGAACGCCTCCCAGCTGCAGCGACGGAGAGGGAGAAGTGCGCGTCTTGCACCCCTTGTCGTAATCGGGTGGCAAGGTGGCAATCTTGTTGCGCAACTCGCCATTCTTGACAGCGCCTCCATGGGCCGGAAAGTCTCGACTGTCTAGCGCTGACAACCGCTAGGCAGGAAGAGAACGGCTGCTGGTCAGGGGGGGATTGATGTCTTGGCTCGCAGCGACCACTTGTGCATTGATGTCACCGCCCCAAAACATCCAACAAGGACAGGCAACTGCAAAATGAACCCCACAACACGGCTCTGCGCCGAGATGACGTGCATCGGCTCTCACTTTAGACACGCTAGGCTTCAAAAAAAAAAAAACAACAACAACATAAGTGCAGAAACAAAAAAAAATGCTACATTTCACTATGCCAATTTCTGAAGCAAATTCCTGCTGACCAATTCAGCAATCATGGAGGGAATTCTGCTAAATGAGAGGGGATTTTCTTCGCCTAAAGAAAAGCTAACACTAGTAACCCCAAAATTTAGGCGGGACCCTCAAACGCAGAATTCAAATTAGCCTGCTCAAACCATCCGCATTGCTATGCAACTTTCCCTTCTTATATCTAACGGAGAAGTTGTACTCTTGGAGAGTGAGGCTCCATCGGAGCAAGCGGCCGTTTTTGTGTGACATTTTGGTTGAGCCACGTCAGAGGACAGTGGTCGGTCTCGAAGATGAACTTCGCTCCGTACAAGTAACACGACAACTTCTGGGCGGCCCAAACCAAACAAGCGCATTCCTTCTCTGAAGCGCTGTAGGCTTCCTCTCTTACATTTAGTTTACGGCTGGCGTAGAGGATAGGATGCTCCTCGTTATCGTCGCCGACTTGACTAAGTACCACGCCCATACCTCTGTCGCTTGCGTCGCATTGAACTATGAATTCCTTTGTGTAGTCTGGCGCGCGAAGCACAGGGCGAGAAACCAATAGCGTTTTCAAACTTTGGAAAGCGTTCTCTTTCATGCCGTCATCTCGCGCCTCGTGCTGGCCGTTACACATCTCGTCGGCCCGGATCGGTCTCTTACCCGCACAGTCTGATTGATTTTCATTTAAATCAACACTCTCTCTGCCTCGACTGGCGGACAGCTCAACCGACTCTGGCACAATGCAGCAGGCTTTACTCGAGTAAGACAACTCGCACTCTTGCGAACTGCCCTCTGCTACATTGCCCAGCTCACGCTGTGCATCGGCACACAGCCCGTCGGTATCGATCGCTGTCTCACGCGCACAGTCCGAATGATTAACAACTGAATCATCCCTATCTAGGCCATCTAGACTGGCGGAGAGCCGCACCGATCCCTGAACAATGCAGTTGTTCTCTCGTGAGCTACGGAGCTCGCCATCCCGAGAACTACTCTCAACTGCATCGCTCAGTTCGCACTTCACTTCTGCACGCACATCTGACCTGACATGGGTGCTCGCGTCTGTCGCGTCAACAGTACCCTTTTCTTCGCTAGCAACCTCGCTAACATTACCAGCGACGCACACACTCGGTAACTGTGCCAATTTCTTCGCAGCTGGCCTAGCTGTCTCCACAGTCATCTGTTGGCACAGCACCTCGTCGCTCTTACTACGGCCTTTAACGGCCTCTGTTGCCACTAAGGCATCGTTAGCGGCTAGCCTTTTTCCTTCACTTATAAATCTGCAGCCAATCTCACAGGCACTACTCTTTTCGTCGGCTTCTGGCGAAAGTCCGCTAGACACTTCCTCATTCTTTCGCTCCGTACTACCTACAGAACTCTCAGACAGCCGTTCTCTCTGTGCCAATAACTGATCACAATACTGTATCTCTTTGATCAGTGCTGCCTTCTCTCTCTCATACTTTTTCTCTCGCTCACGTTCGCGTTCATTCTCACGTCCGTGACGCTCACACCTAAGAGTAAGTTCTTGAAGCTCATGCTTCCGCTCATTCTCGCGTTCTTCACGCTGACGCTCACTCCTAAGCTCACGACGCTCTCGCAAACGTACACGACGCACACGCTCCCGTGGCTCCTGTGTCACCTCCCAAGCAAGCTTAATGCTTTCATCATCATTGCCACTATCGTTAATCGCCTTTATGATAGCTGGCGTTTCCATCCGTTCGTCCGCCTCAACTCCCAAATCGTCGCACACCAACAACAAGTCCAACCTCGTCAACCTTCTAAGGTCCATGGCAGCTGCCCCGACAGGTGGTTAAAACTGTTTTCCTTAATTAATTTGTGCAAACACACAATGCAACAAATTCCCGATTCCCAGAACTATCAAAATTGAACACACAACCTTTGAGTCTGGCGAATCATAAGGAAAAAAACCACGCGCTCACTTACGGTTACAGCACCCTGCCATCCGGTTCATTCGTCCGCTGTTGCCGGTTCCTCCGGACTCCCTGGGTCGAAGGCTCGCTCCTTCTTCGCTACTCCCAGTTTCTTCGGACCTCTTTCGACGAAGGCTCTCTCTTCTTCGCTCTTCCCGGTTCCTTACGATCTCTCTTGACGAAGGTTGATTCGTAGCGCTGCCACCAGCTGATGCATTCGGAGGCGGTCCCACCGCTGCCACCAGTTGTCAGGATTGGGGGCTCAATCCCATCGTCCGTGGTCCTTTGCCAAGATTGGAGTACGGCATGAATTTGAAGGTAGCTGGCCCATGCCGTCGTCCAACTTATTTGCGCTGAGATCGTTGAAGAAGTGAAGAACTGCTTCTCATCGAGAACGAGGAAAAGGGTTTATTTACAGAAATTAAATCAGTCTAACATGACTGCTTGAGAAAAAGAGTATTAGTCCAACAGGACTGCATGACAGAAGTGACTCAGTCTAACATGACTGCTCAAGAGAAGTGTGTCCTCAGCATTCGCACAACCACAGTTTTTATACACTCGATCCGCCGGTCCTACGACGCGGCGACTGTTCGTTTACACATCACCAACTCGCAGCTGCTCTGAAGATCAGTTTACGTACACAAAGGCAACCGCGCTCTGTACACAGAGGCAACCGCGCGGGGTGCCGTTCCGGGAAACTATCGGCGCTGATCGAGGGTCGCTCGTTGTTCCGTGCTAGGCCGAAGCGTGAGACGCTCAAAATACGTCGTCCCCACGGCAGCTTGTCCAGCGTTTCAAATCAGCTCCGCGTTGGGGAACTCCGGAATCATTGTTCACGCACCGAACTAGTCCCGTCACAATGTCGAAGGGGCTGGAGGAAGGCGGCGGATTCCAACGCAAAGGCCGCTTCTTTGAACGCCTCCCAGCTGCAGCGACGGAGAGGGAGAGGTGCGCGTCTTGCACCCCTTGTCGTAATCGGGTGGCAAGGTGGCAATCTTGTTGCGCAACTCGCCATTCTTGACAATGCAGAGAAGTGTTTGTAAATGTTTGCAAGATATGTACATTGTCTAAGAAATTGTTTTTATTTACTTGGAGCTTCTTGGTGCCATGGCAGTGCAGTAAAAGCTCAAAATGATGCCCCTGCTCCCAATAAAGCACTTTTAGATTTTAAAATTAAATTATGGGCTTTTACATCCCAAAACCTAAAGTTTTGGTAACCTGGCTTCTTTAATGTACACTTGAATATAAGTGCATAAGCGTTATTGCATTTTACCCTCATTGGAGGGCAGCTGCCATGGCCTAGATTGAAGCTGGGACCAGCATGACTGAGCAGCATGGCATCATAGCAAGTGGGCTATTACACCAGGTCAAAATGAGAAATACTGCTTAGAGCTACCAACTTCTTGGCTCACAAGCACTTTGCACTAAGTTAAAGGAGTATGTAGTACTGTCAGTGGCCTTTTATGTACCAATTTCTTTTTAACCTGACTCCATTATTAAAGTGCGAAGCTTCAATTAGTCAAAACCAGCCTAAATTACAGAACCAGCTCAAAACACGCACCATGGATTTGGACATGACATGGACATGACAAACACGCTGGATTTGGACATGAAAATGGAGTCAATTCATGTCGCCGAAAATGGCGGTGGCAGTCACACTATTTCATGCATTTTGCCTAAAACATAGTCAATAATAATTAATCAATTTCTAAAATATTCTTTTCGAAAAGTTTTTTTCAAGCATGAAAGGAGGAGCCAAATGGTGTTCAGGTGCACGAGCAGTTAGTTGCACGGCACTTCTTGCATGTGTTCACTGGCTTCTTTCTAGCTTGAAAGAAAAATTTGTTGCACCTATTGAGCAGTAGAAAGCTGGATTGGGAATTTTTCAGGATGCTCTACAATTTTCCCACTGACACTTTTGCTTTGAATATAATATTTGAGCAGTTAAGTAATCGTTACTAACTAATTAACTAATTAGAAGAAATGTAAGAATTGGTTTCACTTCCTCAAAACGATGGCAAACGACATTGCCTTGGTGCTGTCCAGCTACGTGGCACTTGTACATATTTAAAGCTTGCACATGTCATACAGACCACCTGGTAATTACAAGGCATATATAGAAGTGGCTAAGTTGTGTGAGCCAGCCATATGTACCAAATTATGAGAAACAGCCATGTTTCTTTCACTTAAGGGCATGATAAGATTTACATGCTCGACACCTTGCATCAGTGTGTTGTAGGCCTGTTCGTTGTTTAGCTGCTACATAAACAATATTTCTCCACATGTAAGCTCATATGCATCTTTCAAGTATATTGCCCCGTGTGTCCAAAATAAACCATCCTCGCGCTTCCTTCATTATGTATACATCTGTTGCTGTGCTAAATTTTTAACATGCAACTGCACAAATTTTCATCTAGTTTACATATTTCCTCGTTGTTTGGTGGCTTTATTTCTGAACAAGTTGTTTTCGTTAAACCCTGTTGCACACAGCAGTACACAGCATTTCTGCCTAGAGTGGGAATTGTTTTTTTTTTAGATTGACATAAATACACCTTGCCTGGGCAATGTAAGGCATTCTACATAACACGGCCCTGCAATAATGTTTCATATTGCATTCCAGCATCATAAAGAACTGTTTACTTACCAGATTAGAATATGTATAAGTGTTGGAAGTAACAGAACTGGAAGAAGCCAGCAGATAATGAGGCCAAGGAAAGCATAGAGGAACATGTTTTAAGTTTTTTATATGAAGTATAGAAATGATGAATTCTAGGTAAGTGAAAGTGGATTCAAAGATATCCACCTCTTGGTGGGGAACGGACCCATAACCTTCACATTATGCATGTGATATACTAACCACTGTGGTACTACGGCCGTGTTCGAGCGTCGACAATCTGAGGGGCCATTGTGGACGGTTGAATGCTGCCTCGGTGGCACAGTGGTTAGTGCATCGCATGCCTAATGCAAAGGCTGTAGGTTCGTTCTCCCCCCATGCCTGTTTTTTTTTACCATTTTCATTTCCTTTTATCATTTCTACATTTAAATAGAAAATTACAAATAAGTTTCCACGTGCCTTTCCTGGCATCTTCCAGCTGTGATTCAGAAAAATTTTGACCCTCAGTATCCGTTCTTCTCGTTTGGAAGAACAGGAGCTTCATTTTAAAAATAATGAATTCACCTTGTTCAGCATCTCAATGTGGTCTCAAATCTTATCACAGCATGTGTATTACTAAGTGAAGTTTTTGTTAAGATGATATAGCATGGGACCTAATTAGTAGCCTTTGTGTACAGATATATGACTAGTCTAATAAATAGGAGGATTTTAAGAAGCACTTCTAACATGGTCTGAGCATGTGTTTAAAAAACTAATCTAGCATGATTTCAGGCATAGCTGTTGCCCCTGAAAAATATTTGGATCATCTGCATTGGCATTGTTTTTAGAGAGCACCAATACTGCTTTGATAGAAGTAGCCTCGTGGAACATGAAGCATCGCTTCTTGCTTAGTCAAGGAAATATTATCTGCATATCTGACGTGCATGTGTCATATGCTCGAATGCTGTTTACAGGATGCTAATAAGAAAATTACTTCACTTGCCTTCCAGAGATTGCTTCAGTAGTCTATGCTACTCGATCATAAACAATTTACCAGAGTGAACTTTCATCACAGTTGGCTTTGCAATGTTTATGCAAAATACAATTGCCTACTAGACATGTGACTGCACTAAAACTTGGAATTAATGACCAGTAAGATTTATGGGACCAGCAAAACTTAGTTTATTACTCCAGAACAAAATGCGAGGCACTTCGGTTATTTCTGCCATAGAGTTTCTTACAGTAATTACTAGAGGGAACTCTGGCGCTGCAGTCGTACCACCATGGGAATGATGGGAAGCACATGGATTTGTCTGATATTCGTGCTTGTGAATTCAGACGTTCTTGTGGCTTCGTATATTATACGCTATATAAATCTTATTGTCGTAAATTTCAGCGCAGTCTATACTCTTCGAAGTGCAGAAGACGGCGCCAACACGCACAATTGCTATTAATTGCAACGATTGAGCTTGTCCAGGTAGCCAAATCGAAGGGCACCAAGCCTCTCAAGGCACTAGTATGCCCGCGATAAATTCATCAGGGCGTCGCACTCGCTTGTCGTTACATGCCTCCGTCGCTTAATGGTTTCAATATCAGACTTCTGTTCTAGAGTTCCTGTGTTTGAATCCTGTCGTCGGGCGACTTTAATGTTTATTTATTTATTACACAGTATATTGTTGAAAATGACTAGAATACAAAGTCACAAAGCCGTTTGAAGCCAAACAGACGAAGTTTAGGCAAATCCATGTACTTCCCATAATTTCCATGCTGGTACAGCCGTTCTTGTTTGATCTCCTGTGGACACTAACGTCAGAGTTCCCTCTAGTAATTATTGTATGAAACTCTGATTTCTGCGCCTCGCTCGTGCAGAAGCGGCACCACACCTGCTACGTAAACATGCACTGCCTTTCGGCCGAGTGCAGGGAATGCTGTGAACTCGCCATGTACATAGCCTGCACTAAGTAAAACAAATCACAACGTGCAGTTGCTACCACGTTGAACTGGTGGAATGAGTAGTGAAATGCAGTACCTCCTGAACTAGTTCAGAAAGTGCAGGTTAATCAAGTGGAGATTATATAGCAACAGAAGTTGAGTGATTCTGCATTACATTCACGAAATATACTTCATGATACTTTTCCATTTATTTCCTCAGTTATTAAGAATCCCTGTTGCATTGTTGGACAAAACTACAGAATGCCAACATATTTTCCAGCATTCACTGGTAGCAAACATGTCAAAACATGTTCTAGTGTCTGGATTGCCGCTTTAGCTGTTAACCCCCAAGTTAATTCCGGAAAATGTACCAAATGTTTTACGTACTCAATTTTCGGTGTCATTCTCTTTCTAAAAATATATTACTTCATTGGTCTCTGGTTAGAAATAACACAAAAATAAGAGCTGCTCTTGAGGGCAGCTTTCCCTCAATGCCGACTGTAACTCATCTTTGACAACAAGAGCAGCATAACGTCGGGCAGAAAGAGTGCAACTAGTCATTGGCGATATTGGTACTACCTCCAGTCACTAGTACAGCTTGTGATCAATGGTTAAAGGTTGCGACTTTGTTGCTGCCCAATATTAATTCTGCAGCTGTTACACTTGGGTGTAGCATGTGTACGTACGTGTGCATGCATTAAAATGACTTCACGCTAGAGCAAAGCAACTAGTGCAGAGAGGCATTAGTCATCTTTATATATTTGCTTTGTAAAGATGCACTAACTTTATCTTTTGCAATATAGACTTGGCGCTCATTGGCCAAAGATGCCCTTGTGCTACTAAAACCTACCAATTAATTCGCTTTTTGCAGTAGCAGGTGCTTATTCCTTTTTCAGGATCGGTCTGTGAGTTCTAATTTGTTTTTCTTGAACTGTGCAATTCCCACTCACAGGACTGCATGTCATCTAAGGTGTTCCTTTTTCAATCAAGAATGTTGAGGTTGTGTTTGTGAAACTCGATTTCTTGCCTCAAACGAGCTTGTACAAACTGACCAAGCTGATAATTCTACCTGCTTATATAATAAATGTGTTGCGGTTATGAACCCTCATAATGAATGACACACAGTATAAAAATTTTATCTAATAAAACAATTTAATGAAAATTTTCATGTTTTTCGCGTTCGTGTTCACTTCTCTACTCTCGTGTCCTGTCTGCATGCCTCACCTCTTTTTTGCATATTAAATATCGTATAAACTTAACCATACTTTTTTACCACAATGCAGGGGGAAAAGGTTCCGGTAACACTGCATTCAGTATGGTGGCCCAGACGTGTATGCAAGCAACCTCCTTCATGTGGACCAAGAACTACTCTGCAGTGTCTCACAGACTTCCATGCGAAGCCCTCAACATTCTCGTCTCAGTGGAATGGCTGCTCATCTATCTGCGTGTCCATCACCAAGATGGCCAGTTGTAAAGCTCCTGTACCCGTTTAAGACAGCTTAATGATTTTTTTATTTAGTTTTCATGGTTGGCCGTAGAATCTTAACATTTTTGATGTTTCTAACGTTTTTACCTGGCCCAAAGTGGTGCAATAACTTTAAACCAGTGTAATGTATTTAAGTGATGCTCACTCTAATGCCTATCTGGTTTTGTTTGTGTTTAAGAAATTTGAATGTCTGATGAGGTAACAGCATTTAAACTTGTCATCGTGGCTCTTTTCTGTGAGCTGCTAGGAAATAAGATGCAAAACTTATCACACGCCAGTTGTAGCATTTTTGTTTTCAAGACTAAAGTATACATGTTTCAAAAGATGGAAAGTGGGGAAAAAAGCCTCAAGAACATAATCATCCTAGGATTGTCATGTCCTTACAACTCTGCAATGACTAATGCCTCATACATCTTGGGAGCACATTGGTCGCAATGCCTACAGGTATACTTGATAAGAGAATAGCTTGCACTCAGATTTGCCACGCAGTTGATGGCTGATAGCTTTTGTTTGTCGTCTTCATGTTACTACTATGTATTCAATATGCATTTACATGTGCTGCGGTTTTTTGCAGTCACACACACACACACACACACACACACACACACACGCGCACACACACACACACACACACACACACACACACACACACACACACACACACACACACACACACACACACACACACACACATATATATATATATATATATATATATATATATATATATATATATATATATATATATTCGTTTCAATAAAAATTTAGTTGAGAGTTAGCGCTCATCCTGTCTGCTTCTAGTCTGTGTCCGTGTCACTTCGCGCTAGAAACCAAGATCAGGTTACTGTACCAACTTGCCCAACTTTTTATCCTTGTGTTAAAGACACACTCAGACTTGTTCTTACTTATGTGGCCGGTTATTTTTGTGCTTTATAATAAGATGCAGTGCTTTTCAAATGAAAACGTGATAGTTCGTAGTGAGGTTATTTAAAAAAACTATTCTGCTTAAAATTTACTTGAGCAAGCCTGTGCCATTATTCGGTGCTTATGTCTTTGTATTGGTATGGTTTTACTCATCTTCCTTTTTACTTTTAAAATGTGCAAACATTATTATGTAACCATTTCTCTTGAATGAAATAAATACTTCTGACATTTCGTCACAAATTTTACAATGATTTTGTTCAATTAGGTAACCTAGCTTAGACTAGCTGATTGTTATTCTGGTAGCTTAACTTACAATGCCTGTAGAATATTCAATGCAAGCACATGGTGAAAAATACACTAAGTTATTGGGTATAAGCAGGTCACTGTCAGTAAATGGAGCATACGTATATTTCAGAAAATAGTGCATGCTTACATATTGAACAGCATGCACAGCTAGACATGCTGTTTTGTTCGTAAATGCTGAAAGATTATTCGACGTGGAAGCACTTTGTTCTTGGGCTTTCAGTGCTACCTTTAAGTCATATATGTGAATGTACTAGTAGAAGCATCCCGTGGAGATAAATGACAACTTTGATGAATAGAGGTATAAAATATGTGCTTAAAACGGCAAAAAACTGCTTGACAGGCAAACGTATGCTTCTGTAGTACTGCACTTGTTACCGTCGCCAATACATGCATTGCTCGCGCTCTATTGCATTCAATATGAGCTACAGCAGCGAGCTGTGGTGTCTTTCCCTCCTGGTCGAGCTGGTGTTGCGAAAATTTTTGACCAAGAGAAGGAGGTTTTTAATCATTTCTGAAATGCATGTAACTATGCTTTTGGCTGTGTGCTGTTTCCACGGAGTTATAAGTACTGGTGCACCAAGGTGCGGGAGATCCTGTGTCCTTAGTGCAGCGCACATTGTTATTGCGCTCTGCATCCTGCCGGCAGTGTACTATCACTGCAGAGGAAGATTACGAAAGCATGGCGTGTGTGCCTTGCTGCAATGGCGAAACCTTAAATTGTTTGCCTGAAAGGGCCGCACGTTATGCTACCACATGACGGACCAGAAGCGCAATATGACGACGCCTCACAGATTCTGGCTCATACTGAACAAGGTAGTACCATAGCTAAGGCTAGGCAGCATTCACAACAGCTAGTCTGCCCAATAACTACATGGCTGTAGTGAACGCTAAAATACTTGCAGGGATAACACCCTTTTGGAAGGGTGTTGTCACATGCTACACCCATATTGAAAGGGTGGTTGCCTGTGTTACACCCCATATAGAAAGGGTGTTGTTTGCTTTACACCCATAGGTGAGGTGACGTCATATTAACACCCCTTCTTTTGTGGGGTGTTAATGTGCACCCTTTGCTTGGGGTGTAGCAATACACCCAAAAGGGTGTCACCCATGGGACAAGCCATTTACACCCTTAAGGGTGTTAAAATTTTTAGAGTGTACTACAAAGAGCCGCCATGACTGCAATAAAAAACATCGAGAAGCGTCTGTTTCGTGCATGGAAGGAGTGGTGTACCGTATTCCTTTAGACGGCGGGAACGAATACATTGCTCAGACGGGAAGGTGCCTCAGTGATAGCTTACGGGAACATTCGAACAGTGCTAATAATTTAGTAAAGACTAGTCATCTAGCCGCACACTGCTCGCGTTGTGGTTGTAAACGTTTGTTTGAGAAATCACAAGTGATATCTAGAAATCCATATAAAGTGACTAGGGAGATTATCGAGGCATTCGAAATTATTAGAAACGATAACTCTGTTTTTGCCCATCTGTGTCGCTTACAAAAAAAAAGAAAAAAAGAAATCATGTTGCGATCGCGGTAGCGGCCTATGGTGGATGATTTTGCCGGAAAGAAGTCTATGTTGCGACAGTGGCCTTTTTTCTTCCTCTTGTACTATAGTATACGTAGGGTAACGATGTGCAATAAAAATTTAGTTCTTCGTAGCGCTGCGTCTTCGTTCCCTTGTGTTGTTCTACGTGCTTTTGTCACTTTGCCTCTAGTTATGGAGTACCAACTAGCCCACCAGTCTGTTCTCTTGAACACCGTAGGTTTTATAATTGTGCGAGGGCGAATCAGTCGTTTTCCCTATTTTGTAATAGCCAATTAAGATACATACAGGCAATCACAAATATACCTACTATTCTACGTACCTTGCAATATTTTCCACATAGTCCCCACACCAGCTCAGACCATTTGTCCCATCGCCACACTAAATTTGAGAAATGTCGTCAGTCAGCGACGCACGCGACTCTTTGTTATGCAAGTCTCATTGTCATGCAAGTGTTCACGGCCTTTTGCGAACTCACAACACCACCACCTCACACTTCTAAAAGCGAGACACCTTTCCCCATACGAGGGCTCCATTTCTCTGTGGATTTCAATGGGCGTTCATCCCTTGCTCGATATATAACTAATGACACTTCATTGCCCGTTGTTAGATATGGAGCTGGTTCCTGCGATTACTTCGAGTTCCCCAGACCACATCGGATTGCAGCACAGCTAATTGAGGAATGCAGAAGCAGGAAAGCGCATTCCAGAGAAGCGGCCGAGCAAACAAGTTTAAGGCAACAAGTTTACGTGCCTACAAGTTCGTGCGCCGCCGGGATTAGCAGGTGGGCATCCGACAATGAAGCAGGTGCAGCCCTCCCCTTCTCATTGTTCGAAGTGCATTGCCAGTCTGCGACGCAAGACCGCAGCAAGCCGCCAGGTGTGACACCACGACACGGGCGCCTACCATTGGCTGCAAGTGGCGTCATCGGAGTGGACTCTCCCATTGGTCAAACATGACGTGACTTGCAGTGCTCGAAGGGCTTATAAGAAGCCTTCCAGAGAGACCTGAGGATTCTGGGACATGCCCTGATTCCCTGATTCACCTCTCTCGAACTTCTTGCCGCGGGCCGCAGCGTCCGAGTTGCTGCCGCCCGTAATGACAGTACGTCTGTTACTGGACGCTCACGTCTCTTGTAAATAATATGTAAATAAATCCCTCCCAAGTTGTGGGTTTCCATCCCGAAGTCCCGTCCGTCAAACCCTACATCTGGTGGCAGCGGTGGGATCGCCTCCGAATGCATCAGCTGGTGGCAGCGCTACGAATCAACCTTCGTCAAGAGAGATCGTAAGGAACCGGGAAGAGCGAAGAAGAGAGAGCCTTCGTCGAAAGAGGTCCGAAGAGACTGGGAGTATCGAAGAAGGAGCGAGCCTTCGACCCAGGGAGTCCGGAAGGAACCGGGAACAGCGGACAAATGAACCGGATGGCGGAGTGCTGCAACCGTAAGTGAGCGCGTGGTTTTTTTCCTTATGATTCGCCAGACTCAAAGGTTGTGTGTTCAATTTTGATAGTTCTGGGAATCGGGAATTTGTTGCATTGTGTGTTTGCACAAATTAATTAAGGAAAACAGTTTTAACCACCTGTCGGGGCAGCTGCCATGGATCTTAGAAGGTTGACGAGGTTAGATTTGTTGTTGGTGTGCGACGATTTGGGAGTTGAGGCGGACGAACGGATGGAAACGCCAGCTATCATAAAGGCGATTAATGATAGTGGCAATGATGATAAAAGCATTGAGCTTGCTTGGGAAGTGATACAGGAGCCACGGGAGCGTGCGCGTCGTGTACGTTTGCGAGAGCGTCGTGAGCTTAGGAGTGAGCGTCAGCGTGAAGAACGCGAGAATGAACGGAAGCAGGAGCTTCAAGAACTTACTCTGAGGTGTCAGCGTCACGTACGTGAGAATGAACGCGAACGGGAGTATCAGCAACGTAAGCTTGAGCGTGAGCAAAAGTATGAGAGAGAGAAGGCAGCACTGATCAAAGAGATACAGTATTGTGATCAGGTATTGGCACAGAGACAACGGCTGTCTGAGAATTCTGTAGGTAGTACAGAGCGAAAGAATGAGGAAGCATCTAGCGGACTTTCGCCAGAAGCCGACGAAAAGAGTAGTGCCTGTCAGATTGGCTGCAGATTCTTAAGTGAAGGGAAAAGGCTAGCTGCTAACGATGCCTTAGTGGCAACAGAGGCCGTTAAAGGCCGTAGTGAGAGCGACGAGGTGCTGTGCCAACAGATGACTGTGGAGACAGCTAGGCCAGCTGCGAACAAATTGGCACAGTTACCGAGCGTGTGCGTCGCTGGTAATGTTAGCGAGGTTGCTAGCGAAGAGAAGGGCACTTCTGACCCGACAGAAGCGAGCACCCATGTAGAGCCAGATGTGCGTGCAGAAGTGAAGTGCGAGCTGAGCGGTGCAGTTGAGGGTAATTCTCGGGGTGGCGAGCTCCGTAGCTCACAAGAAAACAACTGCATTGTTCAGGGATCGGTGCGGCTCTCCGCCAGTCTAGATAGCCTAGATAGGGATGATTCTGTTAATCATTCGGACTGTGCGCGTGAGACAGCGATCGATACCGACGGGCTGTGTGTCGATGCGCAGCGTGCGCTGGGCAATGTAGCAGAGGGCAGTTCGCAAGAGTGCGAGTTGTCTTACTCGAGTAAAGCCTGCTGCATTGTGCCAGAGTCGGTTGGGCTGTCCGCCAGTCGAGGCAGAGAGAGAGTAGATTTAAATGTAAATCACTCAGACTGTGCGGGTAAGAGACCGATCCGGGCCGACGAAATGTGTACCGGCCAGCACGAGGCACGAGAAGGCGACATGAAGGCGAGTGCAAAGAGAAAGCGCCGGAAAAAGAAGCGCGGTAAAGACCGAAAGTCGGTAATTAATGTAGCGCCGCCAAAGATGGCGAGAAACCCAAAAGGGCAGGGCGCGAGGAAAAAGATGCGGTCGTCTCGGACGATGTTGACGCATCCAGAACGTTCGAGCCACCGGTCAAAGGGGGACCGCGAAGAATGTTCTGCGCGGACGCGGACAAAGGGCACGAGGCAGTTAAGCTCCTCGTCGTTCCGTAGTTCTTTTCATAGCTCAGCGTGCAGTTCGAAGAAACGCAAGGTGGCAGGACGAGACCAGGTGGGGAGTAGCGACGCGGTCAATCGAGTTCGTGTTGAAAGCGGGGCGCGGGGACGCAAATTGGCAGGAGACCGTAACGTCTTGGGGGAGCTGATAGTTAGTCAGCCCTTTTGTTGTCTCTCGGCAGCCAGAGTAGCTTTCAGACCACGTCCACCCCGCGTTCGACTCAAAGTATGAGTCAGACGAAAGCGTTTGGAAAAGGAGGCCTGGAGCGCTTCCGTAGAAATGAAGTGTCTTGTTTTTGTTATTTTGAGCATCGGAATGTTTTCGCGATTTGAGACTAGGATTTCTTTCAATATGTAAGGTATGAGCTTTGTTTGTGTTTTCGTTTGAGAAGCTCGAGATTTGAAAGATACGTTTTAAGTAAACATGTAGTCTCGCGAGATGCTCATTAATAAGTAGATAGGCTTTTTTTTTGTGTGTAAGTAACCTGAAGGTCAAGGTTATCGTTGAAAGGCCTATGGTAAAGCGCGTGTGTTATTTAACCTTCTTTCTTTTCAAGTGTTTTTGAATTTTCTAAGGTTAAGCGCGTAGATTTTCAGTGAGTGCATGATTTGCACGGAGAAGCGTTCTTAGTTCCATTAGCGCGTGTCCTGTGTGGACGGAAGGAAGCGGATTTATGACTGGGTTGCTAGTGTGTGTGGAGGGCAGCCGTATTCTGACTTCTTTAGTGAACGTGCGTGGAAAGAGTTAGTAGAAGACGCATCATTTTAAGGGTTCTGCGGAGTGTGTAAGTCCCGCGAGTTTAATTGTTCGTTTAAGTCACGTGTCCTAGAGGGACTAAAGGAAGAAACGTGAGTAAGCGTCAATGAAAAGTTTGCCTACAACGCAAGTACGCGTTTTGTTTAATGACCACAAGGCTAGTGCGCTTGTGATTACGTACTTGTGAGGTTGACCAGATTGTTCAGTGGCACCATTACGTGCGATAAGTACGCCACTGCGATAGATTGGAAACATGCTGTTCGTGTAGTTAGGCCACTTATGTTATGTTCGGCTGTTTTCATTTGTTGTTTGCATCATCAACGACCCTTTTGTTTTGCAACAACAATAGTGCTCTGGTCTTGTCGGCATTCGGGGAGAAATGGATAGCGGTTTGGAGGGGTGGTTGGAACTGTTTTGTCGAAATTGGGGAAATAAAAGATCAGGGTTGATTTTGACTCAGTAATAGTCTGGCGAGTCAGGGGTGAAGAGCCTGCGCTTACGCGTGGTGCAGCGCTGTGCTGTTTTGTTTGTTTGACGTTTGTTCTCCAGGGCCCAGGATCCCGAGGGTTGTCAAACGTGGCTCGACCCCAGTACCCTGCAGCTTCTATCAGCGTTCCTCATGGCCAGCGAATTGATTTCACCGGCCATTCAGAACAACCGGGGCGAGGACGAGCTGTTAGATATGGAGCTGGTTCCTGCGATTACTTCGAGTTCCCCAGACCACATCGGATTGCAGCACAGCTAATTGAGGAATGCAGAAGCAGGAAAGCGCATTCCAGAGAAGCGGCCGAGCAAACAAGTTTAAGGCAACAAGTTTACGTGCCTACAAGTTCGTGCGCCGCCGGGATTAGCAGGTGGGCATCCGACAATGAAGCAGGTGCAGCCCTCCCCTTCTCATTGTTCGAAGTGCATTGCCAGTCTGCGACGCAAGACCGCAGCAAGCCGCCAGGTGTGACACCACGACACGGGCGCCTACCATTGGCTGCAAGTGGCGTCATCGGAGTGGACTCTCCCATTGGTCAAACATGACGTGACTTGCAGTGCTCGAAGGGCTTATAAGAAGCCTTCCAGAGAGACCTGAGGATTCTGGGACATGCCCTGATTCCCTGATTCACCTCTCTCGAACTTCTTGCCGCGGGCCGCAGCGTCCGAGTTGCTGCTGGCCCGTAATGTCTGTACGACTGTTAATTGACGCTCACCTCCCTGTATAATATGAGAATAAATCCCTCCCAAGTTTGTGGTTTTCATCCCGAACTCCGTCCTCCAACCCCTACACCGTACGCCGTGGAAGTGTGAAGCAGAACCGCCATCTTCAAAAGCTGACAGCAGCGCCGTGCCGAGGAGCTACCGGCAGATGAGGCCTGGCCGGTCCAAGAACGGTCCACCTCTGGGAATGGACATGTTGAATTCGCATTAAAGATGTAAATTGGCTAAAAAAACAGGGGCAAAGACTTTCTAATTTACCCTCGTATCTTGCACCATGTCTCTTTGCTTTTTTTCTTTTAACAGCTTTTTTTTTACGTTAGCTAAGACACACAGTTCGTATTCTATTAATAATGTCTGAAAAGTTTTTTTAAGATAGGTGTGATGGAACTACTTTTACGAGCAATGCTTTTTGTGCACTTCTTGGTGTTGTGAACTTGAGTAACAGTACCATGATTTGGGCGAGTTGGTTCATCTTGACAGTTTTCATAAAAAAGCGCTAAAGATGAAGGACAAAGCGCCAGTCCTGTCGTATGTGTTCCTTCGTCTTAGTCTTTAGCGCTTTTTTATGAAAACTGTTAACTTGAGCAATTTGTTTAATAAAATAATCGGAGAAGTAGTGCTAGGAATAGAACGAAAACGTCCCTTTACAGACTCTCTACTTTTTTTATTTTTGCTATCACAGCATGGAAATTGCGCGACAGCAGTGAATAGATAGAGGGAAAATTTCTGCTTTACAATGACAGCCCGTAATGGCAGTTGACTCAAGCGGCGCTCGGTGGTCGTCGTATGTGATAACCAATGTGTTGGACTGGTGCCGCCCGTACGGTACCACAGGCTCTACATTACGCATTCACCAGTCGCCCATGCACGAATGGAGCGACGAACGAAAGACAAATTTCTCTCAAAAGCGTCGCTGTCAAGTCAAGAGGGTTTTGTTCCGGGAGGTGGTGGCCCGGAAAGTGTGTCGGCGTTGGCTGTTCGCGTACGCCGATCGCCGTCGTCAGTCGTACGGTTTCATCGTGAACCAAATTACGCCGACTGGCGCAGTCACGAACAGACCGCATGCGGTTGGCGTGCCCGAGAACATTTGGGGTCGTAAATACGGGGTGGTGGGTGGGGGTGGAACAGCGCAGTTCCACATGGGCCTCGGGGATGGTGTGGCCGTGTCCCGCAAGAAGCTGACGCAAGATGGGCCTCCACCCAGTGCCGGTGTCGCTAGGTCGAATGACCGCGGACCCCATCAATCAGGGACCATTACGCCCGCTCGAGCTGCCGCCGCCTCGGTCAGTGCGTCTGCACTTCAGTGTTGCACTTCTGCCAGCGCGTTCTGAAGACGTTCTCCTGTAGAGACGCGCGGCCTCGCACCTGCGCACGCAGCGCTGCATGCTCAGGTGCACGTCTATAGGAGGAGAGAAAACAGTTTTACAAGAACAGAAATGGTTCGAGCTGTATTGTTAAGGATGGGGTGGTGACCTCCTCTCGTGGAGTCTCACGGTGTCTCGGGTCGCAGGATACTTGTGGTGACCGCATACTATCGGCTATACCTATGAAAGGTATGACGCTCGTTAGGTGGAGCAGTGCAGTTTTCCCAGCACGCGTTGGGCTGGATGAAGGAAGTAGGGAGGCTTAATAGCTCTCTGGCTAGCCCATTGTGCGTGTTCGGAATTCTTCTAAAATTTGACACCTTTCTACTCAGAGCGCTGCGGCGCGGGGGTGTGGCAGAGATAGACGATCCTCGCCAGCACGCCACCGACAACGAAGCCTTGATGAAACTCGTTGAAAAGGGACGAACTCTAAGCTCACTTACTGACTCGCGTGCAGCGGATCCCGTAACTTGCAGCGAACATTTTCAGTTGTTTTGCCAAAGTGTCGTGCTGCGCTCGTATGGGAGGAATCTTAAATCGCGCTTCTTTGACGGACGTGGCGTTGCGGCTCCCATATCTCGGAATTACCAATTTAATTGCTTAGAAAACCGCGACAACCACTTTAACGTCGGGCCCCGCACAATGTTCATTTTTTTGATCAGCTCTCGGCTCAGTGAAGCTATGCATTCCGCTTTCCAATGTTTTGCTGGTCTTGTACAAAGGAAAGGTTATTTTAGAACACATTCTATCGGTAATAATAATAATAATAATAATAATAATAATAATAATAATAATAATAATAATAATAATAATAATAATAATAATAATAATAATAATAATAATCACGAAAAAAGCCTTTCCCAGAGCTCCTCAATTACCGATTGCGTTCGCTAACGGTGCGTATGCCCTAATTAAGCAGGCAAATTTTCTCATTTTATTACTGATCTGGTCCTTAACCACCCTCAAATGCGTTCCTTTTCCCATGGCACAAATTCTGTTATTCTAATTGACAACCGGTTATATCCTTTACGCATTACATACGCGTATGGTTTGTTCCAGAAGCCTGTAGTGACATGCTGTGTGGTCCCCCAGCTTCATGTATAGTCACTAGTATTATTTACATTTTATTGTAATTCATAGTTTTGTTATACTGTATAATCAAATTATAATCCTTGAATTGATCGTAGCGTTTTCCTATATCGGCCAGAGTCATTTCGCACCCTCTATTTCAAGCTTATCTCTGCTAGCATGTGAAAGTGCAACATTATCCTTAGAATTCACTAACACTAACTCTCAGTTTTGTTGCTTAGGAGACTGCTTTTTATCAATTATCTTGGACGTATGAATTACTTCAAACAAAGTACTTATACGAAAGCTGACTTTTTGTGAATCATTTCAACATCCGGAGTTATCGAACATAAATGATGTATGAACCCGAAATTAGCCTCCTTTTTTTACCAGCGCCGATAATTCTTTAATGGCTGCTTTTTTTTCGTGTTTTATGCCTTGCGGGGCAGTTTAACAATTGTAATTTCTTTAATAATTTTGCGATAAGTGAAGCAGTTGACGTAGGCCGCAAGATAAGTTAATAGCAGCTTGTTGCCTCTGCACATAGCATGCCGACAAATTTATAGTGCTGTTTGGAAATGCGATGCACGAGAGGTTCTCCGTGTTAGCAGCGGTACGTTACACATCCTTCTGAAACCGCAGCCCGTCGCAGACGTTATTGGCGATTCCAACTAAATGCTCGCTTCCTAGCGGCAGCCTCGAGAAACAGCTCATACAGGTTCAAGCTTGAAGAGAAAGATGGCCTCCTATATCATGGCATCTGCTGAATGCCTCGTAGTTCTCTAATCGTCGTGATGCCGTCACGCGCAAGCCCGAAAATGAAAAAAATAGGGATGTCGAAAGACTTGTGTACAATTATGCGTGTCATCGCTGTGGAAAGACGGCCATGTATGATTTCATCTTTTCGCAAAAGAGGCAGACGACGCGCATCGGAGAGGGACTTGGGTGAGAAACTTCGCATAGGGAAAGGTGACGACTGATGCTACACAGGCTTGTTCGAAACATTTAACTCGGGGCTTCTTTCTTCCCGGCCAGTAGATCATTACTTTCTATATGTTGCTGGCGTTTCAAATCGCGGAGTGTGCTTTGTTTTATGCAGGCGGTTTAATAATTATAGTGATGTACGTTTAAGCTTCATTTGGTTTTGTTCGTTTATAGCTTTCTGTCCTAGCATTAGCGTTACTAATGCTTTAAGCAGCAGCAATATTCTCGCTAATGTACTTTTGTCTGCAGGCACAGCAGCAGAAATGATAACTGCCTCAGAAGGTCTTAAGTTGTTCATGACACATGTTACGCAGCCAGGCGGTCGACATATTATTTTCATAGCATACTTTACTTTAGCGATGCAAGCAGCAGATGCTGTTTTCTCGTTCAACGCTTTGAGCTCTCAGTTTATTTTTTCGCAAGGCATTTAGAAGCAACAGCAAACTGCGCTCGTTCCAGCTTTGGTGCGTTCGACTTGCACACAGCACCGCTAGTTTGCTTTCCGACACCGTGCACACAACTAAATTTCATTACAACTGCTTCAGCTCGTTTCCAAGTCATGCATTTACACTAATACAAGTGACATTGCCCGGAAGAAGACCTTCGCTTTTAAATGCAGATGCACGTACAGCCCCATAATGCAATTCAAGTTTAATGCTTCTGCCACAATGCGATGTACCATGTGAGGCAATGACTATGCTCAACTCTCTCAGAGGTTATGAAACATGGCGCACAACAACGCCTCAAGCAAACACCTCTCCCTGTGTGTTCTGTATACGACGTAGACAAACAGCAGTGGTGCCCGAAAAGTAACGTTTAACATCAGCTCACCACTCTCGTGTTAGACTAAACGATGAAAAAATTAAGCTTTAGTCGTCAACGTCACCGCTAATTATCGTCAATCAAAGCATCCAGCACGGAATGCTTCGCTTACATCGATTTCCACAGTGCGTGGGAACTGCACAGAAATCAGGAACTTTAAAAACAATGGCCGGCTGCTGGAAATTTCCAAAACAAAGCAAAGCAAACTTAACATGCTTGTAGAAAGAGTAGAGGTGTCAAGACGCGAGAGAAAACAAGCGCTGCTGCTTTAACAAAGTTTCCGGCATCGCTGACTTGTTTCCTTGTAATCCTACCAGCGGCGTAGGGGCGGTGCTTGCGTGATCACCACCGGTGGTGCAAAATACAAGCTCGGTTGCGTTTGCCAGCCGTTTTGCTTTCAGAAAACTGCTAAGGCCCGCGTTTCATGAGCAGTGTTCTTTTTTTTCCTCTTTTTCTCTTGTGAGAGTGCGAGCAGCCGAGTCAGCTCCAGAAACAAACAACGTCTAACACATTTTACTACGCCTTCATTATTTTACAAGTCGGCTTTTTCAGATTGATGAACGAATAGTTAATATCATTCTGTACACAGCGGCGCAAAAGGTTAGGTTTGTGTTCACTTTTAAAGGAGAGGCCGATGGCATGCGGCTTTAAGTTTTACAGCCGTATTGGCGGCGTGTATACTCTACACAACGTTCCCTTTCACATTCGGGCGCTTCGAGTTTTACCGATAAAAGGCTGAGGAGTAGCAGTTGAAAACGTTGCCTAGGAAGAAAGAAAAAAAAAGGCATCCCCCATTGTTCACCTGTTTTGTGCTTAATAACTACTACGAAAGAAAAAGAAAAGACAACAAAAAACGAACCTATGCATAACAGAAATGCATCCGTTATTTCTCACCTATGAGACGCGTTAAGCGGTGCGTAAACTTTTAAATTCCCCACGCTCTGTTAGTGTTAGTAGAGGCCGGCGCGCAGGTAATGAAGATAATGTGCGTGAAAGAGACGAAAATAATTAAGACTTTTTTGGGGGGGTTTCAACTGCCGGCATCATGCTCGCAAATAAGGGACCCGAGCTACCAGTTTTGTTGTTTCTTTGCGATGTGGGCAGAGGGAAAAGGGAACGCGCGAGGCACGCCGTGCGTCGAAGCGCCGTTCCTTGACATTTACACGTTCTTTCGCTTATACGAAGACAAAGGAACACTGGCGCTTTGCAGTGAATACGTTTGGCTTTCTATTTGTAGAAGTGGGCTTACTATGCAAGCAACACTGCGTAGTAGGGGTCATCCGGCGGGTGACAAAAAGGTCACCCAGCTACCAACCGCGCTCGACGAGAGAGCGCGTGTGCATAAAATGCGCATTGCGAGAGTATACGCGCCGCGCAAACGGCGCGTTCGGTATGCGCGGGACGATGCAAGATTGCACTTCGCTCGGGGACTCGGGCGTAAGCGCACGACTCTTTAACAATTCACGCTTACGCAGGAAGCTCGGGAGGCCGGCGCGGGTCTTGGAGCGCTGGGAATGGGACTCGGAGAGGATGGCCTCTCAGCCCAGCGAGGGAGCGGCATTTTGAGGCCACTTTGACGGAGCCGGTTTCTTCACCGAAGAGCAAGGACCGGCGCGCGAGCGAGGGTAGAACCGCGAAGCGGAGAGCAGCCAGCACACAGAGGATCCTGTTGCGCGGCGCGTGGAGCGGCGGTGTAGCTGGGCCCTCGAATTCCCGTGGTGGCTCTCGTGAGCGCTGCCGAGCCGAGGCTCCGGTTCCAGGACCTCTTCGCATCACTCGGCGTCTTGCTGCTCTTTCAAACGCAGGCAGACAGTCGGAAGGGTCGCGGAGCTAAACAACGGGCGATTTCGTTTCTGAATAACAGGTGCAAGCATAACCGCGCTCGTGGATTGCAGGTTGTGCGTCCGACCTTTCACCAGGCACAGCGCGGGTGGAGGGGAGACTTACCTCCGCCACCATTATTTCGCGTAGACGAAGGCCGCAGATGTAAAGCGGCGTAGATGTTACCAGTGCAAGAACTTAAATCGCCTGGAACTGCTTAACAAGGTGTAAAAAGGCAAAGGCGACATAATTATCGTTAACCGACGTCGGTGTATTTGTTTGCACGGTTCTTGCCCGGCTTTTTTTTTTCGCGCCTGTTCAAGCTATACAGGGTGCTTTATTTTGTCGGTAACAGAATTTTTAAAAATCACCCGTGACATGTAGCACGATTCTACTTCTTGAGCTATATTACTCTCAGAAGCAGACATTATTTGGGCAAGAAATTGACAAATTGACAATAATTGACAAATTTTTCTGAAGTAACTTTTAAAAAATTTACTTTACGACACATATTGCAATTTATGAATTATAGCCGGTGACTTTTAAAATAACTTTCACTTGGAACGAATTCTAAGGATGACATCAGTTTCGAGATGTGCGTTACCAAAGTTTGCGACAAAATGCATTGGTGCATTCAAGTAATTTTTGAGTTTGAGTGCATAAAAAATCGTTTTGTTAAAGTAAGTGGCACAACAATGCATGTTTACGGCAAATTTGACAGCGGTTATCTCAAAACTCGTGCTAGTTTCAAAAGTCGTTCTAAGCAGCTGTGCCTTGTGAAATAATTGGCTTCAATTACGTTATTGCAATATGTGCGCTAAAGTAACTATACTTGAAAAGTTAATTCGTGACATTTTGTTAACTAGTTCATTGTGCGTGATGACGTTTAGTGTAAGTAACGTATGCCTTTTCGAGTATTTCAGCTCGATAAGTAGATCTGTGTTGTTTGCCATAGGAAATGTTTAAAAATTCTGTTAACGTTAAAATAAAACACCTGTCGATCGACACAGTATTCAGGAACAGAGGCACCGTCTTTGTCACAAAGAAGGTTCATCTGTTAACATTTACGAGGATCGGAAATTAAGTGGTTTATTTTGACTGTGTCTGCTTGATTTACTGTTGATCCAATAATACATGACCGAAACGGTCCTGCGACTTTTTACAGGTGACCTGTGGTGGCCTGGAAGCATAGGTGGCCTGGAAGCATAGGTGGCCTGGAAGGATTGCGGAAACCACGACAAAACTGGGAACGCCGCCAATTTTGGTGCAAGATTTCCAACTGTTCACAGCTGGGGGCGTACTAGTCTTAAAGCTAAGTTTGATAACACTCCACGTGGTGAATTACCAATGTATATGTTATGCGACAGCTCTACGGCGCAGCACGTCGGTTTGCAACAATAGAGCTTTGGCCGATAATCTACACACTGGCGTTCTTTGACTGTGCGACAAGTCCTTCCAGGATTGTAACGACAAGCCCGAGTATGAAAACTGGCCCGAACGGGCCCCGTTTTGACATACTATTGCGTCTCGGGGTAGCGTTAAGGCCAGGTATCCTCCAGGCGTAGGGATGAGTACGTGCGGAAGTAGGAGCGAAAGAAAAATGTTTATTTACATACTGAAACAAGTGGTCAGGTTGTAGTCAGGACTCTTCACACAACCGCAACAAGCTAGCTATTGTCAAACTCATGAGGTCCATGGTCACTACTTAGCTCAGCTATTCCACAATACTTGCTGCAAAACCCGCCCAAATTGCAATGCAAGTAAAGAAAAAAAGAACTACCAGAGGTTTATTTCTGTTTTCCCAAGAAAATGTGAAGCCTGGAAAATATAGCAGAAGCCACACGCCTCTCTACCGAAGTAGCACCAAGTCCCCAAGTTCTCCTCCACCGCATCGAATCAATTGCAAGAAGGAGTAAATCCTGAGTCGCTTTTAATTGATTAGAATTCCGGCCCATCTCCATGTCCCAATTACTGTCACACACGTATGACGTCTGTCTTCAGTAGCTGGTTTATATCTATGCTGAAACCTGCTTTCTGCTGAGACACGCTACAACTACACTATCATTATAGACAGTTGTATACGCTATATCGACTTTTAGCAAGTCTAGGCTAAAAGATCCGATGACTCAAGCGCAAAGCCAGGCACTCACGCTGTACCATGCTGTCATAATGGGCTGCATTCATCCAGCCACTCGCGAGTTGTTGGCTATTGGCGTTGACTGCAGGATCCATCTTGCTGCTGTCATCCAGTCGCTCGCGAATGAAATGATGGCGACTGGTGTCGGCCTCAGGTTTCATTCCACCGCTGCCACCAGTTGTTGAGACTCGGCGTAGCGTTTAGGCATAAAATCTTTCGTCCCATAAGGATGAGTACGTCCGGGAGTAGGAGTGAAATATAAGGGGTTTGTTTTACATTAATTACATACTGAAACAAGTCGTCAGATTCTAGTCGGAGCTCACACATGTCTGCAAACGCCAGGACGCTCATGTCTATAGACGTGAGAACACCTCAGCAAACCTCTCACGGCACCGACGGTCCGCTTTTAAATCGTTGTTCTTCCCTAGTCCCCTACACAAGGGAATTCAATGACCTTGTTGCGGCCAATCAAAGGAGTCGTACAGTTCACAGAACTACGCCTCTGGTATTCAATCTTCGAAGCAAGGACCAGGCAATCGAGAAACAGATTTTGTTCGCGCTCCTTGCACGAAACAGTTCATGCTCCCTCTACGATAGTCGTAAACTGGGTTCCTTGCTCTCCACGACGCTCATCTTGTTAGGGTCAAGAGATTACTCTTCGCGCTCGTTACCACTTTCAGGGAGGGCGGTGGGGGCGGTCGATTCCAAGTGAGCCGCTTGTTTGCCCGTCACGGTCGGTGTCGGGCCCCGTCGCCAGGTAGGCGGGCGCCGATGAAGGGGGCTGCCTCGGGGGAGCACCCAAAGAATGCGCACTGCCGATTTGGGGCACACCAATACGGACATTTTCAAACCACGAGTAACAGTTGGAAATCAACACTGTTGTTATAGCGGGGGCTCAACTGCATTGGGAACCGCAAAACATTTCACGGTTTTCATTTACGCCGGTTGTTCCTACATGCTAGAAAGTAATGAAGAAACTGTCACTCGGAAGCGATAAAGGTAACGCATGTCACAAATGGTTCTACACTGATGGACAGAATTAGCCCAAAGTGAACAAATGATGCTATTCACCTCCGTTTGAACCCATTCACTTCCCAAGTGACAGGTGTTAAGGAGCATGAGGTGCTCGCGAGCGACTGTGCCAACGACGCCAGCCACATTCGAATACGCCAAGTCGATGAATATTTGCTTAGTCATGGGAAATACTGGCTTGGATTGCCAGTGCCTGCTAGGTTTTCTTTTGTCCCTGGGAGTAGATGTTGTTCGGGCTGCGGCAAAAATCTATGTTTTTCAGTGAAGCACTTCAACGAGGTTCGGATAAGTCGAGGGCAGAAAAAAGGTACGGTATCGAAGTTGGCCCCATCAGGACACCACGTGGCGCGTTTCTGTTTCTTCTTAAATTGAGACATTGAATCACGGTAAGGTAGGCTACGTCAGAGCCGGCTCTCCCAAAATTCGACATTCGTTACTCAAGCACCAATAAAAAAGAAATATAAAAGAAGAAAAATATAAAAAAGCACGATACACACACGAACTCAAGAGCAGAAAGATTGTTTCATCTACGGTTACCAGCACCGAGAGCAGAGTACAGTAACTATAGGATGGTCATTCATTGCACAGGAGTGAAGGATGCCGCACAAGTCTCGCGCGATTCAGCAATGCTGGAGACCCAAATGAGGTGCGATTAAAAAACATAATGACGTTGCATTTCATTTGTAGCCTGTAAATTAAAATGTCAAATAACTGATTTAGTGTTAGAAAAATTCTGTGTCACCTCGCCTGGGCAGCACTTGCCAGGGACAAGCTGGGGTCGGCATAAAATATTCCGTTTCGTGCACGAACTCGAAGTCACCGTGTGTGACGCGCTAAGCGAATTTCAGGAAAAACGTCGGGGATGAAGTCGGCCCCACCGCGAGCGTCGCCGTGTGGGGCGTCGGAGCCGCTGCCGCCTCGACAGCACAGCCCGAGGCACGTCCTGCCGCGGCGGCGTGCCCGAACGCGCGCACTCAGGGGACCCCGAGCGCCGTTTCGACGCGCGCATGCGACGTTGTTTTGACGCCTCTTCGAGTGCTTGCTTATTTGGCACTCGAGCGGTTTTGCCACGGGTCGGAGCAGACGAGACGAGAAATACGGCACCCAAGAGAACGTTCACTTTTGCAGAACCGATGGCATCCATTCCGCCCGGTCGCGGCGCGAAGAGGCGGATTCGCTCCGCTATAACGTTCGCCGTAACCTCAATATGGGATGAGCAGCGAGAAGACATCAGAGCATGGCATAATGTAAACACAGGAACGGTTGGCAGCTCTGGCGTGGGCTTTTACTAAATATCCAGCTCGGCAAGCTCTGAGGCCATGTATTGCACGCAGGACGCTCAGCCGTTGAGTTCCCTTCTGGGAGGAGGTTCTAGGTATAGTTGAATAACCAGCCAATGCAAGAAGGTGGGACTCCATAACGTTTGGACCAAGGTGCAAATGCCAGCATTACATCCTTATGCCACAATACATGCTAGGATGTTACTTTTGTTGGTTTTATGGCCTAGCCTTTATCTCGAAGGCCCTCAGGTAGATTTTAATCAATTCGAGGCAGATTTTATCTATGTGAATATATAAGAATGGGATGAAATTAGGGAAAGAAAAACGGAGAAGCAAGTCCTCTTTATTGTTGTACAGAATATCTGAAAAATTTTAACGCTAAGATGTTCTCACTCGGCGAGCGCAATAGGAGAGGATTTCAGGAATTTTTGCCATAAAGTTTACTGTTTAGGATGCGACAGCATTAATTTTTACCCTATCTTGGTCTCGTTTCGTCAAATTTATATTTTTGTCCGTCTGTGCGGTTGGGGAAGAGGCTGAACTAAAATTTCCCTGCATTTCAAGTGACTGCGGAAGTCGAGCCGCTGACCGCCGTTCTGCCGATTTCCATGAACTGGACGTGGTATTCACTCGGTAAGTGCCCGAGTGTGCTCAGCTAGTGCAGGCAGTGAAACATGTTCGAAGCAGCCTTAACAAAGAAGCATCTCTTTAAGTGGGCGCGCACAGTTTGTCCTGGTGGCTGAATGTGTGCGGCCGTAAAGTGAAAGCACCTGACGAGGAAAAATTATGCAAATTTCGCTCAAATTTAGCGAGGAATTGATAGTACGCTGTGTATTTGTTCATTACTGTGTATGGACGTCGTCTAAATGCTTTTTTTGCCCGGAATAAATCATAAGCACTCATCGTCTGCCGTCGTTGCCGGACATAAAAGGCAGAAGCCGAATTCTCAAAGCTTTCCGTTCGTGATTGATCCTCGTGATTTGCCGTCCACCTTCGCTAATGGTATGCCCAGCATCAGGATTGGCTAGAATATTTTGTTACGAATAACTATAGCGTATGAGCTTTTTGTGACTACAGGCCCGAATTTCCCAAGCAACAGAATGTTGGTGCCGTTTACTCCGTGTAGGATTCGGGGGACGTTGCCTCTGAGTCTGGCGTCACAATGGGGATCGTTTCTAGCCTACGCCGCAGGTGCGTCTCGTAACGGGTAGCTGGCCCACGCTACCGGGGCGTCACACGGAGGCTAAGAGGGCCCACATCGTCGTCCTAGCTTATGTCACGAGGGTTTCATTAGTGGTGAGTACGAGGTCGAGAAGTTGGATAAACGACAACAGGTATATTTACATAGGAGAGGCAAACATATTAATTGAACGACGGATACCCGTACTGGCCGGAGCACTGAGCGCAGTACATCGTTCTCGTAGCATGAGCTACATGTCAGATAAGATTACATCTTTTCGGAGAGCACATCAGGCCACTTCAGCACACATCAGCCCACCAGAGGAGCCGAAAAAAGTCCGCTAAAATCCCCTCTGTCCTGCCTAGATCCCTAGGTCAGGGAAATCTGTGGCCACACCTTCCTCCAACCAGAGCGTCCAAAGCCGCCGAAGGCTCCGCCTTGAGGGCGCGAGTGCGCACCATCAATCCGGCACCTTTGTACACAATCGGAGAAATACCCCCGCGCGCACACGGCTCACTGCCCCAGAGAAAGAAGGGGACGCTCGTAGACAGGAGTGTCACGTTTGACTCCATTGGCACGTCTATGCTCTTGAGATGGCCCAGAAATTAGCTGGTTCGTCTGTCGGTCGACTCTGACGGCCAGCGGGGACCGTAAGGAAGTGGCGTTGAACGCACTTTCACTGGAGTTTCTCGGTGGCAGCGTCGAGTTTGGCGACCAAGTGCCATCCATCAACCCCGTAGCCGTCAGACGTGTCTTGGCTTGGTGTCGACGCTGGTGAGTCCGATGCGACGTATTCTGAGCCTCACGAAGCTGATTCGTTTCAGGAAAGAAGGAGAGGTTCGAAGGTCGCTGCCCCCGATGGCTGAACGTAAAACTCGTCACGGCGAAACAAGGCGCGTGTCATGTTTCTTTGTGACAGTAAGTGCCATTCCTTTGAGTAAAACATTTATATTTTCAATTCCTCCCAGCAGGAGGCATGTAGTTATGATTCTAGATTAAACAGGTAAGTACTACATCTAACCATGGTATTAAATGACGAAATGCCACCTCCATGCAAAATTGACACACGAACAGGCCACTGGTATTGAATGTGCCAGAAGACCCACTGACACACATTAGGCAGCCTAGTCTTAATGTCTTGTTTGTCACTTTGCAAGGACTCGGACGTTTGCCAGCTATGACAACAGCAAAACTCTTTTTCACTACTATTGAACACGAAAGCCGGCCAAGACGCATTATGGCCAGTCTTGAGCGGTCACTCCCAACCAAGGCAATATTTGAAAAACTATAGCGAACGTGAAGCGCATTGAAGAGATATACAGCAAGCAATGACTTTATTAGCTTTTTCACAAATATTCAAGATATGCCGAACCAGTGTCCTCGCAGCTTACTTACATAAAGGCGGACTGACATTATTCGTTTACTATTAGGCTGACGCTAAAGTGGGCGAACGTTGATTAGGTAATTGGACAATATATATCATCGTGATAATCCTGTAAGCCCACTGCAGGACGAAGGCCTCTCCCTGCGATCTCCAATTACCCCTGTCCTGCGCCAACCGATTCCAACCAGCGACCGCGAATTTCCTAATTTAGGAAATATTAAGAAGTATAATATATATATATATATATATATATATATATATATATATATATATATATATATATATATATATATATATATATATATATATATATATATATATATATATATATATATATATATATATATATATATATATATATATATATATGCCGAATAATTCTGGGCTTTAGAGAGGAGGCTCAAATTTCCTTCGATTCTATTTAGCACGTTGACAGCAAAGCGCACGATTGTGTAGTCCTCTTCACCTTTCACTTAAAAGCGAATGGTGACACAAGCTTGTCGACTCAATTTTCGTAGCGAGAACGAAGTCCTGCGCACGTACGTCGCCATGTGATGACGTGTGCGCTGACATTTTCAGTATAAGGAGAAATATTCGCCCGCATATGATTACCTAATCAAAGTTCGCCCAGCGTGCGAAATAGGATCCATGGAAATTTGAGCCTCCTCTAAACCTCATATATAGTTCAATTTCGTGTTTCTTTTAGCTTGAACTCCACCAGCATTACATGCTGCTTGCTTCTTATCGGGCCCCTCGGTCTCCATGGTTCTTCTCTCGCCTGATGCTGATTTATCCACCCTTTCCATTCGCATTATTTTTCATCTCCTTTCAATTCGCCTGCAGCAACTTCTTACTTGTTAATAGCATAACCTAGGTATTGGAATTATATGTTTTATGTTTAATTTTATAGCGGCGCTTCTTGTGGGGGTTCTATTTCTACCGTTTTCTTTTGTTTCAGAAAAGCCGAGGATGCAATACACATATGGACGCTGTAACTTAAAGCTATTGCAAACTGTTTCTATTCCATATCCGAAATCAGCCCTCCACGATTGGTCAAAATATTTTCGGGTCACCCCCACTTCAGCTGTCTGTCACGCGACGTCACGGAAACGGCGAAGAACTCCCTATCTGATATGACGTGTACACAAAGACTATGCACGATTAGACCGAACAAAAGTAGAATAATCATTTCTCATTCGACGCCTTTTTCGCCATTAGTCCTCTGCCATTGGTCAAAGGTTTCGGGCATCGCCCACTTCGCCATTCAAAAAACCGCGAAGTCTCACCACGTCAAAATGACGTGCACGCGTTGAAGATGAATTACTATGCCGGACAGCTATCGACTGTAAAACTGGGCAAGTTGGTTGATATCCATAGCGCCTGTCCTGCGTACTTCTTTGTTTTGTGGTACCGTTATTTTTTACTATGAATAGGCTTCTACTATGAATATGATAAACGAAACAGATTTTTTTTTCTGAAGAGCCGGAAACTGCCCCGTTCTGAAAGGAATAGAAGATAACTGCTTGCCGATCGCTCTGGCACTGGCTACACGGAGGGCTTTTTAAATACAATTCCGTTTTGTCTATGCCACGACCACAGCACCTCCACACGTTGCGACAAAATTTGGCGTCCGTATTTGTGGACAACGGGGTCCCAAAGCCGTTCTCGCTAAGTTGCTGCACTTCTTGAGTCGCGGCGTCCTTCAATCTTTGACATGATAAAAGCCTCTTTCTTTCACGCATTTCTTAGAATGCAGCTAGCTGAAGGATAGGTCTCGATGCCAATATTACCAAACATACTTTTTTCGGGAACTCGGACGGTGACCTTTCTGACGCAGATATGGCTGATGTTGACTGCACTCAACATTACACGGAAACGACATGGAAATTCGCTTCAATTTTTTTAGTTATAGAATTATTTGACAATTTGAGTTATGCGTCATTCCACGCGAAACGTCCCATACCCAAAAGTGACCATCATTGATTTTCTTGAAAAAAATTCGGCTAGATGGCTATTGTGTGAATAAGGTATCACCGAAGTATTTTCGTTGCGAAAAATCTTTTGATCACGTGAGCGCTCTGATATTTCCGCAAACAAGCAAGAGGTGGTTGGAGGTACATATTTTTAATGAGGTCTGAAACTAGATGCAATAACAAATTATATTTTAGAGCATTATATGGGCTTCTTTCTTTTATATGACGTCATAATTGAATGCCTTCTAGAATTTCTCCATGTTTATTTCGCTCAGTAAAAAAAGCAATAAAAGTTGCGTTTTCGGAAGTGTTTTTCACAAACTGCGTTATTTTTTCAGCTACCATAGTTTTTCTCCCTTTCTATTTTTTGCTATAGTGTGTGCTAAAAATAATTTGGAAATATTAATAACGCTCCTAATCCACACACAAAGTACAATATTACCAAACTTGAAAATATCCAAGGCAAATGTGTCAGGTTCATATATAATTGTTATAGTTGGAAAACATCCCCACCAGCCCTTCTGCAAACAACCAATTTAGAGACCCTACAGGTAAGACGACTCCAGGAAAGACTAAAAATGTTCTACTTAATTTACCATAACCAACTTGGAATAAACAAAAATTTTCATTCAATTACCCAGCGACAAACCCGTTCTTGCCATTCAAAAAAGGTGAGCGAGTTGTTGTGCAGAGCAAGTGTGTTCAAAGCCTCATTTTTCCCGAGCACAATTCACACATGGAATAACCTACCTGCCAATGTGGTTGAGAGTTCGACGGTGTCTTCTTTCTTGAGTGCATTCCGCAATAGCTAACGACACTTCACATTGTCGTGGTATATTGTTTGTACTCCGCTTTGTATAGCTTATGTGGGTTCTTCTCATGCCGTACTTGCTCGACCAAATGTACATTGTATTTCTATATACTGTATTGTTATGTACCCCACTCCTGCCTAAAGCCTGACATCCTGGCTGGCAGTATGTAATAAATAAATAAATAAATAAATGAATAAATAAATAAATAAATAAATAAATAAATAAATAAAAATAAGGAATATGTTTTTTTAGAAAGATACCTCCACATTTGGCAAGAAATTAATTTTATGCAATATTCAAGCAAATTTAAGCATAAGGGCCCTCCGGATAAAGATATGTCAGATAGCTCAACGTACGCACAATTTAGAAGTTGTGAGTACACACTATTTAGAAATTTTCATTCGAGTGAATTTTACCTGAACCGAGAAAGCAATTTTCGAAGTCAACAACCAATATCACCAGTAAGCACACTGCATATGTGCCGCAGCTCTCCTCGTCGTCCGGTTGTCGTCGTCTGCGCGTCGTCGTCTGCTCTTCTCATCGTCGTCTGCCGCCCCCAGCAGACGGCGTCTAGTGAACGGGGTGATCATATTTCAATTTTATGGGATTTTTAAAAATCGCCTGTGGCAGATAACACAAATCTAGTCCTTGAACTGGATTGTTGCGAGAGGCGGACATTACTTGCACCAAAAATCGAAACATATTCGACGAAATAACTAACGTTCACTAGTTAACTTCCTAATTAGTTATTGCACGGCACATAATGAAATTTAGTAACTGTAGCCAGTGAGATTGTGAGACGTATTCATTTAGAATGAATTTCCAGAATGACACCAATTTCGAAATATTATTGTCCAAAGTATGCGACGAAATACAGTTACTTTTATGCTTGCATGCATAAAAGAGCGTTTCGGTAAAAAGAAAATTGCAGTTCCGTCGGAAAGGCGTAGGACCGATTGCGATGGAAAATTAGTAGATAGCTGTAAAAATTAATGATAGTAGTTTTATTGGCCGTGTAAACTTGTAAACATTCGCTTACTAACTAAATGAACAATGATAGAATGCGTAAGCGCGGCTCAACGAGGACGTAGAAAGAAACGGACACAAGGGGACAGCGCTGTCTTTGTGTGTCTGCTTCTTTCTACGTCCTTGTTCAGTCGCGCTTACATATTCTATCATGGATTTAAACCAACTAGCCCGGCAACGTGTTTTAACTAAATTAACCAGCAGGGTGTCACGCGCGCACAGGTAAACGCACATCGCTCGATGACAGCGGAAACTGTGAAAACGCTGGAGTTTGGAATGGCGGCAGGCAGCCGCGAGCCAATTGACCTCCACGCATATGGCGCTTCAACGCGTACGAAACGTCGAAAGCATAGTGCATACGAAGCTACCGGCACTACGCGCACTTTGCAAACATCACAGATCGCTTTGAAGATGAGGCCCGCGCGGGTGCGCACTTTAGCTGCCTCGCAGATCGCTTTCAAGACATACGAGCGCCGGCAACGCGTCCCTACGGCTACGGACGGGTCTACTACGGCGTCCGCGATTCGCGTGGCCAAAGCCGTAGTAGACGCCGCGGTTGTGTCGACTCTCTACGGAGCGGAGGGCGAGGAAGACATCGGGGTACCGTAGCAGCCGTCGGAGAAGAACGCCTGACCTTATCTGCCTGCAAGAGATAGGAGCCGAAAGAACCTCAACGCTAGCCGGCTACTACACAATCCACCAACCCCACATGGCGACGGTTGCAATCCTCGTCGCAAAAGACATCACTGTCATCGAGCACTCTTTATCGGAACCGGACATTGAGCACTTAGCCATAGAGATAGTGCCCAATAAACGGGCTGAAAGGGCATGTTCCTGGTTAACACGTACAAGCCACCAAAACCAGCAAAGGCCGATTTCACCAACCTCCTTTCCGAAGCCAATCGACTGACGCAAGCTAACCAGCTTATCGTAGTTGGCGATTTCATTTCCCCCCACCATGACTGGGGGTATCAGTCAAACTCAGCAAGAGGAGTGGTAGTCGCGCGAGCAATAGAAACCCTCGGACTGGAACTCGTCACCGACCCTTTATATCCGACCAGGGAAGGCGACAGTGACACCCGTGACTCCTGCCCCGACCTCACCCTGACGAAGAACGTCGCCGACGCCACGTGGACGAACCTAGGTGAAACGCTGGGCAGCGACCACTGCATACTCAGCACGTCCATATCATCATTCAAAATTAGGAGGAGTCTGGGTACCGCCCATATCACAGACTGGCCCAAATTCCGCAATGCACCCTTCCCGTCAGGTCTCATTCAGTCTATTCACGTCTGGAGCGAAGACATCAGACAAGCATACAGGACAGAAACAGAAACAATACACCGCACACCGGAAGCCCCAGAAGCACACCACCGCCTACTCAAGCTATGGCCGAAGCGCGGCCGGCTCGTGGGAAGATGGAAAAGACAACGCCTAAACAGACCCCTCCGCCTGCGGATTGCACAGCTCACGGAGGAAGCTCAAACATACGGCACCAACCTATCATAGCAAAATTGGCAACAGTTCTGCAAGTCACTGCGGGGAACGCGGGGAACCTCCCGTACCTGGGCAATTCTGCGGAACCTCATCGACCCCTCTAAATCAGTCACAATCTACACGCATCCTGAAGCGCATTGCTCACCTCTTCCCGGGAGATGACGCAGCACTGCTTCAGGCTCTAAGGGACAAATACATCGGCACTAGTACCGCCCCACCGTGCTCTGCGACCTACCAGGGCAAGCAAAATCCTGCACTCGCAGCCGCCGTCCGATCGTGCACCCGAAACACGGCGACGGGAGTAGACAGAATTACCAACGTCATGATCCGTAACCTGAGCAAGGCACAGATCAGGGACCTCGCCAAGTACTACCTCAATGACTCGCTCTGGGAGAAGAATGAAATTCCCTCCGAGTGGAAACACTCGGAGATCATGGTAATTCCGAAACCGGGCAAGAAGCCGATGATCGAAGCAATACGAGCTATATCTCTCACATCGTGCCTGGGCAAGCTCTACGAGCGAGTCGTCCAGACGCGCCTCCAATACTACATAGAAGGCAACAATCTTTTTCATCCCTCCATAATTGGCTTCCGGTCGGGCTTGTCGACGCAAGACGCCTCCTTCCTTCTCCTGAAGGAGGAGGTTCTTTCCAACATCCCGAGGTGTGAGGAACACATCACTATGGCGCTGGATCTCAAAAGTGCATTTGATAACGTGCCTTACGAGGCCATTCTCTCGGACCTCAGCAATCTCAACTGCGGCGAACCCACCTTCCAATATATCAAGACCTTTCTGTCCAGCCAAACGGCAACAACAGGAATGGGTGACACGAGATCGGACGACAACGCGCAGACGACGAGAGTGGCGGCATGTACACAGTGCCTGCTGGTGATATTCGTTGTTCACTCCGAACATTTTTTTTCTCGCTTCAGATAAAATTTACTACAACGAACATTACTGAATCACAAGGTAAGAGGTCGGTGCATATATTGAGCTATCTGACATATTTTTATCTGGAGGGTCTTAATGCTTAAATTTGGCTTGCATATCACAAGAAATGCACTTCTTGCCAACTTTGCAGGTATTTTTCTAAAAAATATTTATTATTAATTTCAAATTATTTTAGCATATACTCTAGCAACACCCCAAAACGGAGAAATATTATAGCTGTAAAAATACCGCAGTTTATGGAAAAAATTTCTGAAAACGCAACTTTTATTGCTTTTTTTACTGAGTCAAATTAACATAGAAAATTCTAAAAGGATTCAATTATGATGTCACATGAAAGAAAGATGCCAATACAATGCTCTAAAATAAAATGTGTTATTGCATCTAGTTTCAGGCCTGATTAAAAAATATGTACCTCCAACCACCTTTTGCTTGTTTGCGGAAATGTCAAAGAGCGCTCACGTGATCAAAACATTTTTTGCAACGAAAATACTTCAGTAATAACTTATTCACACAATAGTCATATAGCCCATTTTTTTTCAGGAAAATCAAATGATCGTCACTTTTGGGTCCGGGACGTTTCGTGTGGAATCAACCATAACTCTAATTGTCGATTAATTTTATAACTAAAAAAAATTAAGGAAATTTCCATGCCGTTTCTGTGTAATGTCGAGTGCAGAGGACATCAGCCATATCTGTGTCAGAAAGGTCAAGTTTTGAGTTCTCGGAAAAAGTATGTTTGGTAATATTGGCATCGAGACCTATCCTTCAGCTCCATTCTAAGAAGTGCCTGAAAAAAAGAAACTTTTATCATGTCAAAGGTTGAAGGACGCCGCGTCTCAAGAAGGGCAGCGCCTTAGCGAAAACGGCTTTGGGACACCGTTGTCCACAAATAGGGACGCCAAATTTTGCCGCAACGTATAGCGGGGCTATGGTCGTGGCATAGACAAAACGGAATTGTAT